>NC_080077.1:13254685-13571832 GCF_949987535.1 Balaenoptera acutorostrata
TTCAAACTTTCTCTTGCACCAAACTATCAAAAATAGGTCAGATGTTTGTTTTTAATGAAAATTTTTCCCTAAGACATCTCTTGTTTCAACTCTCAGTAGTAATAAAACTCTAAACTCGAAGCCCCTAAATTAATTTTGCAGTGAGATTTATTTTTCACTCTGAATAGTATTCATGTCTAGGCTACCATTTCAGAAATATCAAGAGTTTTACATTATATTTATTTATTTACTCTAATCCTGATAAGGAAAACAGTTAAGAAAGGAAGCTGTCCTTGACTTGATCTGTTAGAGGGTGATACAAAGACTAATGTAAAGCAATCTTGCTCAGAGATTAAAGTGTTTTTTATATATATATGTTTAAATACTCTTCTAATATTATATATATTATATTACATATATATAGTATTCTTTCCTAAAATAGATTTATCTTTGTCTTGTGAGCAAAAATATAGTATATATTTAGGTATTAGTCTAGTTCAGAGGTATAAAATTCATTACACATATTTTGCTACTTTTGCTTCTCACACACATTGCAGCTATGAATAACCAACCATGGCAATTTACACTCTAAATTCAGACATAATCTTATAAGCTTTCTTAACATGGTACACTGGGAATTCCCTGCCTTTTGGTCATAGCTGGTACCACATGTGAAACTTACCTGCCATCTATGATTAATGACTACTATGTTAGTATTTAGATTTTAAAATCCTAAAGAGAAACAACCAACCTGTAAAGGTGTATAAAAACAAAGGCATCTCAAATTGTTAAAACCAGAACTATTTTATAAATGTATCTGTATCCCTATTGATTTATCATAAATATTTAAACAATTATATGATATAATCTAGCTGTTTTACTTTTAATCAAATATAACAAAATGTCTTGGCAGTCAAGGTTAAATGTACAGTGATTTTGCGTCCTGGAAAATCACAAGTTGGCATGGAGTTGAATCTGAGATGGGAGAATCAGTATTATAGCAGGCACCTAAGATAGAATGCCAAGATTTACTTTGAAAATGCTGTAAACTTTGCAAAGAAGGTACAAAGTATAGAGTTGTAAAGGTAAGTAGGTCAGGATTTAGGAAAATAGTCAAGG
This sequence comes from Balaenoptera acutorostrata, assembly GCF_949987535.1. Taxonomy (NCBI): domain Eukaryota; kingdom Metazoa; phylum Chordata; class Mammalia; order Artiodactyla; family Balaenopteridae; genus Balaenoptera; species Balaenoptera acutorostrata. The sequence goes on from NC_080077.1 coordinate 13,255,784, forward strand.
TAAGAGGAGATGAGAACTTCCTGAACCATCTCTCTAAGACAATTGAACTTACCTAAATGATATCTTTAATTAGGACATGCTTTTAAAAAATCATAAAACATTTCATTAGCTTTTGCAATATAGAACATTATCCTAGGCAACACTTAGGATATACTTTATAATATACCTTATCTTTATTGGGTAAAAATTTTTTGACCATACAAAATATCATTTTTGTTTGAAAAGTTTTTATCCAAATATTTCTGTTACATGAGAAACAAATGTTTCATATTTCATCATATCGGTGGATATGCTTAATAGAACGATTGTTTTGAGAGCTTAATTACTATTACTCTCATATGTAATCAAAAATTATTTTCAATTTTAGCTGGAGAAAGTATTTTTTATATGCAGGTTCAGTTCATCAAGGTACTATATGACACCACCATATAATGCATGATCCACTTTTTGACATTTTAAAATTAATTATCTTTTCTCTAGTTGGTTGCTGTTCGTAATTGTGATCCTTTATTTTAGAATCAAATAGATACCATTGAATTAAAGTATTAGATCTTAGAGGTCAAAGCCAAATAATGTTCAATAATAGATAAATCTCTGAGTACTTCCTATGACACAGCATTTTGACAGACTCTCATGAAGTAATTATGAATAGAAGAGACATTGTCCCTGCACTCACAGAGTTTATAATCTAGTGAAGGATACGGAAAATAAAACAGATGATTACAATAAAGAGTGATGTCAAAGAAAACCAAATCTGGACTGAGGTAAAGAGAGCCTTTATTCAAAAGAAATATTTCAATAACAGGAGGGGAACACTGTAATAAGGGTAGGGGAATTATTACAATAGGGAGGGACTTCTGACCCTGAGAGCTGAAATCATATAAGAGGACAGGCAGAAAAGGGCTTTTATTAGGAAGAGTAAACAAGGTGAGAAGGAACCAGGTGGGGGGAAATGGAATGAGGTGTCATGATTGCAAAGTGGATGTTTTTCCCTAGGGTCAGTTATTCCTGTTGGTAGGGGCCCTTGAGGAGGACTGTTCTGGGTTCCAATGCTCCAGGGTGGACCCAAGTTCAGGGGCTTGGGGGATGGAGAGAAGTCTGATTAAAGTTTGGTCAAGTCAATCAAGTTAGTGGACATTTTATTTTGATTGATCAGTGTGGACAAATGGTTGAGCTCATCATTTATGAGACAAAGAATGGGAGTCTGAAGGGATTGTATCTGGCCTTGTCCTAGGCAAAGAAGCAGGACTATACATGAGTTTTAATTAAGTCTTATGGGGAAAGATAGTTCTTTGCTCTAAGTCATTTTCCAGAACACGAAGTGTGGGAGAACTGTTTTAACCATGTTTTCCAGGAATACAGGGCTCAAGTAAAATTGTACAGATCACCCTACATTGTCCACGATGAAAGTTATAATGGCAGATTTGCAGTGTCCTATGGGAACACAAAAAAGGATCAGGGAGGAAGTGAATCCAAGCTTTGATTTTAAAAATTAGTAGGAGTTAAAAAAGCAGAGAGGGGCTTCCCTGGTGGCGCAGTGGTTGAGAATCTGCCTGCTAATGCAGGAGACACGGGTTCGAGCCCTGGTCTGGGAAGATCCCACATGCCGCGGAGCGACTAGGCCCGTGAGCCACGGCTGCTGAGCCTGCGCGTCTGGAGCCTGTGCCCCGCAACGGGAGGGGCCGCGATAGTGAAAGGCCCGCGCACCGCGATGAAGAGCGGTCCCCGCACCGCGATGAAGAGTGGCCCCCACTTGCCGCAACTAGAGAAAGCCCTTGCACGAACCGAAGACCCAGCACAGCCAAAAATAAATAAATAAATAAATAAATAAAATAAATTAAAAAAAAAAAGCAGAGAGATCAGCGAATTAAAGGGCCAGAAAAGTATCATTTACAGGCAGAGTAGATGACTTTGTAAACTGTATCTTTGAAATAGTCAAAAATATATCCTCCAGGGATTCAAAGACTTGCACAATTAGATTTTCATTGTTTTGTTTGTGCTTCTTGCAATTAAGAACCAGAGAACTTGGGAACCAGTTGATGTTTATTTGGAAGGTCTGGTCAATGGCAGGACTCCAACCCTGGCACTGAGGGAAGACAGGGATTCCTGGAGCCCCAGGGCTGAAATTCAAAGCACAGCCCAGTTTTAGGTAGAACGAGGAGGATAAACATAAACAACCCAGGCACTTGCAGTGAGGGGAGAAAGTAATGAGGTTTGGGTTCTGTGGCATGTTAGCTTCTGAATCTAGGTAAGAAGAGTATTGGGAGGAAGAGCAAGCAGATTCTAGGCCTGGAGATAAAGGATTTATTCCAAGACCGTTGTCCTATTGTTAGGACCACATCTCCTGAACGATTTCCTGCTTTATTCAGATTTAACCCAGGATCTGAGGCAGCATTTTGCCGTCAATAGCAATGATTAAGCACTGTGCTGAATGATTTATATATATTAACTCATTTAATCCTCCCAACAACCTTTTGAGTCATTATCTTCATATATTTAGAGGTTAAGAGAGTGGGGACAGAGAAATTTAATGATTTGCCCAGCTTCACTGGGTAATTAATAATGGGGCTGGGTTTATAAACTCAGGCAATCTTGCTCCTGAGGCTGAGCTCTTAAGCACCACTTTAAGTTGCCATTTGGCATCCAGGCACCATCGTGACCAAAGTCAGAGGGGCAAAAGGATTTACGTTGGGGTTTGTAGGGATGTAATCTGGTCTGAAGATCAAGTGCACAGTGCACTTTGAGCTCCTTCCAGACATCTGTGCCTCAGGTATATCTATTAGAGCAGAGGAGAGAAGACATCAGTCCCTCGTTCTAAATGCAAATGATTCTAGATTGATTAGGGTATCATCAAGTCTTCAACACTCATTTTTCTGCTCTTTTCTGGCACTTAGAAGGTGATAGAAAGCCATGAAGATCCTTAAAGGGAGGACAGAAGGCACTGGGAAGAGAGGAATGCAACAGGAAAGGAAACCTTTTGTTTTTCTTTTTCCAGTGTAGTTTATGTTGGGCTCAATCTAAGACCTGAATTTTAATGTCAGTTTGCCATGTGCTACAGCTGCTGCTGATAACAGGGGCAGGATGGATGGTCCTATCTCTGATTCTCACAGCAGCTCCTGAGTAGTAAATCTGTGCTGATATATCTTATCTGCATTCAGTTTCAGCAAATCATCATCTTTTTAAAAATCTGGAATAGTACTTTGTGTCTGAAGATTAAATGGCTTGGGATACTTTTTCTCCTTGAATTTTTATGGAAGTTTTAAAGTTTTTAAACACTTGGTCCCTCAGGAATTACAATGAAATGCATCACATCAGTCAGTCAGATGACTGAGCTGCCAACTCGTCAATCATTTTTCTCTTTTGGTAAGACTCTCTATTCTAGAATGCCTAAACATAATCCACAGAGGTCTAGTGCATTTAATTTTTTCATAGCAACTTTGATTTGGGGGAATAAGAAGAGGGATTCTGTCCCAAACTTTAAGATCTCCTTCATCTAATAACCATTGTAGCCCTCTTTCCCACCAAGGTTGCTTTAATATTTTTTTCTGCTGTACCTACTTTTTATTTAGACCTCAGCAAAATTGGATAGTTAGTGGTAAAATCAATATAAAAATGTGCTTTTGTCCATAGAGTAGGCATAAAGTGCATAATCATAGGAAGGTTATGTTTGTGATAAATATGCTTTTCTTTTATAGTCTGAGCATATTTCCTGGCGCTCATGCAGACCAAAAGTGTTTTACATTTCTTTTTTTTTTTTTTTAATAAATTTATTTATTTATTTTTGGCTGCATTGGGTCTTTGTTGCTGGGCGCGGGCTTTCTCTAGTTGCGGTGAGCGGGGGCTACTCTTCGTTGTGGTGCTTGGGCCTCTCATTGCAGTGGTTCCTCTTGTTGTGGTGCATGGGCTCCAGGCACGCGGGCTTCAGTAGTTGTGGCTCACGGGCTTAGTTGCTCCGTGGCATGTGGGATCTTCCTGGACCAGGGCTCGAACCCGTGTTCCCTGCATTGGCGGGCAGATTCTTAACCACTGCACCACCAGGGAAGTCCCTGTTTTACATTTCTTTTGTGTGACTTTATCACTCTCACAGAGCTTATTGAACATCTTTGTCTTTGGAGACATTTTACTTTGAGTAGTTAAAAAAAATACAACCACATGTAGCAAAATTACACTGTTGCTGCACAAGGACACTCTTCAACAACCAGCAGCTAAACCGTTTCTAAAATTAGTAGTATTTGACATAGCAAAGTTATAGAAAGATATATGAAAGAATGTAGTACACACTTAGCTACTCTCTACCAGAATTAACCATTGTAAGTATTATACTATATTTGCTGCATATCTTTAAATGAAATTTAATTTTACACATATTTATATAAGGTTGAAATTTCATTTGTCCCCATTTTCAAAATTTCCCTTTGTCTCCACATTTCCAAGCCCCTGACAACCACTGTCAAAAATATAACAGGCTTCCTTCTTAGCCAGTTTTCATACTCTTTCATATACGTACAGGCAACCATTAATAAGGTATATTTGTACATGTTTTTAAAATTATGTAAATTGTATATATCATTCTATAATGTTCTTTTTCTTCCAACATTTTGTTTTTGCCATCTGTATAATACCCCGAACTTTTTAATAACTAGTAATGTCTCTTTAAAACAAACATAGGTAGTTGTGTTAATAAATGGGCTCTGCAATATTATTGTTAAAAATAACAATAAGGTAGATTTGCTGCAGGCAAGGATTATAAAAAGAAGATAATAAGAAGCCTGACTCAATGACAAAGCCAAGATGGATGGGACACGGATGCAGTGTTCCGTAAGAATACTAATCATTATAAAAACGCTGACTTGAAGTGTATTTTAGCGGCCAGCTGTTAAAGAAAACATTTGGGTTCTTTCTCTCACCATACTCTAAAGGAGAGAATCTCCTGGAATGGTGATTCCAATTTGCAATATGCTCAGGCTGGCCCTGCCTAGGTCTTGAAATGAAAGGATCAGAGTCTTGCTGTGAATGGCAGTTTATGCACACAGCCCTTAATAAGGAGAGCAGTGTACCATCTTCTTGAGGCCACCCACTGGGCACAGAGATGGTAAAGGACATATTATATGTGCCTCCATCTGGCCAGCCTCTGTTTCAGAGACTGTCCTTTAGAAAGCATGATGTGTAATGGATTCAGTTGTGGTTTGGATTCTATCAGAGAAGCATGCGAAAGCGAGATGTCAGGCCCATTTCAAAATATTAGGTATTTATGAAGGCTCAAGCAAGTATATCATTTTTACCTGCAGGAAATGTATTTCTACAGATTTAATAGAGTATTTCCTTTTGCCTGACGTTATATTTCCTACTAAAAAGTTGAGAGACACACCACTCCATATTGATAGGTGGATAACCCACATCTCATATCTTAGATGCCCTCAGAAATTCTAAATTGAACTTCAATCTTGCTCGATTTAAAAGTGTTATCTACTTAGATTTTATTCTCCTTGAATTTGAGTTGCTAAAATGCAGGAGAAAAAGACCCACCTAATTCATCTACTTAAGTTAAAATGTCAGAAAATAGAATTTTCCCTTTGAATATGGATGGACAAGATGGTACCCCATACTTCTTCATTACCCTATAAATTTCAATCCACCCTTCAGTACACCTCAAATTTGAACTCTTTTATATGTAATAGCTGCTAAGGTCTCTCCTGCCCATTTTCTTGTAATATTTTAATTTCATAACAGTTTTTGTTTTCCATCTTAGAGTTATTTACATATTTTGCATAAAATACATATCTCATATATCTTATACTTTAAATTGCTTGGATGAAGAAACCCTGTCCATTTAATCTTTGCATTCTTTACAGCATCTATCACAATATTAGATAGGTAGTAAATATCTGGTAAACATGAATTGAATGAGCGAGCAAATAAATGAATGCCTGGGAGCAGGCATTTTAAACAATTGTAATCTTAAAATAAATGAAAAATATTTAGTCTTCTTAAAATAGTTTTATTCAAATTGACTACCAGTTTAGACATTCTACTGGATAACCCTAAAGATTTTAAAATATATATGCATATATAATATATTTTCAATACCATTTGTAGATATATAATAGTCAATATCAAGAATATATAGAGAAGATGGTGGAGTGGAAAGACCCTCAGCTCACCTCCTCGCATGGGCACAGCAAAATTACAGCTATTTACAGAACAACTGTTGAGGAGAAAAAATCAGAAGACTAGCAGAGAAGATCTACACCTATAGCTATAAAGAAGGAACAACAAGGGGATGGGTAGGAGGGTAGAGCTATGGTAGAGCCAAGACCCATCCCCCCAGGTGGGTGACTCACAAATGGGAGGATAATTACAGTTGCAGAGCTTCTCCCCAAGGAGTGAGTGATCCAAGCCCCACATTGGGCTTCCTCATCTTGCACTGGGAAGACAAGCCCCCATAATGTTTGGCTTTGAAGGCCAGTCAGGCTTACTTTCAGGAGAGCCAGTGGGCTGTGGGAAGTAGACTCCACTCTTAAACAGTGCCCACATAATCTCACATGCTCTGAGACCCAGGGCAGGATCAGTAATTTGAAAGAAGCCTGAGTCAGACCCACTTGCTGATCTTGGAGAGCCTCCCAGAGAGGCAAAAGGCAACTGGATCTCACCCTGGGAACATATATGCTGGTGACAGTCATGTTTAGGAGCTCATTCAACCATGTGGACCTTGGTGCTGGCAAGTGCTCTTTTGGCATCCTCCCTCCAGCCTTTTAGAGCCAGGACCTGGCCCTGCCCACCAGCCTTTCAGCACCAGTGCTGGAACACCTCAGGTTAAATAGCTAGCCTGGCAGGGACCCAGCCTCTCTCACTGACCAGTAGGCCAGAACTAACCCTGGGACCACCTGGGACTCTATAGCCAGAAGCCTTGGGACCTGGCCCTGTCAACCAGCAGCCAGCAGCCTCCGTACAAGGCAGGGCCTGGCAACCAATCAGACCAGGGTCCAGCCATGCCTACCAGACCACCCACAGTAGTCAGCCTTCCAAAACAGAAGGACCCACACAGCCCACATAGGGGGATCCCCTAGGGCATATAGCTCTGGTGACCAGAGGGGAGTGTGCTGTTGGGATGCATAGAATGTCTCCTACAAAATGTCACTTCTCCAAGATTGGAAAACATAACCAACCTACAAGATAGATACACAGAAATAAAAATAGCAACTTAAGCAAAATGAGGCAGCAGAGGAATATGTTCAAAATGAAGGAACAAACCCCAGAAGAAGAATTAAGTGCAGTGGAGATAGGCAGTCTATCCAATAGAGGGTTCAAGGTAATGATTGTAAGGACATTCAAAGAATTTGGCAGAAGATTGGATGAACAGAGTGAGAAGTTAGAAATTTTTAACAGAGTTAGAAAATATAAAGAAGACCCAAACAGAGATGAAGGATATAATAACTGCAATGAAAAATACACTAGAAGGAATCAATGGTAGATTAAATGATACAGAGGAACACATCAGTGACCTGGAGGACAGAGTAGTGGAAATCATGAAGCTGAACCAAAAAAAGACAAAAGAATAAAAATAAATGAGGACAGTTTAAGACACCTCTGGGACAACACTGACCATACTAGCACTTGTATTATGGGGGTCCCAGAAAGAGAAAACAGAGAGAAAGGGGCAGAGGATGTACTTGAAGACATAATAGCTGTAAACTTCCCTAGCCTGGGAAAGGAAACAAACATCCAGGTCCAGGAAGCACAGAGAGTCCCAAACAGGATAAACCCAAAGAGGACCACACCAAGACACACTGTAATTAAAATGGCAAAAATTAAAGATAAAGAGAGACTATTAAAAAGCAGTAAGGGAAAAGCAACAAGTTACATACAAGGGAACTCCCATAAGGCTATCAGCTGACTTTTTAACAGAAATTCTGCAGTCCAGAAGGGAGTGGCATGATACATTTAAAGTGATGGAAGGGAAAAATCTACAACCACAAATACTCTACCTGGCAAGTTTTGATGGAGAGATCAAAAGTTTTACAGACAAGCAAAAGCTAAAAGAATTTAACACCACTAAACTAGCTTTACAACAAATGTTAAAGGCACTTCTCTAAGTGAAAAAGAAAAGACCACAACTAGAAACATGAAAGTTACAAAGGAAAAATCTCATTGGTAAAGACAAATATACAGTAAAGGTAGTAAATCAGCCATGTATAAAGCTAGTAGTGAGGTTAAAAGACAAAAGGAGTAAAATTATTTATTTCCACAATAAGTAGTTCAGAGGTACACAAAACAAAAAGATGTAAAATATGATGTCAAAAACAGTAACAGTGAGTACTGTAGTAAATAACTATGTATCAATAATATCTTTGTATGGTGACCTATCTAACTATATTTATTATGGTGATCATTTTGAAAAGTATAGAAATACCAAATCACTCTGTCATGTAACAGGAACTAACATAATGTGGTACATCAGTTATACTTCAAAACAAACAAACAAATTTATAGAAAAAGAGATCAGATTTGTGGTTACCAGAGGCAGGAGAAGAGGGAAGGGGAACTGGATGAAAGTGGTCAAAAGGTACAAACTTCTAATTATAAGATAAATAAGTACTAGGGATGTAATGTACAACACGATAAATATAATTAACACTGCTTTGTGTTATCTATGAAAGTTGTTAACAGAATAAATCCTAGGAGTTATCATCATGAGAAAAAATTTTTTTCTATTTCTTTAATAATGTATCTATATGAGATGAAAGATGTTTGCTAACATTGTTACTGTGATAATCATTTCATGATGTATATTAGTCAAATTATTATGCTGTGCATCTTAAACTTATACAGTGCTTTATGTCAACTATATCTCAATAATACTGGAAGGAACGAAAAAGGATATATATTAGATATATATATATATAGAGAGAGAGAGAGAGAGAGAGAGAGAGAGGAGAAATATCAATTAAAATGTAGAGTTAGTTAATATTTATGGAGTGCCTATTGCATGCCAGTTGCTTAATTAAGCACTTTTGATACAACATTTATTCTATGTTTAAAATACTTTATTGCTTTAGTATTCTCATTTTACCTTGGAGAAACAATTGCATAAAGCTTCAATATCATGTTTAATTTCATGTATTTCCGAAACAACAGAAGGCATATACGAAATAAGCATAAACAAATGAAATGTCAGTCATTTCTGTTAGAACTATATCAGAGATCATTTATTTTATAATTAGAAAGATGCTAGAAAAAAGCAGTTCGTGCCTGTGCACCTCCTCGGTGAGTCCTGATGAATTTGGGTGAGTCTCTCCTGGTACCGTATCTCCCACAATTTGTTGAAGATCCTGACTTTATTCAGAGGTTTTTAAGCTCCACGCTATGAGGGATAGATTATCCATGAATTTAGGTTCAAGAAGAGGCAGCTATATTTGCTCAATTGAAAGACACTGAGGTTACCCCCAGCTGAGAAATGCCGGAATGATTTTGCTCAGCTGAAAGATAGTAAGGTGGCTTGGGCTGGGTGATTTGGTAGGGGGCTGACCTGACATCTTTCCTCAGTATGTCTACCTTAAAAGACTTTGTCAGGATAAAAGTAAAGATATCACATGAGAGCTTGCTCCAAAGAAATGGGACAAGTCTCCCAATCAGTTACAGCTCTCTCAGGCAACTGAGAAATTTATGGGAATGGTGGAAGCAGAGTCTTCATACTATGCAGTGGTCCCATAGGGAAATCCTCTAATTAATTAAAAACTTGCTCATCCGTGGACCACATATAAGAGATGCGGTTTCAGTGTTCTGAGCACCCATGCAGTTTTAGCATGCTGGAGAAAGAAATCGAGACATACAAAAGAGCTGAAACAACTTTAAGGTGACACCTACAGAAGTAAAGCTCACAAGCAGCACATCAGCTCACCACGGAATTTCATTACTATGTTTTATCCCTGACAAATTCAACTTTAAAAATGGGGAAATAGAGTTTCCAAAACAGAGAAGCAAGGGACATTAGAAAACCAACCTCCTACTAACACCCCAGCCAGATTCATGTACAGTATGTACGGAGCTTATTCTCGCAAGTACTTACTTAACTGGGGAAATTATACTAAAGGATATCTCAACCTAAAATGGCCAAATTGGGGTTTTTTGACATCCCAAAATTAATAATTTTTCATGCACAGCTAGAAGAAGCCAGCTGTTACATCAAACAGACTGCCTGGAATGCTTACTTCACTTGGCATCTAGAAGCTTCAAAAAGGAAATGATCAAGTAACATGCTTGTAGGAAACCAACAAGAAATTGCTTGAAACTATATCAGAATTTTTAAAAAATCTGCTAGTCAAGACATGAAAGCAACCTAAATCTCCATCAACAGATGAATGGATAAAGAAGATGTGATATATACATATAATGGAATATTACTCAGCCATAAAAAAGAATGAAATAATGCTATTTGCAGCAACATGGATGGTGCTACAGATTATTATGCTAAATGAAGTAAATCAGGCAGAGAAACACAAATATCATATGATATCACTTATATGTAGAATCTAAGAAATGATACAAATGAACTTACAAAACAGAAATAGACTCACAGATATAGAAAATAAACTTATGGTTAACAAAAGGGAAAGTGAAGTAGGGATAAATTGGGAGTTTGGGATTAACAGATACATACCACTATATATAAAATAGATAAACAATAAGGACCTACTGTATAGCAAGGAACTATATTCAATATCTTGTAATAAACTATAATGGAAAAGAATCTGAAAAAAATATTTTTATATATACATATATATATATATATATATATATATATATATATATATATATTCTTGAACTAGTGCAAAGATTAACAAATAAATGTCTGTACTTATCCCAGAACTTTTTCCGAAAGTTTTAGTCTAGACAAAGATTTAATAGTGCCAGCAAAGACCGTATGAATCAATTCTGGATTATTATGAAAGGTTTGAAGAACTTCTAATCAATATTCCAGTATGACATGTGAATTGTTCCCTAATCACCAAAATGATCTTGTACTTAACTTTGCCTTTTTAGAATGCTTAGATGAGGAACTGGCTACTCCAATCAAAAGACACAATTTAGGTTGGTCCGAATTACATACAAATGTCTTTATCAGGCTGGCCAACCAACTTTTCAAAACCATTAAAAGAAAAGAAAATAATACATCAGTAACAATTTTGAAACTTCAATTTTGCCATTTAAGTAATCAATGTCAGTTAGAGTTAACCAACCTCCATTTAATTCACGACTGACAGAAAAAATCTGGATTTTGCTTTTACTGTAGAAAGCCCTGACATCAAAGAAAGAATTGTAGAATAAGAGGGATCTAGAAGAGAAACTGGATTTTAGACGAGAATTTCAAGTTAAACAAGAATAGATAGGGCTGCTTCGAGGGAACACTGGGGGTCTTTCCCCTTTTCCTCTCTAACACCCTGGAAGAAGTAGAGATGATTATACAAGGAGAAACAAGTAAAGCCCTAATAGATAAAAGGACCACCTTTTTAGTTTTGAACCCTACTAAAATTAAAGGCCCCCTTCTAGTGCACCTATTAAGGCTCTTAAATCATTGCCTTTAAAATTCTACTTAGGACAACTCAAAGGAAGGCACTTATTTTTTTCTAGTAGAAACTGCTCTTGTTCACCTGATAGGTAAAGATCTATTAGAAGCTTATGAAGCCCAAATTTCCTTTCTCCTAAGGGAGAAATGTTTCTAGATCTGAAAGATCAATCAGACTTCCTTCCTCATATAATGATTGTGATCCATCATGGTGGTGATACCGAACAAGACAAGTTACTAGTTAGTACCATATACTAGTTAGCACCTGATTCTACCAACATTGGACGAATACATTCCTCATCTCCCTTTAAAATGACTGTAGATCAGAATAAATCCCTGCCCAACATTCATCAATATCCATTGAGGTAGGAGGCCATAGAAGGAATAAAACTTTAATATCAGCTTACATTGAGAAAGGGCTTATTGTGCCTTGCGCCAGCTCTTGTAACACTACCATTTTTTGCCAGTTAAAAAAACCTAATGGCAAAGGTTGGAGATGTGTACAGGACTTGAGACCTCTTAATGCTATTATTATTCCTTGCCATTCTGTAGTGCTAAACTCCCATAACTTACTGTCATGTATTCTGAAAAACAGTGACTTCTCTGTGATAGATCTCTGTAGTGTATTGTTTGGTGTCCCTGTACATCCTGGTGATCAATATCTTTTTGTCTCCACTTAGATTGAATGGCAATATACAAGGACTGCAATGCTTCAGGGCTATTATGAAAGCCCTACTTACCTCTCCCAGATATTAAAGGCAGACCTAAGTGATCTAAATTTTCCCCATAAGTCAGTTTTGATACAATATGTAGATGATTTGCTGCTGTGCTCAAATTCCTTGATAAATAGCCAGCAAGACATCCTGTATTTACTTCAGAAGCTAACTTTAAAAGGACATAAATTGTCAAAAGAGAAATTACAATTAGGCAAGACTAGTGTAAAATATTTAGGTCATAGGCTATCCAAAGAAAGACTTTTAACTGATCTGGATAGAGTGAAAGGCATTTTAGCCTTCCCTATCCTGAAGATAAAGAGGTAATTAAGGTGATTTTTAGGCTCTGCAGGCTCCTGTAGGAATCAGATTCCAAACTTTTCTTTAGTAGCTCAGTCATTATACAATTTACTGAAACAAGATCAACCTGAACCTCTCTGCTGGGGAGCAGAACATTCTGAAGCTATGGAGACCCTCTAAAAATTATTGGCAAAAGCCCTGGCCTTGGGGCATCCAAATTATGATTTATGCTTCTTCTTCTTTGTTCATGAAAACAAAGGTGCCACACTAGGAGTATTTACTCAGCAACACGGAGGCTACTACCAGCCAATAGGATATTATAGCCAATAAATAGATTCTGTAGCCAGGAGCCTTGCCCCTTGTCTCTGGGCTGTCACTGCTACGGCTGTGCTGTATCAGACCACAGAAGACATAGCCATGAGTCACTCTCTTATTATGTTTTTTCCTCACTCTCTGGAAGCCTAACTAAACCCTCATCACACACGACATTATTCAGCAAGTTGATTAACTTCCTATGAAATTATCTTGCTCTCATCAAATATAACTCTTCACAAATGTAACAAGCTTAATCCAGTGACATTTCTACTGGAGGAATCAGATGTCAATGATGAAAAACATGACTCCATTGTTTTAGCTGACAATTTTTTATCTCCCAGAATCGATCTTTGAGAAAGCCCTGTGGATAACACTGATTTTTTATTATTCACTAATGGTTCATATCTGCGAGGACCTCATGGAAAGTGTCAGGCTGGTTATGTGTTATTTCTCCAGTGTCAGTCCTTGAAAATGGTCCCTTACTTAATGTTTCTTCCCCAACAGGCTGAATTAATAGCACTAACAAGAGCCTGCCAGTTGGCAAAAGGAAAGTCTGCTAACACTTATACAGACAGTCGTTAACACTTTTGAGGTGGCCCATGGTTTTGGTATGCTTTGGAAACAAAAGGGATTTTTAACTTCCTCAGGACAGTGGATTAAAAATGGGAAACAAGTAGCAGAATTACTGGATGCAATTTCTCTGCCAAGTGCATTAGCCATTATTAAGGTATGGGGTCATTCAAAGCCTGACACTGCGGAAGCAAAAGGGAACTCTTTAGCTGACCACGCTGCCAAGGCAGTGGCTCTGCAGAACAAAAACAACCAGCTAACAGCTGATTTTTCTTTTCTGCTTCCCAGTAACCTTACTGACACTTTGTTAAAATTTCAGGGAACTGTGCCAGAGAGAGGAAAGGACAAAACAAAAAAGTGGAAGACTTGACTCCAATAAAGCCTATCCTTCTGTTTGGAGCTCAATATCCTATTTTACAATATATTCATAAGTTAACTCATTGGAATCCAGATAGCATGGTTTTGCAGGGCAAACAGTATTTTTGGAAGCCTTCTTTTACTATAGGTTGGAAGGTTTATTCAAGGTGCACCAGTTGCCCAAAATGTAACCCAGGAAAGCTACTACATAGCTCTCAAGGAAATTTTCCATTACCTGCATGTTCTTTTGAAGTTTGGCAGATTAATTTTATCCAGATGCCTCCCGCTCAAGATTACCAATATGTGCTTGTTATGATTTGTATGTTTTCACATTGGGTTGAGGTATTCCCATGCAGAAAGACCACTGCACAGTAAATAGGAAAACTGATTTTAGAAAGGGTGATCCCTGTTTGGGGAGTTCCCTCAGAAATACAGAGTGATAAAGGAACTTATTTTACTGGACAGATTATCAAAGAAATTTGTAAGATTTGGCCAATTGTGAAGCATTTCCATTGTGCTTATTAGCCCCAGTCTTCTGGGTTAGCAGAAAGAACAAACGGAACAATTAAAACCCAGTTAGCTAAGATTAGAGATGCTTATTCCTTACCCTGGCCCAAGGCCTTTCCATTGGTCCTCCTCAACCTCAGATCTACCCCTTTTGGCAAACATCATTTTCTCCCTTTGAAGTTATTACAGAAAGGCCAATGAGATTAGATGAGGGGTTATATGAACTCATATTGTTAAAAGGGAGTATGTTACATTATTGCAACAGTTAAAATGAGTTATTAAAAGGACATTCTAAGCTAGTTTCTGAAGCTTATCACAGTAATCTATCTTTGAATAAAGATCAGATGTCCCATGACCTACAACTAGGAGATTATGTATACTGGAAAAGACATCATTTAAAGGATTCACTTTAGCCTAGATGGAAAGGCTCTTATCAGGTACCCATATACAGCAAAACTAAAAGGAATTGACTCTTAGATTCATATTTCCCACTTATAAAGGGCCACTGCTCCAGACTGGTCTATATAGAGGATGGCTGACCTCAAAATCACCTTAAAATGATGCTCAAATGGAGGAGAAAACTCACCAATACCAGGACGAGAAGGACACGATATTAGAAGTAGACAGCTGTCCCAAGATTCCGAACTTGACCCAGATGATCACTTATAGTGTTTTCTTAATTTCTTGGACTTCTGCATATGAGTCAAACATTTTTTCTATCATGGGCACATCTTATGCAGATTTTAGGAATCAATCCAATTATTGGGTCTGTGGCCAAATACTTACATCCAGTACTTCCATTTTACTTTGGTGGCTTTCTCCTCTTCAAGGCTCTGATTGGATAGCCCTCAGAAAATCGATTTTACAAGAAAGATGTTATAGTTCTGTTCAGGCCACTATTGATATTATTAGATGGGATCCCTTACTTGACTGATCAATAATAGCTGCTATGACCTTGACCAGAAATATTAATTTTCTTTAAAGTTTACTCAAGCTCAGTCAGAACAATGAGTTGAATTTCAGTCAAAATCCATAAGCTTCCACTTATTAGGAGAAAACCTCCTGCAATTATGGAATGGATTTATACGGTTAATGCTAGGTATGGTCATTTAAGTTTGAAAGCCCCTTATGTTGGGAACAATTAAACCATACTAAGGATAATCAGCCTAATAACACTAGGAAATTGGGCTGGGTGCCTTATGAACAATGTCAATATATCATTAGAGACGGCGACTTGTACCAGACAGTCTGGATCAGAGGATGGGGGTATACTGGGTCGCTCTTAATGGAAGTCAATGGATTTGCAGTACCAATTAATAACGTTGGCTTCTGCTAGGATGGATAGAAAGATATACCCTAGGATTCTCTTGGACTCAGGTCATTTACTTGCCAGTTCAGATCTGGCCCAAGCAAATTTACCATTGATAGAAGCCAGATGGGTCAAGAGATCTGTATTTCTGTGGTATGACCATTTAGCAGTCATATTTGTGCCTTCAGTGGGATATGTAATTGGCCATATCAAAACCTTGACAAAATTCACTCAACAGTCCCTAAATGATAGTAATTAGGCTATTAGTCTACTGAATTCTAAGGTCTCTATGATAAGGAAAGTAGTGTTAAAAAACTGCATAGCTTTCAATATCCTTACAGCACCTCAGGGAGGCACCTGTGCCATAATTTAAACTGAATGTTGTTTTCATACCAGAACAATCCTCTAATATAATATATTTAATGAATCACATAAAAAATCAGATTTCTGCCTTAAGAAATCCATTTCCTAGTCTTGGTGACCTCTTCAAAAACTGGTTTGGTGTAGGAAGCTCTTGGCTTAAATATTTATTTATGCTACTAGCTATATTACTGGTACTTTGACTATTTTGCAAGATTGCTTTTTCTTGCAATACCAAATGTGTGACTGAAACATCAATAAAAATAATTGATGACTAGGCCACTTGAAACGATTGATCAAATACACATAGTTCTATATGAGATCAGTGATTGTAATAGTATAACTCGATATGGGAAGAAGCAACAAGAGGGAATCTTTTTCTGGACTATAGCAGACTAGTAAGACAGGTGGTTCAGATACTTTTGGCTATCATTAATAGAGCCTAGTCTAGTAATGACAGGGACAGGAAAAGCACAGTAAGAACTTCCATTAAGAAAAGGAAGGATAAAAGACACACAGGAAACATGCTCTATTACCATTATAATTCTGGGCAGAATTTATGAAGGCCCCTACTATAGCTGAGAGGCTCCTTGATTAGATCCGCATTCTGATTCTGCTTTCTTGGTGGAGCACCCTTCTCTGTTATCTGTGGTACCTGGCTCCATTCTCATTGACTTTCTCTCTTTTACATTATCTTTTTTGGCCCAAGTTTGAGTGGGCCTTGGGGGGTCTATGTTCCCTTGGAAATTTTGTTAATTTTGCAGTCCAATTCCTGGGTTTACAGTTTGGGAGGCACAAAGGGTTGTTTTATGATTAAATAGTCAAGGGTCATGGACTCCTTCCATATAATATAATTCCCTCAAAAATCTATATTGTTCCCCATCTATTGCTTCCAGAAGTTGTATATGCTAGTAAACATATCCAAAGTACTTTCCTAGGTACAGTTTTCAAGCCCGATATATTTCTTGGTTTCCTGGCTCCTGTGAGTTTTTTTCTCTAAATTTAATGGTGGCCAGATTAAGCCCATCTGAGATAGTAAGTGGGAAAAATTTTAAATCTGATTTTTTGCTGCACAGTTGTCATTTGTTTGAGAAGTTTTGGGGGGCCTTTCTAACGAAATACTTTTTGGAGTCTTACCTTTTAAAATAGGGGGTCCAGATGCAGTTGGCATTTCTAATCCTATAAGACTCCTGATCTCTGGACATTCTCCATTCTATTTAATCTTTGCTTAAAATATTGTAACTACTTGTTTAAGTTCGTGAATAATATTTTTGCTTGCAATGCCTGGCTATAAGCAGCCAGGTGCAGCCAGTACATACTAATCCTCTACTCCCAGAGGGTGGGCTCAGTAGTCTTCCAAGGAGCTGTGGGCATCTGTTTGGCATTGCCTCTTGTAGAGGTTCAGAAGAGGTCTCCCCAAGATGAGCCACTTTGGCATGTAGATTATTTTGAGCTAAAGCTAAATGACACTCTGCAGGCTCCAGAAGAACTACTGCCCTCCCTTAAATACCTAGAAGAATTTAAAGTGAGGATTTTTCCCTAGACAAAGAGTTATTACCAGAGATAAATTCTGTCTAAGTGGCTCCATTTATATGGCAGGGCAAACATCTAATTACCCAACACCTGCTCTTCTTTTTATTGTCCTATGAATTAGCCTCCTATCCTTGAGAACCCCAGGTCTCTATCCCATTCCTTAGCTCAGGATGGCATGTAAAACTCATCTTACTTTTCTTTCTCGGAACTTCTCATATATTGGAGGGGTCCCTAACCCTCTTGTCTATACAGGGTTCCTTTAAATTTGATTTCTTCTCTTAATCTATCTCACATCAACTTAATTCTTAGGCCAATCAGAAGAACATAGAAGGATAGAGGAAAGTTTTCTTCCTCACCTACACTCTGCATAATATGATCCTTCAGTGTTCTTGCCTGTGCTGTGCTAAGTTCTGGGACAATGTGGTCTTTTATCCCACCCCTGGTCCTCAGACTGTAAAGTTTTTCATTAGAAGAGCTTGATCTTATTTATCATCATATCTCCAATTCACAGCCAGTGAGCTCATCATGTAAGTACTTAAGTAATATTTTTTGGATAAATGAATCATCTTGGGTTAAAGAACTAGCCATTATAGGGAATTCCCTGGCGGTCCAGTGGTTAAGACTCCACGTTTCTACTGCAGGGGACGCGGGTTCAATCTCTAGTTGGGGAAGTAAGATTCCGTATGCCACATGGCTAAAAATAAATAAATAAAAAATAAAAATTGAAAATAAAAAAATAAATAAAAATAAAGAACTAACCATTAAACAGCTGAGTAGACCATTAGGAGGATTCTTATTTATACTTATTAATCCTGTGCTTTTTTTCTCAACTATAAAATGAAGAGGTTGAATGAATCACCTTCCAGCTCAGGTGTTCCACACTCCTAATAATCTATGCTTGTTCTCTCTTCTCACATTTAGACAACTTCCTCACAGAATAGGGAACAAAAGGTAGAAGTGAAGAGCGATGAAGAAAATAATGTGTACATTTGTCACTCCTTTTCTTCCTTTCTTTGTACATTCATTTGAAGAAAGTATGTATTGCTTTCTCTTGATGAATTCTGCAAAGAAGTTTCAAAGATAGATAAAACATCATCCATGTCTTTAATGAGCTCTCATAAAAGTTGTGAATATAGTCTTACTACTAAATTAGTATGTTCTAATGCTTTATGTGATGTAATAGTGATTAGAGGAAAGTGCTAGGGAAAAAAAGATTTTACCTTCTTAGCGAAGATCTGGTAAAGAATCAAACAGGAAGAAAGCATCTGAGCATCTGAGCTGAGCTTTGGAAAATAAATGAGAATTTAACAAGAATAAACGTATAGAGAAGGGCATTCATTCCAGGTCAAGAAACAGCTTGCACAAAAGACATGAAGGTATACAAATGAAAGGCCTGTGTGTTTCAGGATTGAAAATCCATGTGGGATATGGAAAGAATGGTTTTTTTTGTGTGTTTTTTTTATTTGTTTGTTTTTTGTTTTGGTAAGAGTGTCAGGAGATAAGACATAAATTTTTTAATCCTGGTTGGCTTAGAAGAATTATTTGTGGCTTTGAAATTTCTTTTCTCCTAAATAGATTTACTGACCAGTTTTTATCAATTTCTTTCTCTCACATTTTTATCCTTAGTAAAATAAATACCTGTGGTTTATGAAATTCCTATAGGCAATTGCTTGTTTTTATATAACTCTCTATGATGATCTTTGATTTGATTTCTTTTCATATAAGCTTAGAAGAACTTCTTGAAGGCTGACTCTAAGATTAACATCCAAGGTATTAATGCACAGTATTGCATATTTAATGCAGAATTCGTTAATCCAGCTTTCCTACTGTACACTCCCTGCCCCACTCCAGTGAATTTACTATCCCTCAGCCAGCACTTCTATAAGAAAGGAAGAAAGAGTGGGTAGTACATTTTTAGCGTTTTTGAAGAAAAACAAAGGAAACATTTCTTCCCAGAAGGCTCATTGAAGAGGTGGCATGAACATCAGAGAGATAATTCTAGAATAGATGAACAATGTTTGAAAACTGGGGATGAATGTTGAGAATAACCACCACAGAAAGCATTTGTTAAAGGAGGATCAAAGTTGTCAGGTCTGATGTAAACAACCAAGAATTAAAGGATGGTGTAATAAGCACTTCACAGTGCTAATTATCCCTTTTTAAAATTTTGGTCTATTCTATTCTTGGTGTGTTACAATCATCTACTTTGCAGACCTGCCTCCTACTTCTAATTAATTCCAGACTCCAATCTTAAGAGCTCATTTCCTTATACAAGGAGACTGATAAGTATCAGAAGGTGTTTGGCCATCTCAGCCTGTGATCGTTAGAATGAAAACCTTCTGGGATGCATTAGTGCTGCTGGCTGGCAGCAGCCAGATGGGAAATAAATTTGTTCAGAGGCTTAGGGGCAAGCAATGGAACTACATTCTCAGAGGAGAGGGCAAAGAAACATCAAATTTCAGGCTTTGGCTTTTAAGCCATGATATGGTGGGAGTTGCTGTGTGGTAGGACAATAAATTAGTGGAAAGGTAAAAGAGAAAAACTATCCTCAATTTGCTCTGCACCAGGGCCTCAGGAATTCCCTACACTAACCTGAATTTTCTTTAATGCAATATTCTTACAGGCTTAACATTCAAAGATTTTGAGATTTTTCAATATGAATCTGCCTCACATTCCTTATTTGCAAAATGAGGGTCCTGGGATTGTCCAGTTCTAAGATCCTGTCCATCTCTGATGATCTATGGTTACATTGGTTGGTGGGATGTGATCATGGACGCTCCTCCAGTATACGAGTGTTTCTGGCAATCTGATGGGAGTGGTTGAACTCTTATCTCTCTCAGAAGTTTCTGGGAAAGTTTATGTCCAGTTTCTTGTGCTTGAAAAAATACCAATGATCCACCAAAATCAATTTCTTTAATCAAAAATCACCTGGAAGTACAGTACTGAGCAAGCGAAAACCTCATCTCTCTACATATTCATTCTCCGTTTTGTAGTAAAACGAGTTCAAACTGAATAGATTGTAAGATGAGCTTATAGCATACTCAGTACTTTGCATAATTTCACTTATGGTCTTACTTGTTCTCATGCACAATTACAGATACTCACATGCTCACTACAGACACACACAAACACAAACCCACGGCTATTCTAAGGAAGAAAAATAATAGCAATGACTAAATTCAAATAATAATATAGTAGCAGAATATATGTATTCAATGTTTTTATGGTTTCATATCCATGATTTATCCATAGATTAACTTCTATTAATTCATTTGTTATTCTAATCAGAGCTGTAAGAAAACTGAAGACAATAAATTAGTATTTTCAGTAGTTTCTTATAGTCTTAATTTATCAACCAAATAGAGAAACAGGTATCTAATCCTGATTGAATCCTGTCTCTAAATTAACAACTTTTTGGAAGAGCTAATTCCATTAGAAATGACATTTTAAGTGTAGCCATTATTTATAACTGAGTACTTAATGACAGACAGAAAAAAAAGAAATTTAGTTGTCTAATTTGAAGATAAAAAGGAAACAAATTAAAAAAAAAAAGATTTAAACTTGTTTATTAGTTTGAAGAAGGCAAAAAGAAAATGCCCACAATTGAGAGAAAATGGAGAAAAGCAAGAAGATCAGTATTTTAATAAGAAAAGGCTTAGATTAGATTTCCTGAGTGAATTCTGAAAGGTCAGTACTCAAATTGAGACAAAATTAATAAAGAAGAAAGAGTATTACAAATTGAAAGAAATAAAAGTGACGAGAAGATAGAAGAACAAAAGGATGGATTTCAAATCTACTTGTAAACAAAGTAAATAAGGAAATGACATGAAACACTAAAACTTCATGGATGCTAACGTCATAAACACTCTTGAAGATAATTTAAATTGTATTATTGAGAATTTATTTTAAACATATTTAGTATAAACACTTTTGTGATTACAAATAAATATTGATTCTTCTGCAATCTCTACATGATAAAAAGAGTAAGAAAAAAACCCTGAAGTATAATAAATATTTGAAAATATGTCAGGGTATACTGGATGCTATGTCCTGAATGTTTGTGTTGTCCCAAAATTCATATATTGAAAAACCTAATGCTCAATGTGATGGTATTAAGAGGTGGGACCTTTGTAAGGTGATTAGGTCATGAGAGAAGAACTCTCATGAATAGAATTAGTGCCCTTATGAAAGATCTCTGAGAAATCTCCCTTGCCCCTTCCAACATGTGAAGACATAGCAGAAAGATAGCTATGTAGGAAGCAGGTACTCACCAGACACCAAATTTGCCTGGACCCTAACCTTGGACTTCCCAGCCTCCAGAACTGTGAGAAATAAATTTCTGTTCTTTATAAGAGACTCAGTCCCTGGCATTTTGTTATGGTGGCCCAAAAGGACTAAAACATTAGATGAATTTTTTGGAGGTAGTTTGATGATATTTTGCTAATCACTCAGGAATGCCTAAATCCCTTTCTTCCTTCACTTCTCCTTGTATGGGAGTTCCCCCTAAAGCAAGCTATTTAGAAGAGAAACAATAGCCAAGTAAGCTCCCAGTGAATATATATGGTGAAGACTATATTAGAAATTGGGAATCAAGCATAAGTGAGACATTCTGCTTACAATGTATTGTTAAATTACTTGGTTTAGCGTTTGATTGTAGAAGACTAACACCCCATCGCAGGCATAAAAGTAGTGTAATGTACAGGAGGAGGTCATGACTCTTGCACCCTATGGAGATAGGTTCTACCTCATTTGCCTTACTTACAGGTATAGAAAGCAAAAATAGAAGGTATTCTTCATGACTGTTGACTTTTAAAAGTTAGTAATCCAACATACTAGTAAAATGTGACATTTATAGGGGTTATAAATGTCTTCTCTCCATGAACTGGGGCTAAGGCATGGGGAGAAAATATTCAGCATTCTTTTACTTATAGTAAACCAGAAAAAAGAGAGAGAGAGAGAGAGACAGGTTGAGCATACTAAATGGAGAGAAATAGCATGAACCAAGAGATGAAAATAAAAGTGATGGATGTAGGGAAACATCAGTAAGTCAATCTCCTTGAAGAACCCTGACTGAAGATGTAGCAGACAATCAGCCTTCCAGTTAAACACACACTGTGTGTGTTGGGTGATCGCAGAAGGACTAGAAAAGGCTCTTTGTCTTTCCAAAACTATCATCTCTGCTCAGCAAATCTTTGATGTGCCTTGAAGTACATTAAAGTCTTTACTTCCACAACTAGAACTGTGGTTTCCTTTGTATATCCCAGTGGAGGGGTTAATACATTGGCCTAAATACAATCTGAAATCCAAGTTAGCATTATCAAAACATTTATATTGAAAGGATCAGGAAGAAAATCAAAAACAAAAATATTGGACGGAAATGACATAAATGCTTTCCTACATTTTATTTTGACAAGTAAGTCCATTAAAAAAAAACAAATTTGTAGAGTAATAATAATGTCATTATGGAATGGATATTTTATTGTGGATGCAATTCGTCCATGAATTGATATTTGCACCAGTTGACAAATTTTCCCTAGATAGTTGAACTTTGCTTTTGCTTTGCTTATGTAATATAAATGTTTATGTTTTTTCATCTGAGTAGTAAAATATAATGGACAGAAATCATAAATAAAATAAATGCCAACCAGAATAAAAATATTTCAGTAAACGCAGGAGTTTTTTCTTAGAATCGTCTAGCCAAATACTTCTGGGAATATTTAGAAAATGAAATAATGAAATCTCAAAGATACTCATTATGTGTAAACACTAATGGTAGATCAATGAATGGTATCTTGGTGCTAATGGAGGAAAAGCTGGCAGAGTCTCTTTTCACAAACATAAATGAAACAGTACTTGAGAATTTGAAACCAGTTGGTCAGTTTTCATGTTTCTGAAGAAATTATTTTTAATGAAAAGCCAATTTAGGAGCACCTGGAGTCCCAAATATCAAGTATCAGTAAACATAGATTTGTCAGAAACAATTCCTCTCAAGAAATTCTAATTTTCTCTCTGTCTAAATAATTTAGTTTGTAAACAGGGAAGAGGTGGCACAAGTAAATAGCATCCCTTTTTATTTTAATAGGATATAATTAAAATATATTAAAATAATTATAGGAAAAATGTGATCAAATCAAACAGAATGACACATGCATTGCACAAGTTTTCCATTGTATTTTACACATGTAGAAATCATCAAAATTCATCCAAAATATATACACAAAGTGATGTCAGTATCTTTTAACGATGTACAATATTGGACAAAGGCTAAAGAGTTCTTTAAAACTTCATTTCAGTAGTTTGGTAGAAATAAGGATTATTATGTGAAGAATTTTGAAACAATATTCTGTATATTTATAATTCATTTTCTTCATAAAGAAGATTTAAATCATAGCATAATTACAAAATTCCAAAAAATAGATATCTCCACATATCTATTATTTTACTGTCAATTGGTGAACAATGCTGACTGATTTGGGTGCATAGATGTTGATCTTACTGTGAGTATAGAACCCTGGGAGAAATACAGGGTTACAGTGGTTATACAGGGTATATCCATTACAGTATGGATATACCACATACTGTAATTTTTTTTTGTAATTTTTATTTATTTTTATTTAGTGCTCTCTTTGATTATATTTGTCCTCCAGATTTTCATATATATTTTACTTATTCCCATAGTCACTAATCTTAAAACCAATTCTTATTTTATCCCCTGTGATTCTGTCTCTGTAATATTTTACATTTGGATAGAAGTCTAACTCTTGAAAAGCGCTCAAATCATTACCATATGTCATCTACCAAACCCCACTGCCATTCTCTCCATTTCACAGATTTTAAATAAATGAGACTCGTGGAGGTTGAATTGGCTTGACAAAATTTACATAGTAATAATGGGATACGGTTATTATTCTGGGTCTTCTTACTAGAACCCTGTCTTTCATTCATTGCATTGAGCTTTAAGCTCTGGTCTTGGAGGTGGAGGAGGTGAAGGGACTGACACTTGGGGGTCTCGACTAACCTACTCAGTCCACATTTTATCAGTTCAGAGGTGCCGTCTAGAGGTAAAGGGAATGAAAAATATTGTTTTCCACATTTTTCCTTAAAGAAATATTGGTTTTGAGAGAAAAGAAACCACTATACTCCTAATTCGTACTTTTGAAATATAAAACATCACAATTAAAATGAGGATTAATAGAAATAAATAATAATTAGATTATTATTAACTGTTAAATTCTCTTCACTAAATGTTTACTTTTACCTTTTCTTTCTCCTAAGCATGTGTTTGTCTGGTTCATATTTTAGATCTCTGCTCCATCAGTTTTAGCTAATTTCTTATTTTCTTTCAAATTAAGACTTCTTTCTGCATTTGTTGAAGTTTCTACACTCTGTGCTATTTATCTCTGTTTCCTCTCCTGAAATTAGTTTGTTCTCATATGCTTTTAAAAGAACCATATATCATTTCATTTTATATTTATGTATGTATGTGTATATATATATATATATATATGTATATATATATATATACATATATATATACACATGTCTTGAATTGATTCACGACTCCTTTAAACAGATGGCTTCTTATTTGGTGCAAAATTCTTATTTTTACATTATAAAAACATGAGTATTACAGAACATGGGCTAAAAATTCTAAAAGAAAGTTTTATCACCTGATCTGGATTAGCTACTCAATGCCAGCAAATTTAATTTTCCATGTGTGTCTTTAGAATGTTTAGATACTGACATGAATATGAGAAAGCCTTAATTCTGAAATGAAATTGAAAGTTTAAACTTGAATAAAATTCTGCAGAGGAGAGGTATATGAGCAAAATAAGTTTGAAAATGGTGATCCAACATTTTTTTCTTTTATTTTTTTAAATAGATGTATAACTTGCAAACAGTAAAGGATGTAAAGTGCACTAAACATAGTAGAGTTTGGTGAATATTTCACAGGTTGGTTCATGTGTCAGCAATCCAGATCAAGATGTAGACCATGCTAGTACCCCAAAAGACCTCCTGTTCTTTCCGTTTGATATCTTCTTCCAGTAGTAACTATTATTTTGACTTCTGTAGCCATGGATTAGTTGCTTATTACTGAACTTCATAAAAATTGTGTCCAGACAGATGTATTCTATTGATTTTTTTTTTTTTTAATTCTTTTGGCTGCACCGTGCAGCATGTGGGATCTGAGTTCCCCGACCAGGGATTGAACCCATGCCCCCTGCAGTGAAAGCACAGAGTCTTAACCCCTGGACTGACAGGCAAATCCTTATTATGTCTGATTTTTTTCTCAATATTTTACATGTGAGATTCATCCATATTGTTTCATGTAGTTGTGGCCAGTGAATTCTTAAAGTAATATTTTGAAAGCAGAAGTCATGATTCAACATTTACATCATTTTTACCAAAATGAGAGAAAGATAATATGTGCTAATATTTCCAAACAGTTTGTGATCATCAAAATCTTGGAATTTAAAAAAAAGAGCATATTTTTCAAAAGCTTTTTGAACACAATATATTTTCTGTGTTCCATTTTCTACTGTTTTATAATTTTCTTTGTATTTATTGTAATAAAGTGCTTCCTGCTTTGCTTACTTTCTCTCCCATGACTAAAATTATTATTTTCACTTTTATAAGAGACTATGAAAAATTGATTGTTCCCATGAGTTCTATTTAAGAATTACATTCATTGGTAAAATGAGATGTATTCTTTATTTATGTTGTTCGTGTAGTAGTTATTACACATGAAATTATTAACAACTGATTAAATAAAGGATGAAAGAAAATAATTAATCTAGTTTTCATAGCTGGATTGCAACTAACTTCTGAAAATGCATTATGAGTATTATTTAACCCTCTTATTGTGACCATAAGAAATATCAATATTCAAAATAGTCAATCTGATAAAAAAACAAAAATGACTAACACTGCAAACAATTGATCAAAATAAGGGGAAAATAAAACAGATTATGCTGAAAACTGCACACAGTTCAAACTTTGACCTAGGAAAATTGAACTATGTAAAAACAAAAGTTCATAAAATCTAACTCTAAATGGGAGAAGTTATATTTGGTAAAATCAGATGTCATTAAATAAAATGATAAATATTTTATTGCAAAGTATATTTGGAAAAGAATTTATCCAGAATATAATTTTATAAACTTCAAATGAAAATGGAAAAAAACTGTAAGCTATTGATCAGAAATTAGTTCCATAGCAAGCAACTAAAAACCTATTTAAATTCAACATAACTGATTAAATGGTTTTTTTTATGCAACAGAAGTTGAAGTTTAGACTAAGCTGGGGTTTGCATAACAGTGCTAAAATGACTCATCCTTCTTTTATCTGCCTGCTCCAAAATATCTAATAGTCATGTTTATTTTTTCTTCAGGGTGGTTAAGATAGCTGCTGCTTCCTCAGTAATCCCATTCACATACAAGTTGTGAAAAAAGAGAGAAGGCAAATGGCATAAAGTACAAAAACTATAGTGGCATTCTAACTAAATCTAGATCATGAAAAAAACTCTCCTAACCCCCAACACTTTCCTCCCTGCCTCTTATATTTCTTTGGCCCAAACTGGATCCCGTGCCCACTCTTAGCTGCAACACTATCTGGACAAGTGAGTCTTCCAATTTTTCTACCTGGATAGTAGAGGAACACAGAAGAGCAGGAGACTTTGAATGATTCAAGGCAAGCAATCCAGTGTCTACCGTATGGTTCCACTGCTCTTTGGAAACCTGAACGAAGAATTAAATTGGCCTAATTGTTCTTTACATGGACATATACACACTGCCATATATAAAACAGATAACTAATAAGGACCTACTGTATAGCACAGGGAACTCTACTCCATACTCTGTAATGACCTATATGCGAAAAGAATTTTAAAAAGAGTGGATATATGTATAACTGATTCACTTTGCTGTGAAGCAGAAAGTAACACAACATTGTAAACCAACTATACTCCAATAAATTTTTTTTTAAAATTGTATTAAAGTTTAAATAATTTTGTCTAAAATTCTTGTGTCTATGAACAAAGTAAAAAAAAATCACATTGCAAAATAGCAGAGTAGACACTTGCACTGGTCCAAATGATGAGCACAACATGGGGATGAGTTTCCAAACATTTGTTAAATATTAAAAAAAGTAGGATCTTAAATTGTTTAGTGATAATCAGTGAAATTACACTGAGTATGGTTGCAACTCTTTAGTTTTAAAATCCATGAAAACAAAGAACTTAAGAGAAATACTGGAAGCTATGGTAAAGTGTCTTCCCACTGCATCAAATGTCATTGTTTTGAGGTCTACTGATTCCTCCTGAATGCTGATTATCTTTTAACTTTGTAGCTGTTCAGTGCCCTGTATCTTGAATATATAGGGATAATATTTTGTCTAGTTTAACTGTTTATGGTAAACTCAACTCTAACCTGCTTTACATGTTTTGTTGTCTTTCTCTCTGTCAACATATACAGCTTTGCCGTGTCAGTTTTTCTTTCCTTTCATTTGATGCCTAGCCAAAAATGATTGTAGAAGGATAATAATTTTATTTTCTTAATTTTTTATTATCTTTATATTTACCCTATTCCTATAAGCCACTCAATTTTCCTTTATTAAGGACATGATATTCTGTACTAATCTATATTTCTAGCCGATATTTTTATTTTAAGGTCTCTGCTGATTTGTTTCTGCTACTAGCACCATGGAGAGAAGTTGAGTTCTTCTTTACCTAATTTCATAGCAAATTTATTAAATTTTTGGAGATAGTTTTGAAAGATGTATTATTTTCTATACTGATGTTCATAGATGTTTACTATTGATATCACATTTAATAAAGTTTAAAGAAGCATAGAATAAAATATCCATTTGTTAAATTGTTGTGACACCTAATAAACAGCATATGTAAACATAATAACAGTATTCAATTTAAATAATCACTATTTGAAATGATTATTGAGTTTATAGAGTCAACTGGATTTTATAAAAATCTCTTTTTCACTGCTGATGGATATTTTTTCACTCCAAGTAATGGGGGCCTTCATTAGCTATAAGAGGATTTCCCCCTAAAGCTTTAATTAGAGAAAACACTTATTTTTACATTATGTGGTTTTATGTTACCACCAATTTGAAGGTCCGTAAAACTGGCACCACATATACAAAGATTTATGTTTCTTCCAAAGTTCAATGGATCCAGAACCTGAAGGGTTATAAATTAACTTCAGAAAATTTAACATACGCTATTGATATATGCTTTGTTACTTCCAGGCTTGATTCAGTATCTGGGGAAGCATTAAATACCAGGTGAACAGTCTTAATAGATTCAGTAAGAGAATGACATGGACAAAAAGAAGAGAAAAAAGAAGCAAAAATTGGAGTTCTTTCGGGCACTCCAGGACTATAGCTTAAAACTCGCATTCAATGAAAATTTACAAACGTCTTGCATATATAAAGAGTTCTTAGGATCTATATCAGGAGTGTGTATATGTGCCCATATATGTATGTGCCCATGCATGTGTGGTATGTGTGCATGTATATGTGCAAGCATATATGTGGGTGTTATAGGGATTCTGTACGCATAAGAAACCTGAGACTCTCAAGAAAAAAAAAAAATGTTGAATATACTGGGGAGATGGTCATCCTCTAGTGCCAAGCCATCCAGATGCATAAATCACCTGTTTAAACCCCAAACAATATCTTGGTTGGTTAAGAACCACAACTTGGGAATTCACACTGGGAAGAAATATCTAAGGATACACAGGGGTTCATTCATTAATTTACTAAACAAACAGCTGCAAAGATACAGCAAGGAAAAAGCTGACAAAATTCCTTCCATCCTGGAGCTTGTATTCTAATGGGGGTGCAATCATTAGGATAATAAACAATCCAAATATATTGTGTATTAGATGGTGATAAATCCTGTGGAAGAAAAACAGCAAAGAAGGGGAGAAAGGAGAGTGGATTGAGGAAGAGCAGTTGTAATTTTAGTTAGGATGTTTATGGAAGTCTGCAGTAAAAAGATGGCATCTGACTGAAGCTCTGAAAGAGGTGAGGGGGTAAGCTCTGCCAATATCTGGGGAAGAGAATTACAATGTACTAATGAGAATGACAATGTAGTAAGTTTAAATGGTAAGTGCAAAGGTGTTGATGTAGAGCAGGCCTTGAATGATAGATATGAGGACAGTGTGGTAAGAGAGGAAATAGAAGAGGCATTGGTTGGTCTTGAGGAGAGAAGTAATATGATCTGACATGGAAGGTCATCCTCACTTCTTTGTTGAGAATATTCTGAAGAGGGGCAATGGCATAAAAAGGGATGTGGGCTAGGAGAGGAGATTATTACAATAATCTCAGCTAGAGGTAATGGTGGCTTGGGCCAAGGTGGTAGCAGTGAAAATGATAAGTGGTTGTACTCTAAAAATAGTCAACAGGATTGCCTAATAAATGAATGCGGACTCCAAGAGAACACCAAAGTTTTGGGTCAGAACAAATAGCAGGATTTTGTCATTTACTGAGATGGGTAAGATTTTAGGAGTCCTAGATTTGGGAGCAAAGATCAACGAGATTCAGTTTTGGACATATTATATTTGAAATGTCTATTAGACATTCAAGTAGACATACCAATTATCAGTTGGTTATGTGGCTCTAGAGTTTGAAGGAAAGATAGAAAGATATTGACTGCCATGATTTATTTGGAATCTGCATATCTATTATATGTATACTATTCAAAGTCTTGAGATGGGCCAACTCATGAAAATAGATAAACATAATAAGAGAGGAAATCTGAACATTTAATGTTGTTTAACATTTATTTGGTCCAGTCCCCAGAGTCTTAAGTTAGAAAAAATATGTAAATAATAAACCACATCTCTTTTTGTGGTGATGCATTCAATGTTCGTATTGTAGTGTTTGGCACACAGCAGTCACTTATTATTTTTATTGTTAAAAATACTTTTAAGAGGTAAAAAATGTTTTGAGGAAGATTCTTAGAAAACTAAAAATAGAACTACATATGCTCCAAGAATCCCACTTCTAAATATATATCCAAAAAAAATGAAAACAGGATATTGAAGACATACCTGCACTCCTATGTTCATTGTAGTATTGGTCACAGTAGTCAAGATATGGAAACAACCTAAGTGCTCATCAATAGATTAATGGATAAAAAAGTGATCTATACACACACACACATACGCAATGGAATATTATTCAGCCGTAAGAAAGAAGGAAATTTCACCATTTGTGATAACATGAAGAGACCTTGAGGGTATTATGCTAAGTAAAATAAGTCAAACAGGAAAACAGGAAGATAAGTACTGCATGTGGAAAAGTGGTTGTCAGGGGCTGAGGGTAGGGAAAATAGGGAGAGGTTGGTAAAAGGGTATAAATTTTCAGCTATAAAGTGAGTAAGATCTGAGGATATAATGTAAACATGGTGATTGTAATTGATAACACCATATTGTATAATACTTGTTTTCAAACATACCCACACATGCAAAGATAAATATGTGAGGTCATGGATGTGTTAATTAACTAGCTGGGGAGCATTTTAAAGTGTATACGCATAAAAAATCACCAGGATGTACACTTTAAATGTCTTATAATTTTATTTCTCAAGTATACCTCTGTAAATCTTGTATTTTTAGAAAGTGGAAACACTCTAAATGTCCATCAATTGAGAATACGACAAAATGTGGCACATTTATACAATGGAATTCTACTCATCAATAAAAAGGAATGAAGTATACTCACACATGTTATGAATGGATGAACCACAAAAACAACATGTTCAGTAAAGAACCCGGACAAAGAGGACCACATATCACATCGTTCCATTTATATGAAATGTACAGAAAAGGCAAATCCACCTGGTCCCAGGACTTAATGAAGCTCAGGTTCTTGATGTCTCATGGCAGAAAGAATTCAGTGAGAGACAAAGTGATAGGTAAGAAGTAGATTTATTTAGAGAGAAACACATTCCACAGACAGAGTGTGAGCCATCTTGGAAGGCGAGAGGGCCCCAGGCTATGGGGTAGTCAGTTTATAGGGGTGGGTAATTTCATAGGCTAATGAGTGGGAGGAGTATACCAGCTATTTTGGGGAAGGGGTGGGGATTTCCAGGAATTGGGCCACCAGCCACTTTTTGACCTTTATGGTTGGCCTTAGAACTGTCATGGCACCTGTGGGTGTGTCATTTAGTTTACTGATGTGTTGCAGTGAGGGTATACTGAGGCTCAAGATCTAGTGGAAGTTGACTCGTCCGCCATGCCATCTTGGACCTATTTGTTTCTAATCAGTTTATGTCGTGTCCTTGGGCTATGTCATTCTTTTAAATTTTGTGCCCTGCCCCCTTCCCTCCTGTTTCACTATCAGGATATGTTCCACAGAGCAATAGATAACTCTAATGTTGATAGTTAACTCAGATGTGATGATTCATAAAAATAAAGAAAAATAATCTTCTAAAAATTGGGAAACATTGGGATAAACAAAATTAGAAAGGTTTTTTTTTTCTTTTTTCTTCTTACCATATGACTTCTCAAAGTTTGATATGTAAAAGCACATGGTAAATCCATATAGAAATAGAGTCTGCAGTGTTCTCAAAATTCATTTGACCCTGAAAACATTTTACTTCTAAGGAAATAAGGGAATCTTGTCTACTGAAAAAAAACCTTGCAACCTAAAAGTTGAGCTATGTTTTATTCGGCGGAAATTTTTAGGACTTCAAACCCGGCAGGCAACAGCTCAAGTAACCTGAGAGAACTGCTCTGAGGAGGCGAGGGGGGAGCCAAAATATATAGGAGTTTTGCAAAACAGGGCAGGTAGTCTGAAAGTAAAAATTTATTGTTAATTAAAGAAAACCAGATATCTCAAGTTAAGGAATCTAGAGCTTTTCTATATATGGGAAAATTTAAGAGTCTGGGCTCACAGAAATCATTTCTTTGATATGCACCTCAGCTAACTGGGGCCAGTATCCTGTGTTTTTATATCCTGAGTTTCCTCAGGGCTCACCCTGGGGAGTGGCTTCAGTCTGAGGGCTGCTAGATGGCAGATATTCTTTTCCTTCCTGTGTTTCCTCAGGGCTCACCAGCTCACCATTGGTGGTGGCTGCAATCACTGACGACTGTGACATCTTTTGTTTACTGATATGGCAGGCAATATTCCATTTCTCAATCTCATGAGGATAGTTTCTCATTTGGGGAACCACTGCTTTAATGTGGACCCATACAGGTCAATATAGTCCCAGTACAGGCTTGAATGCTGATTTAATTCTAAAATATGCTGTGGGACTTCCCTGGTGGCATAGTGGTTGAGAATCCGCCTGCCAATTCAGGGGACACATATTCAATCCCAGGTCCAGGAAGATCCCACGGAGCAACTAAGCCCGTGTGCCACAACTGCTGAGCCCTTGTGCTGCAACTACTGAAGCCCATACGCCTAGAGCCTGTGCTCTGCAACAAGAGAAGCCACTGCAATGAGAAGCCTGTGCACTGCAACGAAGAGTAGCCCCTGCTCGCCGCAACTAGAAAAAGCCCGAGTGCAGCAATGAAGACCCAACACAGCCAAAATTTTTTTTAATTTAAAAATTAAAAAAAAAAAATGCTATGGTCTCAAGATGCTGAATATTCATTTTCTTCTTCTGGGCAAGACCACATTTTTGAGACACTTTTGCAGTTCAGCTGGGACCACCTAGGCTCTGGTAAAGGAAAGGTAAGTGAAAGTGACATATACCTGTCCATATGAAATCCTGCCTTTCCTACATTCCTTCCTCTCCTGTTACAATGACCCTGGAGGCTGTGCTGAGGCTGGTGACATCATAGAGTGACAAAAATCTGGATTGCAGTGTCACTGCTTAGTATATATGTGTACAGGATAATGGGCTGACTTGACTGGTGTTGAGTGAGAAATTTTTAATGTTGGGATTATGGGGTCTTGTGTAACTGTATTTTTGTCTGGACTATACTGCCATTCCATTTAATTCAGCTCAGTGAATACATACTGTGTTGCTAATTTGGGAATGATTCCAAGGCCTTCTGTTAATAACATTGCTGTTTATAACACAAAAATAAGTGAGCCAATTTTCTAGGCATTCGAGGATCAGCAAACACAGATGGCCCATAATCTTCTGTTCACTCCAACATTTTATAACACTCTTGCCTTTTGTTTCGTCTGAGTTGAATTCAGACTACATTCTGGTCTTTCTCTCCTCTTGCAATAGTTTTAAATAAGGCTTATTTCTTACTTGTTTAACTTTTCCCAGTGCCATTTTGGATCTGACAAGAATAACTACTGACAATATGCTTTATTTTTTTTACTTATTTATTTTTTTAACAACTGATTATCAATTTATTAAAAATGTTGATTTAAGCATCTGCAATGGTGACTTCAAGCTCGACTCCTGGCTCAATACTGATGGAAGTGATCTGCTTGACAATCTCAGAAGGACTGTGCGGGTCAATGAGTCACGTGTGGATCCTCATCTGGAAACGATCCCAAGTCTTAGAACCTTCACCACAAAGAGTTTTCCTTGTAGTTATTCTCAGAGTCTTGGTAGGCATCTGAACCGGTCCTTTCACTTTGGATTCTTTTCCTTTGTGCCTTCTGATCAGGTCAGCATATACTACAGGGGAATAAAACTAGATTTCAGTTCATTCACAACAAAAGCTGGCCTAACAAATTGTAACCGCTGCTGGCTCAGAATAGCATATAAAACTATCACCGTAATTCAACGCAGTAATGATCTCCTCAGCACCATGACGATATGTTTTAAATACGCAAGTGTGCTCTTCATCACAAGGTGTCTACAGGTTCTGCTGAACCAGTTCTAATGGGAAGATATCTTATATTACTATTCTAGCTTTGTTCACCTATTACTCAATGTGGAAAATACACAAGCCATGGCTTTCAGTATTTTCTGCACACTGATATGAAGGCATGATTCAGTTCAAGATGGTTGGGCAGAGTGGACAAGCTGAACTGCTCTCTGAGTCCCTTGTCTGGACTATAAGCTATACAAAGCTTACAGGTAAGCTATAGCCCAGATAATTAACCTGGACTCATTTTCTGAGGACTATGGATGGATACTGTAGTTGGGCAGGATAGACTATCAGGATACAGAGTATGGGGATGAAATGGGATGAAATGAAATAAAATTGGAAGCTAAAAGCAAATTCAGGCATATGGCATTAGAACTGATGTCAGAGCAGAGAAAGAGAATGGAAATGGAGTTTGGAGAAATTTGCTGACCTTGTAGAGATGGGCTGCAGGGACTTTTCTTAGTGTCCCCATAGCTTGGGCCTGGGTAGAGTGAGAGCAATTCTGAGAGCCACATTGTCTCAGGCAAACTTCGATTGCCTTTTCCATTTTCTTTTCTGTGACTGGCAACCCACTAACTGTCTCACTCATAAGTGGTGGTAATAAATAACCCAAATATTTAAATAAAATATTTAGATATATAATTTCATGCTACCCTTTGACTTGGACTAGAAAATAAGTTTTCTTTTGTTAAATATGAACCAAAGTGTGGTTTCACAAACTTCATTCATAAATTAGGCAGATATGTCATACCCTGTGCACGTGGCCAAAGGTTTAGATATGAGAATTTATTTTTTGATACATCCTTCGTCATATTTGGAACAATAAACTTGAATTAAATTACACCATTCATGACGCCTCTAAATCCTATGAATTATTAATCACAGGTATTTGTTAACTGGAGTAGTCATGTAACCTGTCGTCCAATTTGGGAATGTTTAAGAATGAAAGGAGGCACAAATAATTGTTCTGGAGTGCTGGGTTTACTCAGCCTGTTCTGAATAAAGAGGGATGTCAGATAACCTATTGTTAACCCATTACATTTGGCTTTTGGTCCATGATAAGATAATACCACAGTTCAATAACGCACTAGTTTTCATAAAAACCATTACAAGCAGGAAGAGTAATTGATGACTTTCATGTTTTATCTCAATTAAAACGTTATCATGTTAAAAAAAAGTTCTCTCTGAACAGCCTACCATGCTATCTCAAATTATTAAAATATAATTAAGAATTTTCTTTCCCAACAATTTTATCCAATTTATAACAACCAATTTATCCAGTGGCCATCATATTCAAGTTGTGATAGATAATTTAGGATTCAGAAACATTAAGGGACTGCTAAGTACTAAGGTACAATGATTTGCGAAAATAATAACATTTTGTTGCCGTTAATTAGGACAAATGGCAGACATTAAACTGATGAAATGAGTAAGTTTTTAGAGGATAGATATGTTTGAACAGAAGTGATTCCATTCAGAGTATATGAGCAGGGAACAGTGCTGCAGAGCAGTGTAGACAAATAGAGTAACTTCACATCACTTGATGTCCAAAAGGAAGAAGTAACAATGGCAATGCTGGTTGATTTCATAGTTTTTTAGTTCTTATCTCTGCCTATGGGTTATATGCTATTAATCTTTAAGAAAGACATTCTTTATAATTCACTCTCTCTTTTTACCTAGAAAAATTTTGCTTTGGAGAGCAGAAAAGTACATTTATTTGTTCTTTAAATTTTAACAATATAGCTTTCTATTTCAAGAGGTTTCATTGAGTTTTTCTTTGTATGTCAGTTCTGCAGATGGTCATAGAAACATAATAAGTGCTAAATAACTAAAATAATATGGAATGCTTCCATCTGATCTGTTCATGCTTAAGTGGGATTACATTTTAGGAGTCCTTGACTATTTGTCTTTCAAGAACATGTTTGATTGATGATAGAAAAGATGATGAAAATGCATATTTTTGCCTTTATTTATTGTACTCATTATTTTAAAAGTGGGTTTCTTCCCCAGGGAATCCCTGATTTTTTGTTACTAAATATTACAAAGTGCCATAACAACCTAAGCAATATTTATTTTTCTAGGTTAAAGCTATAACACATACTTTGAGATAAGTTAAAAAAAGTCAGAAAAAATACTTCAAAAACAATGTAATTAATTAAAATAGAATGATATCTATTTGAGTTAAGAGTATTTAAATTAGGGTCTGTTCAAGGCTAGTGGAGAGATACTGATTAATAAAGAAAGTAAAAAGGCGTATATAATTTATAATGTGAATTTCTCATGGAGTATTAATACTAAGAGTAATCTATAAAAGAATAGTATCCAGATGCTCATAAAAAATAAAGAAAATAAAGAAAACTTAATAATCATTAGAAGTCAGAATAAGAGGAAAATAATAATAGAAAAATAAACAAAGCTGATTGAGTCACATTAGTAACAAATTAGACTGAAAAAAATGAAACTTTTGGCATAAAGATGTTTAAGTAAATAATAGGGAAAGAGCAATTCACCAGAAATATATAATCATAAACATGTGTGTACCTTATATGATTGCCTTAATTAATTAAAATTGTCAATATTATGAGTTATTGATGAATTATTGAGTATTTTATAACAAAACTTTCTGATACATTAAGCAAACAAATTTAATCAAGATACAGAAAGTTTGCAAAACACAATGAACAAACTTTATCTCATGACTATATTCAATTTTACATACATGTATTATTGAGTAAACACCTACTTCTCAAACACACATGGAGTATTTGCAAAATGTAAATGTGTACTGAGTCAAAAGACATAGCGTAGTAACTATTTGGGTTTTGTAACCACTCAGAGCTTATTCTGTGACCTAAAATCAATTAAGGTAGGAAGAAATTACAAAACAATAACCTAAAGATCAGGAATTTCTAAAGTGCTTGTAATTAGCCATACTTATAGATATCTAGTTGGTCAAAAAGAGCATCAAAATGTAAATAATAAATATAGAGGTGTAGGTAAGATTGTATTTGACTTAAATACTTACACTATTTTTTTCAGTGAAGTTAATAAGATACATATCTGACTTAAGAAATTAGAAAAAGAACAATGGAATACTTCTCTAGGAAGATGCATGAAGAAAATTATAATGCTGGTATGCATAGATTTGAAATAGAAAACCAAGCTATAATAGAAATATAAATAAGCCCCAAAACTGATTCTTTGAAAAGACTAATGAAGTAGATAAAACTTTGGAAAATTGATCAAAAAACACAAATTCAGCAATGGTACCATACTTGATTACAAATATAGAATAGAATCCTATAAAATTCTATAAAAATCAGAAGAGAATCAGAGGAAAAATCTTAGGCCAATGCAATTGGAAATGTATATGAAATGGACTTTGAATAAAAAGCATATAACTTATCAAAACTGAGTGAGAAAGAAATAGAAAACCATAACATACAAGTTAACCACTAAATAATTTATACCAATATTTTAGAAAATCTCCACAAATGTCTAAAACATTACATAAAAAGAAGAGATAATCTCAGTCTTAAGTATGTCAGAGAGGAGTAAAAGTGAAAATTGTCCTTTTTTATTTTATTTTATAAAGTTAATATAAACATCATATACTCAAAATCAGTTAGATACAATATGAGAATAGAGAAGTAGTGACTAGTCTCCTTTTGAACATGATGCACAATCTTACTTGAAATTTTGGCAAATAAAATAAAATTATATATGAACATACACAACACACACACACACACACACAGCGCATGCATACCCACCATGATTAAGGTGAATTAGTCCAAGAAATGAAAGCTGGTTGGTTAATATCATCTAATTCACCTCAATAATACAATTTTAAGAGGGAAGTAATATGTGGTCAGCTTTGATAGATGGATAAAAATATGTTATTAAATGTATAACTCAGTAAGTATATAAGAATCAACATCTTAGCAAATGAGCAATAGAATGGAATTTCCTTAATTTGATAGGTTAAGGGTATTTTCCAAAACTTTTGCTGAAATGTCACAACGAATTGTGAAACTAAAATAACATTTCCTCTAAAATTAGGAATAATAAAAGCAAATCTACTCTTATGGCTTTTATCTATTGAAATATACAGGCAACAATATAATATCAAAAAATATTTAAAAGTTAAAATAATTAGAAGAAATAAAAAACATATTGTTTACAAATATTGGTTATTAGAATTACAGAAACTCATAACAATCAACAGATTGTTGGAATTAATGAGATCTCATGAAGTTTCCTATATAAACAAAATCAATCTCATTCATGAATACCAACAGTAAAAGTAACAGAAATATGGCATTTCCAATAGCAATAACAACTCTAAAATACCTAAGAAGAAATCTCACAAAAGATATACATGAGCTTTATGGGAAAAAATTTTCCCATAAAGTTTTATGGGGAAAAAATTTTTTTTTTACATTTTAGAAGATTTTAAAGAAGACCTCAGTAATGGATAGACATGCTACATTAATGAATAGGAAGATTTAAAAGCATAAAGATATACATTTTCTATCATGTTTTCTATAACAGAATAAAAATTCTAACAAATTTTTCATGGAATTTGAAAGATTGATTCTAAAATTTATAATTCAGGACTTGAGGACCAAGAACTTTTATAGGAAAAATAAATCAAAGTGCAGACTACTCATACTATCAGATATCAAGAATTATATCAAGCAATGATACAGTAGGCTTTGACCAAGAGGCAAGAAATAGATCAATGAAAAAATATCAGGCTCAAAAAACAACTCTCATATTTAGAGACTTTACTTGAGTCTTTTGCCATCCAGACAAATGATAGTGACACTTAGAGCGGAGACAACTTTCACAATTATATTCTATTCAAGTCACACTATTATGAAACCAGATCAAAGAGAATTTAATTTCTAACATTCAGTCTATTCTGGTACTATTTTCTTTTAGTCAGTAGACAACTTGTCCAACTAGGAAGCAGTGAAACAATAACCAACAATAATAGGCAACAATAAATAAGACATCTGATATTTTCTGGACTGAGACAGATTATTTCCTAGTATTATAAACATATTGTTGCTTCATTGTTGATCTTGGAAGAAAGAAGGCAAACATAAACCAGAGGTCAATTGGAGGGTTAGGAGAGAGAGCTGTCATTGAGCTGGCTGAAAAAATACTTTGCCGATCAAAGAAACATTTTGGGGATGAGGGTGATTTGCAGGGTGTTTGAGGAATTTATACAAAGTGGCGGAGGTTTTAAATGGATGAATTTAAGTGGTTGGATGCTACGTGACCCTTCTGTAAAATTCCTTGTAGAAGAACGTCAGACTGCAGAAATTCTACTTCATTCATCCTCCTGGCTCTCCGCTTCAGTCCCACCTTAGTGTACTCTCCTTTGTATCTCCAGAGACTCCAGCAGTGACCATGGGTTTTCATACCGTTGGTGGTGGTTTCCAAAGCTCAGAAGCAGGAACGCAAACCCCTGCTTGATTGTTGCAGTGCAATTCAGTGGCAGCAGATGCCTGAAAGAAACTCTTTGTGTGGTGGTAATGGAGGCATGAGAGTGCAGGCAGAAACATGGGAAGATTATTTATTTATTTATTTATTTATTTATTTATTTATTTATTTATTTATTTAG
Source organism: Balaenoptera acutorostrata (assembly GCF_949987535.1). Taxonomy (NCBI): domain Eukaryota; kingdom Metazoa; phylum Chordata; class Mammalia; order Artiodactyla; family Balaenopteridae; genus Balaenoptera; species Balaenoptera acutorostrata. The sequence continues at coordinate 13,295,751 of NC_080077.1, forward strand.
TCTTCGTTGCTGCGAGCGGGCTTTCTCTAGTTGCAGTGAGCGGGGGCCACTCTTCGTTGTGGTGCGCGGGCTTCTCATTGCGGTGGCTTCTCTTGTTGCAGAGCACGGGTTCTAGGTGCGCAGGCTTCAGTAGTTGTGGCTCGTGGGCTCTAGAGCGCAGGCTCAGTAGTTGTGGCGCACGGGCTTAGTTGCTCCACGGCATGTGGGATCTTCCAGACCAGGGCTCGAACCCATGTCCCCTGCATTGGCAGGTGGATTCTTAACCACTGTGCCACCAGGGAAGCCCAGGAAGACTCTTTAGAACTGGAATGCCAGCAATTCTTCCCCATTCCTTTGTCTAAATGCAGGTAATATGACTGAGCTCAAAGTCTAGGGATAGGGAAATCTACTCTAGTCTTATAACGTGAGGAACTGCAAAGTTACATGGCAAAGGGCATCGAGGATTGAGGCCGATAATGCAATCTGCTACACACGCTCTGTGTGCTCCTAATTAGACAATAAGTGACACTGCATGCAAATACTGGAAGCATCTTATCATAAATGTTGGCTTCAGAAACGTGGGATGTTCTTCTTGTCTTTTTTGTTTCTCTAGGGACAAGGGTGGTGGGAAGAAGGTAAAGATTCTGAAAGTGGAAATTATATCTGAACAAGGCAGTTTTAAATGTTACATTTAGTCAGGAACAGCAGATAAACCCTCTGAAACCTAATTTGTTACACAAATTCAGAATTATTTTTGCTGCTAAATATGACACAGTGTCAAGAAAAACTGATTTCTGTAGATATCACACTTATAAAAAATAGTGATATCTATCAAATATTTTTTTCACTTATATGTACGGTGATGTTAAAAACACATATCAGGATATTAAAATATTTTCAATCACATTATTTTGTGTAATGCCATTACTTTCTCTTTCTATTTTCCAAAAAGGCAATACAAAATCTCAAGGATTGTGTATGTACTTTTACAGCACTAAAAAAGATCATCATCCTGAGAATATGCTTACATAAAAACCAGGGCACACTCAAAGACTCTAAATAGGGAAAACAAATTAAATTTCTGGAATGAAAGGCATGAAAGGCCTAAAAAATCTTTAAAAAGATGGAATTTATTCTCAAGTCAAAAGCATAACATAAAAAAATAATTAATTTTAGGATTTCATAATTTTGCCTCTTCTATTCAATAAAGATTGTAGCTGTATTTCTGCTTTCTGATATTTTAACTATTCAAGAAATTACAGAAAATTATCTTGTAGCACTAGAATATGATTCCAAGTAAGCTTAAGAAAGGATAACTGCAAGGAAAAGAAACACAAAATCTAGAAGGTATTTTTTCTCATTTCATATCTTAATTAAAGTCTGTAAAAGTGAGATAAAAAGCACTAGACACATGTGAATACAGCCCAAATGAAGTGACATTAAAGAAGGTGGGAACAAATTTTCTGATTATCAATAGCTCTGTAGCCATCTGAAAAGAAAAATGCAAATCTGACACGGTTTATTCCAGAATCCAAAGACAAGAAAACAATTGTCTATATAAGTTGAGACTTTTAAACATTAGCAAGTGATTCCCTGTCAGAAAATATCTCTGATTACCATCTGCCATGGTGAAATGACCTTCCTGTCATAGAGTCAGTACTTGGAATTAAAGCACTACTTATAAAAGCGTAACTTAAAAACACAAACTTAACACTTAAAAACACAAAGAAGTATTTAATTGGAGCACGATGGCTCTGACTTGGCATCTCCCAATCTCTGTGTTGCAAGGCATTTGTTTGCCATGATCAATTTTTAGTCACAGCAGAAGTCTTAAAATTTAAAAGTGATGTCCAGTTTTTTTAAAGAAGAAATTTCTGCTTTCTACCATGATGGGATAATAGGGACTGGTTATTTTTATTAACAGGGACTTTGCTTTTGTTTCCTTCTATGAAAAAATAAGAAAACTGGACAAAATATATGAAACGGTGATTGTAGATATTGGAAAATAGGGATTGCAGAACTGTGATCCCTGAGAGAGAGGGAAAAAAACTAGCTGAACTTTATTACATCCCCTGACTTTATTTCTGGAAGCACACTCTGGAGACTGAGGCAAGGAGAGGGGTCTCAAGCAGAGTAGAATAGTGTCACTGAGTCCAAAAGACAGAAATTGGAGTTAGTGACACTGAGATGATTGGAAATAGGAGGCAGGGTTCCAGATGTGAGGGAGCCCTGCAGCACAAAAGAGTTCCAAAGATCTGCAAAAGGTTCTTTGGAGAGATTTGAGTCTTTGCTAAATACAAAAGTGGGCATATATAGGTTCACACTCAGTGAAGTTGGGTAAAGAGTAAGTCTTGAGTTTTTGCTAAATACAAAGATGTGCATGCATGGGTTGAAATTCAGCAAAATCTGATGAAAGAGCCCCTAGGGAGCTGTGAGTTGAGTGGATTTCAAGGTTGACTTGACTTTGAGTTCTAACCAGCCACTATGGAGAGTCTCACTGGTCACTCAGTAAATTCAGTGGAGATACCAGAATGACAAGCTGTAATAGTGGAGCTAAATCATCCCTAGAGTATAGTTACCATACACCTACTTCAACAAAGATTATCACAATCCCTGAAAGAATCAAACTGAACCACAAGCAACTTAACTGACTAACAAAATAAAGCCTACTATTCATTAAAAAAGGAAGCAAGCATCCTTCAAAATTTACTAGATATAAAATGGCAAAGGAAAATAGCCCATAATCATGAGAAAAGTCAGCCAAGGGAAAGGGATTACTTTACATAGAAATCAAACTAACAAATCTCAAGAAGGAAAACCAGAACCTGTCGTAGATAAGCAAATGTTTAGGTCCTGTTTCCCCTTGGGGACACCTGTGTCTCTCTAGATTTGGGACTGGTTGTTCACCCTGCAACTGCAGACTTCTGATGGGTTCAAGAAAATTTGTTAATTGGCCTTTTATCCAGATGTTTTTGTAAGTGTGAGAGAAATATTCTTTCTATTGCTGCATAGCTTTGAGCTACACTGGAAATCCCCATATTCTTTTAATCATTAAATTTTATAATATACTTACATATTTTACAATTTTATTCCTTTTATTTAATAAAATTATCTAAGCTTTTCTTGATTTACTGTTTAATTTAGAATGAAATGATATTGTTAAAATATCTAGCACATCCATCAATGAGCATGATAACTTTTTAGTTATTCAGGCTTTTATTTTTGTTCTTCAGTAAGGTTTTTTAGTTCCTCTTTTATGTGACATATATTTCTTGAACATATATTTCTTGCACATATGCACTTGATACCAAAAAAACATTTTTTGCCATTTCAAATATGAAATTTAATATAATTGTATTTCCTAATTGGCCATTACTCTGTATAAAAATGTGTTTTATTCTTTTATTCTTCATCTGTAGTTCTGTATCTCTCTATTTTAATAAATCTATTAGCTTGGCAATTGATTCTCTTGAATATTTTATGTAGAAAATCATATCATCCACAAATAGGAATATTGCACCATTTTATTTCCAGTATTAAAATGTACTCTATTTTTCTTGTGTTTTTGCATTGATTTGCATCTCTAATACAATGATGAATGCTTGTATTGGTTTAGGAATAATTGCATTATTTCTACTTTAATGGGAATGCTTCTATTACTTTAACACCAAGTATACTATTTGGCATAGGTTTCTGATAGCTAACCTTTATTATTTTAAGCAAATTTCCTTGTTTCTAGTTTTAAAAATCATGAATGAATATTAAATTTTACTAATGTTTCCCACCTTTCATTGAGAAAACATAACAATATTCCTCCTTTAGATTAACTTAATAATTTACATTGAAAAAATATTCTAGTGTTGAACAAGTCTTGGAATCTTAGGATAATCTTGGTCATAAGCTTTTAGTTCGTTGTGATCTGTGCTATTTCCTGGTCTCTTTGGTACGTGAGTAAACAAGTCACATAATGAAGTTGTATTCTGTACTCCGGAATAGTTTCCTAAGACAGGAGTTTCCTGTACTCTATTCTTTGTAAGAATGCCCCTCCCACCGCCATCAAAGCTAATCAGCTAAAGAGGGAGATTCTGCAGATTCCTGGCAAGACTCTCAAACCGTCATACTTCCATCACCTCCCGCGCCCAACTTAAACAACCTCACTACCACAACCTGCTCCCATGATCATTAGGATTGACACCCCCCCATTCCTTTTATTACTGTTTTTGTTGGTAATCAAGAAGTCTTCCAACAAGAACAAGACTTCCAAGCCGTCACCCATACTTCATTCCCAAGTAAGTGTGTACACCCATCACGTGACTCCTCTCATCACCTCTCACCAAACCATGCACTTATCTTCTGAATTTCATAATCAATCAATAACAGAATTCCCTATGCCCTCACCTTCTTCCCTGGACTTTTTTACACTTCTCACCCTAGATAAAACCTAACCTATTCCCTCTAATAACACTGATTCCCCATAGCTCTCTCAAATAGTGACTGATTTATTTCTTATAAATCAGCACTGGGCTTAAGTAGAGAATCGTCTCGGCTCCTCATTGTCATTACCAGATCATTCTCTCTAAAAACCCACTGCTTTGAAGTCCTTTCCCATCATATATACATCAGCGTATACAGACTGGTTTTCATTTGTATTTTCGTCTATCTACAGAGCTCATCATTAGTCCCCCTCATTTTGTGAAGATTTTAACTTCTGTATCTAACTCTGTCCAGTATTACCTCATCATTCTTGATGATTTCAATATCCATTTAGATAATACATTCAGTGCCAGCATACCTCTCCATGTCTTGACAGTTTCTACTATAAAAATCTTGTCTTTCATCTCACGTAAACTTTCCACTTTCAACTTCATACTGAAGGCTGTGTTATAACCAATAATTGTGCTCAATCCATATTCAAAATATTAAGGACCCTAACTTTTTCTGTTTTAAGTTTACTTCTTCTAGGATTCTGACACTAATAATTCTTTAATTTGGTTGAGATCTATACGTGATTGATTTTGCCATCTTCTTACTGACCCTCACCCCCTTTAGGTCTTCACTTTCCATCCTTCTCCTGTTTATAGAGTCCATAGTCTATAATTGTAATCATTCCTTTGCATATGTTTTTAAATCCTTTGGCCCTGCCTCTCTTAGTTGAACACACGTAACATATTACTATCCGTGGCTGAACTACACCTTGCCCTCTATTGTAGGGAGGAAGACAGTTGAAAAATAAAAAGTATGATGATTAGTTACACTTTAAATTTATGATTCTTCACTTTGAGTTCATAAGGCTTTTCAGACACAAATCCCATATTCTCCTCTCCATTCACTCTCCCGCTCATCTAGATGACTAATTCACATGCATGTTGAAAAACAACTTCACTTACCTCACCCATTTCACCCCCTTTTTATACTTTTTATGCCCCTTACCCTGCTTTATTTTTTCCGCATAACATTTATCTCCATCTGATGTTCTAGTGTTTATATGTTTTTCTTCTTTCTCAATCTGCAAACTATAAGTTCTTTAGCAGGCAATTTGTCTATTTTATTCACTATTGAATCCTTACTGCTTAAGATAGTGCTTGGCATAAAGTATTGGCACTCACCTAGATTTGTTGGATGAATTTAGAGAGTGAATTCTTCCTTCGATGGCTTAAGAAAATATGTCTGTTCATTTATTTAGGACTGATGTCTTTGGGAGGAATGGATCTTTTTATTCCAACTGGTAGGATTTAATAAGATCATGTGTACATGGAAAAAGTTTGTTTGACATACCATTCTATATATGTGTAAATTACCATTAATGTTTCTTAATTTTAAACATCATCAATTGACAAATATTTTATACTCTCTTAGACACTGAAGTATTAATTCCTAGGTTCTGCTTGTCCTTTTAAGGATGCAAAACACCTAAGTATCTCAAAGACAATAATATGTATTCACATCTAATCTGTTCTCTCTAAAACTTTTTGAGAAAATAGTTCCCCACCTCCATCACATCATCTTCCCTCATTTCTCTCCAGCATGAACAATACAGGATGCCTACACATTTAATTATGGCCCTAGGGAATGAAACAATCTTACAGGTAAGTCATATTCTAGAACTTCTGTGCTTTGGAGATTACTGACTGTTTGGTCTTGCCCATGCCTGATGAATTAGATTTACCCAAAACAGTTTAGCCAATGAATGCCTCCTCCAAACCATCTGTGAGATTTAATCATATAATCACTTGGATCAATTCTGAGGAAATTACCCTATCATCATAATTACTGTGGTTGGATAAACAACCACTTTCTGGGCTGGAGGAAATTCAAGGATAAACGAGGCTGGGAGTAATTTCTTTTATGAGCACCCCCCCCCCAAAAAAATAGGTCCAATTTAATTGTACCAGGCATGTCAAGGGGCAAATACAAAACTAACATAATGTTAAGAATTATAGAAACAGTTCTTTTTGGCTAATGATGTTGAGTTTCCTGTTTACAAAACATTTTTTTTCTCTGAAGAGTCACTCTCAGTATAACAATCTTCTGACCTAATTATTTACCAGAGTCTGAGATTTTGATAGGCTTTTAGAACAATTTCTCTCCTTGAAAGCCATTCATTTTCTACTAGAGTTAATGTCTAGCACAATAGATCGAAACATTGTCCAAAATCCAGGAGAAATTAATTTTGTTAAAATTAATTTCAAATAAATATATTAATGCGGGTTGTGATTTTAATTGCTCTGAAAATAGCTGATGTTAATATTGGTTCCACTACTCATGAACTAAGATCCTGGGTAAGCGTATTAATCTCTCCTGCTTCTGTTTCTCTCACATGTAAAATGGGCTAATAGAAAGGGTGTTTTCAAGATTAATGTGTTTGCTGTCTTCTCTTTATTAGCTTTCATTTTGTTCTCAACAGCATCACCTTATCTTTTTTCATCCCCACTCAACCAAAGTGACTCCTAAGAGAATTAATGGCTTCTCTTAATTACCAAATCCAAAGATTTTCTCTGTCTTCACTCTCTTGAGATGTCCTTACCACTTGGCATGTTGATCTTCTTTTAATCAAACAATTATTTTTTCTTGGATGCCTTGATAATATTGTTTTCTTTTTTCTGACTCCTTGAGGACTCTTTCCCCTCTTTAAATGCAATTATTCTCGAATTTCTTTGTTTGTCATTTGAAAAATCTCATTTATAGCACACTTGCCTTGAGTGATAACTCCAGATATTATTTATTCAATGGTGACCTTACATTTTTATCTCCAGCCTTAATCTTCCCTCTGATTAGTCCAGTTGTCCTACAGATGTTAAGTAATCATATCTCTAAAATTCCAGACTATTTTTGTTCCATCCCACATCACAAGGTATCCTAAGCTGAAAGCTTTCTAGTTATTTTCTAATCACCATCACCATCATCATATCATCATCATCATCACTGTTGCAAATGTAATATATACTTTTTATTGGGCATTCACTATGATCTAGGAATCATTAGATGCTTTGGAAACATGATCTCATTTAATAATCACAAACACTCCATTTCTTAAAATTGGTAAAAGATCTCATAGTTGTTAAGTGGCAAAGCTGAAATTGTAGCCTAGCTTTATGTGACACCTAAGCCTGTGATTTTAACTGCCACACTCTACTGCTTCTCTCACTGGACTTCATCATTTCCAATCCCTTCCTGAGGACACCTATTTTATGTCTTAAATGTACCTTAAACAGGTCTCATCCTGTTGTTATTGTTCTACTTCAGAATTTTTATTATTTATTACCACTTCTAGACAAGTCAACTTGAAACTCATTTTACTTCAAATCAAATGTAAGTTAAAAATTAAAATTATTTTTATCTTCCTTGATTTTCAGGAAGGTAATATAGATATATTTTAAATTTCAGTCTTATTTTATGTACGAGATGCCTGTGACCCATTATGTTAGGAGACATGAGGAATGATAATACAATTGTCAAAATGGAAAATAGACTTAATAAGTATTTGCTATTACTATACCATTGTTAAAAATACGTCATACACATTTTTTAAAAGATAATTTGATCCTATTAGATTAGTAAATCAGGTAAAAATATTTAAATCCAATTGTAAGTCAAACATTTGCACGTAGAGTAAAGGAAAATTAAAGAGTATAATACAGAATAAACGTTTAACTTTTATGATATTACAATTATATTAAAAATGTAAGAAGAAAGAATGGTTTATTTTACGATTTATCCTCCGAAAATAGTACCATTTTAATGTTTCCTGATTCATGCACTTAGAACATCTTTGCTTTTCAAATATTCTGGGCCTGAAAGATATTCTTTTATATAATTTTTTTTCAATAATAGTTGCTGCCTAAGATGTAAAGTTGAGTGGAAAGATGGATAAACACACTTTTTAGTATATAGCTAATGTTTTTATGTTTGGTATACTTTTATTTTTATCTTGAGTGAGTTTTGTTTGCTTTCTTCAAATTGCTTCATATTCCTATTTTTAAATTCAGATTTCTACTTCTGGCCATGATGGAGCTACAGTCACTGAACTTAACCTGCCAGCATAAACAGACAGCTGGAAAACATATATAAAGTAACTGTCAGACATAGAAAAAGGGAGTACATGACAGCAGTACTTGAGAGAAGTAAAACAAATGAGGTCTGTCAAATGATTGTCCTAGTTTTGTGCCTGGAAGCATTTTCTGGACAGTGGATACAGAGAGATGCAAGCCAGGCAGAGCCCATGACTTCTCCGAGTGGCATGATAATAAGAACATTTTGATTAAGGATGAGAATTTTTTCTCAAAGCGGCCACGTTTCTTATGCAAAATTTAGAAATACTGTACATATTTCACCAGGCTTGATGATATACAAAACTGATGGGCTTTTCAATGTCCACATTTTTTACCATAATTTTTTTCTTTTTTGTTGTAAAGATCCAATGTAAATATTTACATGTTATTAATACATAGCATATCTTTCCCAAAGTAATGCTTTTTTAAATTATCTTGTAAATCAATAACTAGTATTTGCTGAGGGCTGAATTAGTGTCAAACATTGTTCTAAACACTTTATATGAATCAAACCATTTAATCCTCACAGAAACCTCAGTTTGTTGATAAGGAATTGAGGCATAGAGAGGTTACATGATTTGCTCAGAAAACCAACGTTTAACACTTGAGAATCTACTTCCAAAGTCCATATCTTATTATCTAGTCTGTAAACACATTTAAAAATGTATATATATATTTATATATATTTTGATATATATATAATCAAGGAACATAGAAAGTATCCTTAATGTTCCAACATTATTAGTAATGCACATTTTTTATGCTTATTATTAAAGGAATGAGTGGGTGGTATGCAGTTTGACCAGGACTACAACCTTATCTTATAATAAACTATCCATGTTAATAACAGAGAACTCTGACCTTAACTTTAACCCGATTGATTCCATAGCAAATGGAGACAGGGTCCAGGGTGCAACTGCAGGACTCTGACCATGGGACACTGGCAGAGAGCCAGTGAACCTAGACAGTGATTAGGCAAAATTGTACTCAGTGGACAGTTATGAACTTTATATTAAGTATTTTAATTTTTAAGCAAGATAAGATAGAGATAAATGAACCAAGAAACCAAAATTAAGTTAGAAAAATTTCAAAACATTAAATTTATATGAATCAAAGAAAATCAATGGCAACATTTTGGAACATTTATTTCCAGTCTTTAGTCTTCTTCTGCTTATTTAAAAAAAATCTTAATCTCAGTAAAATCTACATAGATTATTTATTATGCTGATGACAATGATATTCTTTGACTTGAGTTGATCTGTAACACTTCCTTCCTGAAATAATTAAATAACAGTGCCATTTTAAGATAAATTCCATCTTTAGTGTGTGATGGGTGAATTGAATTATCTTGCAGTTAGCTTTCTGTTTTCTATATAGTGGAAATGCACATCCGTCCCATTCAAAGGCAATATCCTTGTTTTCCTCCACAAGACAATTTTATATAATCTCCCCAGAGATGTTTCTTGCCTACACTGAGCCTTAGTGTCATTGTGATTTTGTTCAAAATATGTGGAAAGAAACCAATTAGTAGAACTGAATATAAGGTGAAATCATGTATTCAGGAACAAGGCAGAAGGTTCAAGGGAGAAATACTGGTAACAAAAGTGCTTTATTGCTAAGCCCAGATCTCTTATATCACCAGAGCTTAAATAAAATTTGAAAATATCAGAATTGCTCTTCTGTTGTAGAATGAGTCATACAAGGAAGCAAAATGAGAAAATGAGACAAAAGACAAATATTTTCATTAGCTTTCAAAACTTATGATTCTGAAGTCCATATAGAAAGGTATTATAGTCAGTTTTGCCTTAATTCTTGTTTTTAAAACATAAATTTGTTCAAATATGACTGATATATTGGGGAACAATTTACGTAAAATGTGAGTTTCATGTTTGCTTATGCATGATTTCATCTTTGAGGAACACTAGGTAAACTAGAAATCTCCCTGGCTGAACCCAACAGCATCAAAACACATAAAAAGCACATGTGCACACACCTGTAACATCTACTAGCTTCCTCAGTTCATTGTGTGTAGTATGAGACACACCCATCTACATCTGGTGTTAGAAATTTCCACCTTATTTCAGATAACACTCCTACATCACTTCACAAAAATATCACAAGCTGTGAAGCTTCTGATGGACACTTTCTGTCTTTTCTCAGGTAAAGTGTCATATTTATTATACTGTTTATATATTTTTAAATAATTCTCCATGTAAAACTTTGCTGTTCTTATTAGGAAGTTCAGATGTCTTAACTCCTATTTATTTTGTGTTTTTCCTATTTTTCGAAATATCTTTCTCTCCATTTTGCTTAATGTTAAATTGCTTAAAAAATATATCATTGATGATAATAATGTCTGCCTAAAGTGTTAAATTTTGAAAGATCTTGTTGATACCCTCCATCCAAAGCCACCAGGAAAACACCTATATTCAAATGAACTAGGATTTATTGGCTCATTTCAATGAGGGAGAAAACATACAGTGGGAAACTGTGGGTGTCTCAGTCTTAAAGGTGAGAGGAGGATCTTGCTATAGGCTTTGAGCTTGTGTTAGGTGATTTGGGGAAGAGTTTGAGGATTGCTCTGGCTTGTGTGATATTAAAAGTGGAGGCAGTTCTATGATTGAATATCTTATTTTTTAAATTTTATTTATTTTATTTTTGGCTGCGTTGGGTCTTCGTTGCTGCACATGGGTTTTCTCTAGTTGCGGCAAGGGCTACTTTTCGTTGCAGTGTGCAGGCTTCTCCTTGCAGTAGCTTTTCGTTGTGGAGTACGGGCTCTAGGCACGTGGGCTTCAGTAGTTGTGGCAATCAGGCTCAGTAGTTGTGGCTCATGGGCTTAGTTGCTCCGCAGCATGGGGGATCTTCTTGGACCAGGGCTCAAACCTGTGTCCCCTGCATTGGCAGATGGATTCTTAACCACTGCACCACTAGAGAAGCCCCTCTATGATTGGATATCTTAAACATTTTACGTGGAAGACAGGAAGGATGGACTGGAATGAAACACTAATCGGTAAAGAAACAACAAACATTCATATTAGCCAGGAAAAGGGCATGTTTGATCAGTTTTGTGTTTGGTGCATTGTTGTTTTGTGCTCAAATATGGTTACAAAATGGTTTGGCTTTTGTCTCAGTCCATTGTGATCACAGAGAGATCTTGTGTGGTGTCAATGCTCTGTGCAATTGTTTAACAGAAGAGCACGGTGGTCTGGCTCTTAGTGCCAGTTCCCATGTAGTGCTTTCAGGGACTGATTTCTTGCATTCTCAGTATATTAAAATCTCCCACATGTTGTATTGATTAATTATTACTTTACATACTTCATACATGATGTTATTTGCTTGCCTATTTTAACATTTTAGTGGAATTCTCCTTTTATTATTATTTACAGTCCATATTGATTTAAATACATTTTTTCTAATATAATATCTGATAAGAATATCATATATAGTTTTCTTTGGTTTAGAATTTTCTGCATATAATTATGGATCTGATTCCTTCCTTTATTTTCAACACTTGTTTTTTTCAGTGTGTCTAAATCACATTTTCAATGTGATTCTCTCTCTCTCTCTCTATTGATAGATAGATATATCTTTTAAATTATATATATAATTATATATATTTATACACACATATATATTTCTCTCTCTCAGTGAATTAGCTTGCTTTAGTAACATATACTGTGATTATTAAGGACATATTTGGATTTTTTCCACCATCGTATTTGTTTTTTTAATGATCATGCTAGTATTAGTTATCTATTGCAGTGTAATGAATTATCCCAAAATTCAGCAGCTTAAAACAACAAATATTTATTATCTCATGGTCTGTGGGTCCTAAATCCAGGCACAGCTTGGCTGAATAAGTCTTCTGCTTCAGTATTCCTCATAAGACACGACTGAATCAGGGTGATGACTGGAGCCATGGTCTCATCTGAAGAATTGATTGAGGAAGCAGTCAGTTCCAAACTCACTCACATAGTTTTTGATAGAGTTACTTTCCCAACTGCTGTTGAACTGGGGGCCTCATTACCTCACTGAGTATTGGTCAGAGACCCCCCCCCCATTTCCTTACCATGTGGGTCTCTCCACAGGGCAGGTCACAACATGACATCTTGCTTCATTAGAGTTAGTATGATGGAAGAGCAAGTGCCAATCTCTTATTACCTAATCTTGAATGTAACACCCCATCATTTTTGCTGTTTGAAGCAAACCACTGAAGTGTCAGACAACTGACAAATCAATAACAAGATCTTTAACTTAGCTAGATCTTTAACTTTAACTAGAATCAAGGAGCTGAAAAGTCACAATGCAAAGAACAGCTATATAAAAGGGGTGAATAACTGAGAACATTTTGTGATAACTCTTCATTGGTGTTTATTCAGTTTTTAGATATTTCAGGCAATCAATGGCCATAGGGTCAAGCTAGAACATGATAGAGTCAACAAGTAATCACAAACATTTTAAAGAGTTATCCAGTGAGTCCAGTACTTTGCCCTTGAAATTTGCTCCACCATTCTGAGATTTGTTTTTCCCCTATAGATTTTGTACAGCAGCCTCTAACTTGGAATCTCTGTGTTTTCCTCAGTGTTGTGAAGGATACATTTTTTTAATAAAAAATGATGTTAAGTTGTTTGCCAAGGAAATAAACTTTGTAAACTGATTCTTTAACATAGATGTTTTTCAGTGTTTCAGAATAAAATGGACAAAATTGTGTTTGCCTAAAAGTAAAATTATATTTCACTTATCTAAAACAATTTTCATGAGAAAATTGAATTTCAACTAATTGCAAATTGGTTCAAAGAAGGAAAAATATATTCATGAAGTAGGCACTGATTGATTGCATTTGAAAACTCTACTTCTAAAATGGATTTAGACACAGAATGATATTCTCTCAAATTATATATGAGAAGCATTTTGATGCCTAGTTATTTAGGAAGTGTTTCTGAAAAAGAAATTTTTGCTCTCATCAATTATGTTTAAACTTGGAAGATTTAATGCTCTTGGAAAGAGAGAAGAGGGAAGGAAGTAGCAGACAATCAGAATTGAGGTTTTCAGAATAATGGGTACGTCTCTAAAGAAAATTGGTTGAAAAAATAAATTTTATGGAGGTTAGGGGTGAGGGATGGTTAAGTTTGTGTCAACTTGACTAGGATATAGCATTCAAATGTTTGGTCAAATATCAGTTTAGACATTTCCATAATGTCATTTTTTTTGATGTGGTTAACATTTAAATCAGTAGACTGAGTAAAGCAGGTTGACCTCCATAATGTGGGTAGGTCTCATCCATTAGTTGAAGGCCTTAAGAGAAAATCTGAGGTCCCCTGAGGAAGAAAGAATTCTGCCTCCACACTGCCTTCAGACTCCACTGTCATATCAACTCTTCTCTGGGTCTCGTTTAGGATTTGGCAGCCCTCACAATCACATGAGTCAATCCTTAAAATAAATTTCTCTCACTATCTATGTACATCCTATTAGTCTCTTTCTCTAGAGAACCTTGGTTAATGCATGGAGTTTAGAAATAAAAACATATTTTTCCCATTGATGTAATATGTCCAGAATCTAAGGGTCAATATTTCATAGAAGCAATAATGACTTACATAAGGATTTCTTTAGTACATATTGTTTATCATTTAATCTAGCAATCCTGATTTGCATAACTATTTAGTGAATACATGTTACTTTTCCTTCAATTTGTAAATTAATTACTATTTATTCTGTCCCTAGAAGAACTACCACGTATGGCTGTACATGTTGTTAGCTATACAAGGGTGTCCAGCTGAAAGGACAAATGGGGACCAAAATAAAATCTCTGCTCCACAATGTAAAGTGGGGATTTTGGCAATGGTATGCATCAACCTAAAAAGAACCTTTTTAGCGCGAAGTTTGTGCAAAGTAGCTTCCATTTGCTAAGCTGTGATGCCATGACATTTTATATACCTGGAGTAAATGCTTTTTCTGAATTTCACAGAAATTCTGTACACACTAGGAACAGTCTTATATCTACTTATTCAGAATTAGATTCCATTTGTTTACATATATTCTATGATGATAATGCTATTTTTTAAAAATTTTTATTGGAGTATAGTTGCTTCACAATGTTGTGTTAGTTTACGTATACATATTTCCCCTCTTTTTGGGATTTCCTTCCTGTTTAGGTCACCAAAGAGCATTGAGTAGAGTTCCCTGTGCTATACAGTAGGTTCTCATTAGTTATCTATTTTATACATAGTATCAATTGTGTATATATGCCAATCCCAATGATGATAATGTTATTTTAATGGTTTGGTGCAAAAACAATACATGAGTTTCACACTAGCTAGTCTTGTATTTTGTGTTACCCAAATGAAAAAATATAGACCCAAATAGCAACTTGTCTTTTAGTGAAAATAGTGGTTTGCATATTTGCAAGGAGATATATGGGATATATCCAGGTCTAGATTAAAATCTAATTCTTTTTTAATAAAATTTTCTTTAGAATTAATAGAAAGTGATTTGTTTCAATAAAACAAAATATATGCTTGTTAAAAGTGAGGTTGTTATCTTGCCTTAATTGATTAACATTGATAGTTTTAATTCAGAGCTAAAAAAATAAAATTTAGGGTATTATGTTCAAAGCTCTAAATTTTTTAATTTAATGTAAGCAATCCTATTCTTTTAATGGTCTGGCTACATTTTATGGGTCTTAAATTATGTTGGCAAATGAGGTTTAATAACTTGCCAAACAGCAAAGGAAACCGTAAACAAGATGAAAAGACAACACTCAGACTGTGAGAAAATATTTGCAAATGAAGCAACTGACAAAGAATTAATCTCCAAAATTTACAAGCAGCTCAGGCAGCTCAATATCAAAGAAACAAACAACCCAATCCAAAAATGGGCAGAAGACCTAAATAGACATTTCTCCAAAGAAGATACACAGATTGCCACCAAACACATGAAAGGTTGTTCAACATCACTAATCATTAGATAAATGCAAATCAAAACTACAATGAGGTATCACCTCACACCAGTCAGAATGGCGATCATCAAAAAATCTACAAACAGTAAATGCTGGAAAGGGTGAGGAGAAAAGGGAACCCGCTTGCACTGTTGGTGGGAATGTAAATTGATACAGCCACTATGGAGAACAGTATGGAGGTTCCTTAAAAAACTAAAAATAGAACTACCATATGACCCAGCAATCCCACTACTGGGCATATACCCTGAGAAAACCATAATTCAAAAAGAGTCATGTACCACAATGTTCATTGCAGCACTATTTACAATAGCCAGGACATGGAAGCAACCTAAGTGTCCATCAACAGATGAATGGATAAAGAAGATGTGGCACATATATACAATGGAATATTACTCAGCTATAAAAAGAAACAAAATTGAGTTATTTGTAGTGAGGTGGACGGACCTAGAGTCTGTCATACACAGTGAAGTAAGTCAGAAAGAGAAAAACAAATACTGTATGCTAATACATATATACGGAATCTAAAAAAAAAAAAAGGTCTGAAGAACGAACCTAGGGGCAGGACAGGAATAAAGATGCAGACGTAGAGAATGGACTTGAGGACACGGGGAGGGGGAAGGGTAAGCTGGGATGAAGTGAGAGAGTGGCATGGACTTATAAATACTACCAAATGTAAAATAGATAGCTAGTGGGAAGCAGCTGCATAGCACAGGGAGATCAGCTCTGTGCTTTGTGACCACCTAGAGGGGTGGGATAGGGAGGGTGGGAGGGAGACGCAAGAGGGAGGAGATATAGAGATATATGTATATGTATAGCTGATTCACTTTGTTATAAAGCAGAAACTAACACACCATTGTAAAGCAATTATCCTCCAATAAAGATGTTAAAAAAAAATAACTTGCCAAATTATGTCAAGCCAAATGTATGATCAGACATAAACTCATTGTTTATGAGTGATAGGACTTAAATATATAGTACTTAAATGCCTCCTTTGCTTATCTTCCTACAGTTTTATAATCGCTACTCTGATACTCAGAAGCATATCCAAAACTGAACAGTTATGTATTCTTATCACTTTGCTCATCTTCTTTTATTACTTCTGTTAGAAATATTAACAGCACTGACCTAGTCACCAACACTTTTCATCCTCTCTACTGCCCAAATTCATTTGTTCATAGTTCCTTTCAATTCTACCTCCTATATGCTTCCTTCCTTTTTTTCCAGCTACACAATTCTATTGCCACTTAATTGTCATAAGAACTGTTGGAATACTTTCTGCTGTCTAGCATTAATACAACAATAGTTCAGTGAGCAACAGCCAAACAACAAATGCATGATGTGTGAGTGTGTGTGTGTGTGTGTGTGTGTGTGTGTGTTGGCATATGCTTGTATGAACACAGGTCAGGATGTGGAATGATATATGCCGATCTTTTAGCATTTGGTAACTCAGGGGATTGGGAATGGAAGAAGCAGTAAAATTTTACTTCATAAGTTTTGTGATATTTCACTGTTAAAAGAGAGGGAAAAAATACATGCTTTGAAGATGCCCTATTGACTAGCTTTTCTGTGACACTTTTTTGTTCTGTATCAAAACCACAGTAAGGTGCCAATTTCTTAAACATTGTCTGTATGGCAAGGTTAGTAGACAGTTGAAAGTCAGGCAAATTCAACTCCCAGTCAAGCTTTATTTCTCTGGGCAAAACCAAATCTTGATGAACTGTGCAGGCTGGATTGTAATTTAGAAGAATAGGTGAATAACCCAGGATGATTGTGTAATGATTATGTAAAGATAACTATGTAAAAATGTTTGAATACATATATATGTATCTATTTGTACATATATGTATATATAGATATATAGTATTTGTACATTTCATGTAAATTGGTTTCTTTACCTTTAAAATAAAACAACATCTAGGAATACTTGTCTATACCTCTAGTTTTAAAAAATAGTTCATAATTTAATTTCAGTTTCACATAAAAATTTCTAAAGGAATGATCATTTTGTAATTATCAAACTATGATATATCATTTGGCAGTATTATCATATAGATACTATTAGTGGAAAAATTTTGAGTTGTACATATTGGAGGGAAAGGGGGAACGTGATTTCCTCTATTAAGGATGTATTTGGGATATACATTACATTGAATCTCTTTATGGGGTATACTTTCAGTGTGCTTATGCACATTTAATTTGTTCAGAATAAAATTGCATTTCCTAGTCCAACCTAAATTGTTTAAGATAAAGTAATAACACATTTCTGTGTGTGTTTGTGCATGAACACACATATATTTGTGAGTATTGTTAAAAAGAATTGCCCCAAATTCCTGTTTGTATTCTTTTTGTTTTACCTTGCAGAATATTTAGCAATGATTTATCAGTTTCACAGTCTTCATTGAATCTTCTGTGGCCTCAATAACACTTTCCAACTAAGTAGAACACAATTTCCTAAGAAATCAGTTTAAAGAGAGTTATAACAAATCATGAAATTGTTGAGTTTTGCAAACTTCAGAGAAGTCTCCAGTTTATTAGAAAGAAAAACAATCAGTATCAATATGAAATGTTTCAGGGTGTCAAGTGTCTTTAATTTCAAACTCCAAAGAATGCTTTTATATTCAGAAGATAATCAGATTTGATGTCTATTATCCAGCTGTGCCAGTGCCAAAGAATTGCTGACGTCTTGAGCACTGACCAAATAGGGCTCAAACTGAGCAGAACAGAATTTTATTGACTCTAGTCAATACATTTATTGACTCTCTAGTTTTCCGTTTGTGGCTCAAATGTAGCTCTAGAAATAACCACTGAGTCAATTTTGCACAATCTTCTCGCTTTACTGATGGGGAAACTTAGACTCAGCAAGCTTAATTGTCAAAAATTATGCTATTATGATACTAAGTCATGCCACATCAGTTTCCTAGATCTCCAAGTCAGTACGCTCTTCACTTTGCCTTTGTCTTCTGTTTCTCAGTTCTATTAAGGTGACAGTAAAATTTGAATTTCAGTGTATGAAGGTGAATGGGAAGTAGAGGATGCCATGAATGGGAAGAACAGGAACATCCTGCGCAGCACAAATATAGAGTGGCTGAAGCCCTATCTTTGGAGACCCTCATACTGACAGAGGCTGGCCTTGGACCTGGGCAAGATATGCCTTTGGTTCCTTCCTCCTGTCAATCTTCAGCAATATAAATTGATGCTAGACATTCAATAGGTGACTGCTTTTCCTTACAAAGAGAGTCAATGAGACCTTCCAACTTCAGTTGGTTAGAACATATTCTAAGACATAGGCTGACTGTTGATAAATGTCGTGGATTTGCTGAAGAAGTTATCAAATAAATGTTAAATATTTCTTTGCACTCTTCATTTTATAAGCTGGCTGTTTTGCAGCTTTTTTCAAAATCAAGAATATGACAAAGATTGCCAGCTGTCTGCCAAAAAAATCATGTTTCTCTTTCCACATGGATAGTTATTTCTGGGACATGGCTACCTTCCAAGAACTTCATATCCCAACTTCCTCAAGTTCAGTTTGAGTGTGTGGCTTACAGTCAATGGAATGTAGGTAAAATGATGTACATCATTTCCAGGCCAGCTTCATAAGAACTTCTGAGATTTTCCTGCTTTTTTCCCCTTCAGGTTGCCTGTCATGGAGATGTTCTCAGTGCAATCTTTGAACCCCCATGTAGAAGGTCACACAGCCTCGTAGTCTAAGTCTTATTGTGTGAGGGAGTACCCCCCAACCTACCCACCCCTACACCCCACAGATGTGTTTACCAGTCAGTACTATTTATTCCATGATCAGGAAATAAATTTATATTGTGTTTGAACCAATATATGTTATGAGGTTCCTTTGTTACAACAGTTAGGCTACCTGAATAAATGCAAAGTAAAATTCAAGGTAGCTAGAGCTATCCAAATCTTGTTTTTAAGGATAGAATTTAATTATTCTTGTAACATGTATCATTCATAGTTACAAATATATATAGGTATAAGCTAATTACCTTCTTATATCTATGATCATTTTATAACTTCTTAGAAATGCTACACATTTATTCTACCCCAACAATTATAAAAATAGAAAATGTAAAAGGCATTGAAGATTAATTTAATCAATCAAGAAATTAAATGTTCAAAACATGTAATAAATTATGAAAAGTCAAGCTAATAAACCAGTGGACTCATAAGTCTTTTTCTGACTTCTACTAGAGTGTTTAATATGGTGAACTGGGTTTCTTCTGTAATAATAACTATACCTACATTCTTCTCTCAACAATGCTCTGTGCATTGCTCTTAACACAGTAAATATTTGACAAATGTCGACTGAATGATTCAATGAGCTTAGAAATTAAATAAAAACTAAAACTAAATTTATATAAATTTATTATAGCAATGGATTGGTTTAGTAGAATAATATTCTCTAAGCAAACTTAAGCTATTTCATCACAAAATAAAAATTAAATTTTTGTAAGCACAAAATACATTTTTTAGGTAAAATATTTTAAATATGGGAATTATTCCCTTTAAAGTCCAATGCAAATTGCACATCTTATTCATTGTTATAAAAATTCGGGCATTCCCTGCAGTCCAGTGGTTAGGACTCTGCATTTCCACTGCAGGGGACACAGGTCACTCCCTGGTGGGGGAACTAAGATCCTGCATGCCGCATGGTGTGGCCAAAAAAATAAAATAAAATAAAAAAAAAAATAAAAAATCAGTTGAAATGTTATGTATTTTCTAAGATGAAATGTGGAATGTGTGATCTGGACAGAAATATCTAAACAGAAATAAATTTGTGTAGTTATAATGAGCACATTTTATCATTTATTGAATTTTTGAATTTCTGTTTTCTGCATGTATGTTTAGAATTTATTTTCATGATGAACATGCCAATTATATAGATATGAATGTGAGATACTGAATTATATATGTCTCTGTGTAAATAAACAAACCTAGAAAAATAATTAAGCTTTAAGTTTGGTTCTCAGTTGTCCATCTACTGATTTATGATCTGTTTTGTGAAGGATAAAGTTATGACAAATTTGCAGAAAATCTGGAAAATGTTTGGTTAGGAAAAACCCTAAGTGGTAACTACTTTTTAGAATAAAAACTTACATCATAAGATTCCAGATGCACTAGAGAACTAAATGTAACAATTAAAATCACAAAGCAACTAGAAAAACTATAAGGGTTTAATTTTATAATTTTGAGAGGGAAGGTCTTTCAAATCCAGGCGTGGGTGTAAGGTGAGCTGAATGAGACGGTGCCTCACTCATCTCTTGTGCACAATTAAAGAGGATGCAAAAAACTAGTAATCAAGAAAATATTTAAAACATAACATTTAAATGTAAGTAAATAGCTTAAAAATCAAAAACAAATACAAAAATTCATGATGAATAAAATATTAAATTTTCACTAAAGACAAGATTGTTATTACTGATTTTTGAATCAAATAATTGCGCTAAAGCCATAAGCCATGAAGAAACAATGAAAATGATAACATAAAAACTGTTGACTTGAGATAATAAACTATGCATGCCAAAATTTCTGTGAAAAATTTCTAAAGAATAGAGGTTATTGGACATAAATCTACTGTAACACATTTTAGAAATGACCAATTCAATATAAGAAATTGACAAATAATATGAGTTTCAAGAAAAAAAATCATGTGTCCAATTAGTATATAAAAATGTTTAGCTTCACATGTAATTAAGGAAACCCACATCAGATCAATAAGATACAATTTATTACACAATAAGTTATCTCTTCTAAAAAATATTATATAACTAATAAATTTTAGAAAATAAAAATAAATATATATACATTTATATCTTGATATTTTAAAGTATGTACATCACCTACAAATCACGTAAAACTTGAACAAAGGAGGCAAAGAGCATAAACATGAAATTCGAATAGACAAAAAGGAAGTAAAAAAAGGTTTAACTTTTTCAGAAACCCAAGAATGCAAATTATCACCATAATGAGAAACTAATCCTATTATCTAGATTGAAAAGAACAAGAATTAATGTTGGTCATTGTTGGTAATCTCTGATTTAAAGAAGGTTTGAGATACTTCTGTTCAGTGTGTAGTAATTTTAATTCTGGAACTTTCTCCAAAAAAATAACTGACTAAAAGGCACGATGTAAAACAAAATTCATTACCGTGTAATCCATACTTGTGAAGATTGTGAAATAACTAAAGGGGCATTAGTCAAATAAAAAAGATAAACCCACATAATTAGACATCATAGTATATTGATATTTATTGATTTGGAAAGATGTTTGCAATGTTAGGTTATCTGAAAAATCAAGTCACAAAATAGGGTACACATTATGATCTAATGTTTATTTAAACATTATGTGAATATATGTGTGTATGCATTTGTTCCTAGAAAATTTCAGGAAAATATTTACCAAAAGGTTATTATAATGCTATCATCTCCATGGATTAAAGATGATTTTCACTTTCTTATTTACATCTTTTCATATTGCCTGTAAGATTAGTTTTGTAATTCAACAAAATTAATTAAAATATAATTTAGGAATACAAAAGGGACACCTATTAAAATTTCTTTTAAAAGTAAAGCTGTCCATGGAAAGTAATTAATTTTACAAAAGTTTAGTGACACTTTATATGCACTTCAAGCAATAACAGCAGAAGGATATCCTTTCAGCTTAAACTGGGATCATTTAGCCTGATTTCATTTTCCTCGTGCATTTCTTTCCTGGAGTGGGAAGTTCTCCGCACGCTCTTTTTTGATTGGGTGGGCTGAATTTATGATGTAATATATTGTCAGGAAGAAGTAGTATCAATTTATATACTTGGGATAAGTGTAAGTATGACACTTTTTTTTTTTTTTTTAAATTTATTTATTTATTTTTGGCTGTGTTGGGTCTTCGTTTCTGTGCGAGGGCTTTCTCTAGTTGCGGCGAGCGGGGGCCACTCTTCATCGCGGTGCGCGGGCCTCTCACTATCGCGGCCTCTCTTGTTGCGGAGCACAGGCTCCAGACGCGCAGGCTCAGTAGTTGTGGCTCACGGGCCCAGTTGCTCCGCGGCATGTGGGATCTTCCCAGACCAGGGCTCGAACCCGTGTCCCCTGCATTGGCAGGCAGATTCTCAACCACTGCGCCACCAGGGAAGCCCAGTATGACACTTTTTAAAAAAACATGATAACATGAACATGTAAGCAACGTATCTTAATATCCCAAGTGAATAGGCATACCAGTGAAATCCAGCGTCTAGATATTAAGGCCACAATAAGAAGCTCTATCTGCTTTCACGGGGAACGTCTAGAAAACTAAGTGTTGCAGGGCTGTGAAAATACAATCAGATGTGCTCCCATAAAGCAGATTTCATAATAGTGCCCAAAAAAATGCTTGTTTTGAAGAATAAAGAAATGCTGGCACATTGGGAAGATAGATTAGCCAACTTGAATTATTATGCTTTCAAATTATTGTTGCTGTTGGCATTATTGTCGGTTTATTGTTATTTTAAATATGTAGTGGATCCACATGATGAAAATTCAAGATTGCAAAGATGAACAACCACCCTCCCACAATGCCCCCAAGGATTCTTGTTCCCTGGCTTAAAGGCCAGAACACTTTCAGAGGTTCATGCTCTGACTGAGAGAGGTGAGGGGGGCTCTCTCATAATTTATTGCATAAACATTACTTGATGTTTATATATTTGAGGTTAATAATCTCAGTTGGCACACTTTTATTATTTTCTTAAAATGTTGTGAGGATAGAGAAGATATTTTTAAAATGAATCATTAACTATCATTTCCTAAAACTGACTTAATGGATGAAGACATGGGCTATGTTAAAAAACAAAACAAACAAACAAAAAAAGAGTTTATTATTATTATTACTATTTTCTAAAAAATAAAACTTTTCACTTAGTGAGTCCTTCTTTGGTGTTAGGTATCCTGTCAGGTATTTTACCTTCATTCAATTCTATTCAAGACCTTGCTGTTGTAGCTTTATTATCTTCTCCCTGTAGACAGCAAATTTGAACCAAAAGAGTTATAGAATTAGCTCTGTGACATCACCAAGTGGCAGTTGCAGAAGAGCGTAGTCTCTAACAATTCTACTCTCTGATGCCAAATTAACAGTAATCAAGTCCATACTCTTAATTAACTATCTGCTATGGACTGAATTTTTGTGTTCCCCCCAAATTCATATGCTTAAACCTAACTACAAAGAGGAGATGGAACTTTTGGCAGGTGATTAAATCCTGAGGGTGGAGCCCGCATAAATTAGATCAGTGCCCTTATAAAAGAGTGATCCCCAGACCATTCTACCATCTGAGGTTACAGAGTGCCATATCTATGATCCAGGAAGTGGGGTCCCACCAGACACCAAATCTGCCCATGTCTTGATTTTGGACTGCCCAGCTTCCAGAACTATGAGAAATAAATTTCTATTGTTCATATTCTACCTGGTTTATGGTAGTTTGCTATAGCAGCCCAAATAAACTAAGACACTATCATTCCAAAATAATAGACTATGAACAAAAATAGTCAAAATTTGGAAATGAAATAGAAATAGCTAAATTCAAGGAAATTTTAATAATTTTTGGATTGTGGTAAGAACAAGTAATATGACATCAAACCTCTTAATAAATCTTTGAGTGCAGAAGACAGTATTGTTAACTATCAACACAATGTTAATTTTAATGTGATCAGAAAACTTAGTTACCATATTCATGTAATTGGCCACATAAGCTCCTCTATTGTGACATTTCAAACTATGAATTTTCAGTTATGAACAAAGTTCTCCCCAAGGAGAAAATATTACCTCTGCCTGTCACAGAGGGCCTTATGATTTGTACACTGTCATTTTTCTCCTGTATCACACTGTTTCTAATCATACTATATGTTCATTTTGTCCTTAGTGCTGAGATGTTTTAGGTATAATTTAAGCTCATCATGCTTGCTGAGTACAAAAAGTCATGAGAGAGTTGAAGGTTCTAATAAGATCAGGTGTACAGTTAAAATGAAAGAGAAACTCAGAGGAGGGAGAAAAACCACACATATTGACAGTAGTCATAGGAAAAATTATTCTAGAGTAGGAAATATTTTTGGAAAACATAGAATAAATGATGCAACATTACTGAGTGTATGTGTAAAGGATTACCACCAAAGTCAGAAGCTTGTTTACAAAAAGTTAGTTCAGAGGAAGGTCAAGAAGCTAAACAATATGCATGTTGAAAATGCTACTGATGGGAAATTCTACTCAAGAGCATATGTTGTGTATGTTCAGGGTTCAATTCTGCAAATCAAAATGAGTGGCACAGAAACAAGATATTAAGCAGTTCTCTGGAACAGTTATGCAGTCATCAGGAAAGAGTCTTACCAGTCTCACTAGATCCTGTAGGGCAGAGCACATTGTTTTGTTTCGGAAAAAGTTGAACAATGCAATATACATCTGTGGGTAGGGGAAGAATACACATACTTGATTTGAAAGACTTGAAGGACAGATACATTTCTTTTTGGCCTAAAAACAAAATTTGGACTGTCTTTGGAACTCAAGATTTCTCAAATAATTAAAGATACAGATCTATCTATTATCTATCTATCTAGATCTATCATCTATCTAAATCTATCTACCTATCTCAAGTATAGGTGTATTGCTAAGCATACTTGGTTTTAAAAAATACTTATAATTTATAGATAACATATTTTTCAACTTACGATAGAAAAAATCAGACAAACTTTAAGAATACCTCATTTGAATGTAAAGCAAAACAAATACATGGAGTTAAAAGCAATTACAATATAGTATACAGAGAAAGACAAGTAATTTATCTAAAGCAGCACTGTCCAATAGAAACACAATGCCAGCCAAAAATACAAATCATATATGTAGTCCTTCTAATTTTGGTGTTTGTCTGTGTGTTTATAGTTACTATACAGAAATACAATTGATTTTTGTGTTGATCTTGTATCTTGTGTGTGACCTTGCTGAATTCACTAATTAGTGCTAAGAAGGGTTTTGGGGATTTTTTGGTAGATGGCTTGGGACTTGGGACTGTTTTACATACACAGTCAAGTCATTGCAAATAAGGATAGTTTTATGTCTTCCTTTCTGATATTTATGACTTTTATCGCCCCCCCCCACCAATTTTTTTTTTTTTTTTTTTTTGGTGACCTTATTTCACTGGCTAGGACTTCCTTCACAAAGTTGAATTAGACTAATGAGAGTGTACATCTTTGCCTTGTTTCCAATAAGGGGTAAAGCATTGTGATGAAAAAACAGCTATTTTTTGTTGCTACCTAGGCATTTTACAGTATGACAACCTTGCTCATACCCAGATCTGGACATGTAGATAAGGACTGAGCCTAGGATTCCCAACACAAGTTTTTGCTTTGCTTTTCATCAGCACCCTTTAAAATAACCTCTCAGAGCTGAGCCCATGAAAAGTTATTGACCTCCAGCCCAACCACATTATAAGTAATAGATGCTGGCTACCTTACCCTCTATCTCCTGTTCACTCGAGTTCACTGCCCTTCCCTCTGGGTCACTGGGCTTCTCCCCCTCCTTGCTGGGATCTGTAAGAAATAAATCTTGTGACTTTACTGCCTTTGTATGAGTGTGTTGAAACTGCACCTTCAATCAAAACGACTCTGGGATTTTCACTTCCTCAAAGTGAGAGCTCAGATGCTGAGAGAGCTACCTCTCCCGCCCAGTGTGGGTGGCTTGTGCCTCCTCGTGCATCAGGTCAGGTCAAAATCTGCATATTCTTAAGTTAATACACCAGCTATGGGCTCCCCAACACAAGCATTTTGGTTTTCAACATTAAGTATAATATGAGATGTAAGTTTTTTGTAGATGCTATTTATCAAGTTAAGGAAACTCCCCTTTATTACTATTTTTTCTGAGAGTTTTTAATCATGTGTGGATGTCGAGTTTTGTTAAGTGCTTTTTCTGCATAAATTGATATGGTTATATGACTTTTCTTTGGTCTATTAATTTGGTGGATCATGGTAAATATGGATAACTGATTTTCAAATATTTAACCAGCCTAGCATCCTTTGAGTAAACCCAGCCTGGTTATGGTGTGTAATTCTTTTTATATATTGCTGAAATATATTTGCGCCTGATTTGTTAAAGATTTTTGCATTTATAATCATGATGCGTATCTAAGTTATGCTAATATTTACTACTACATACAAGACTAAAATGAATGTAAAAGTGGAAATGTTTCTCCAGGTGAGAGAGAGGAATTTTGGAATCACAGAGTATGTCCATTTTCAATTTCCGTGAACTTTCATATTGCTCTTCAAAGTGGTTTTGAATCCTCACATTGAAACCTGTATCAGTTTTCCTGCAGCCGGATCAATAGCCTCAAAGTTAGAGATTGTGGCTTATCCCTAATAATGGATGAAATATCATTTTTCTTTTAAATTTACCCAATTGCTATAAGGTAGTATGTTTGCACATATCACTTGACTAAGTTACCATCTCCTTTGAATTACCTATTTTCATCATTTGTCCATTGGGTTCCTTGTATTTTTTGTGAGCCTTTGACAAACTTATTTATGCTTTCTTCGCATCAGTGTTCTGTTTGTAACGTGTTGCAAGTGTCCTCTGCCAGCTGTGTACTTAACCTAATCAATTCATTATGTCTATTTAAGGACATATAATGAAGAGCAAAGGTTATTTTGTACTGGGTTCGCCATGGTTTTAGATTTCTTTGCCCAATAATTTTGCTCTGTTGAACTGAAGCTACCCTTACTTGTTCAGAGTAAAGACAAAACAGAAAAAATATTGAATAGAATTTAACGGGTAACGATGACCATTTCTCCTTTTGTAATTTCTGAAAAGCTATCAGTGCTCCTAACGTTTCTTTAAGCATTTCTGATGATGTTCATATAACTAGATGGGCTGCTCAAAGACAAAGATGAGTGTGGGTTTTTTTTATTTATCTGACTTTTGTTCTTGTTCACTGTCCTTTTGTGACACCATCCCATTTTTTTCTGTCACTTCACTGCCAGGATTCTGTAGAAAATTCATCCTATAAAATGACACCTTAACCTTTAACTACAATCTGTTTGTCCACTCTTGACAGTTCACAAGATATTCTTTTGTTTTCTTTCCATTAGAAAAATATGTAATAGTCAAAACTTCCCTGGAGCTTTAAATCTTTTCAACGAATAAAAAAATTACAGAACTGTTATTTCAGTTAATATCTGAAGCTGTAATCCTAAATGTCATGCAGTAAGACTTGTCATAGAAGTATATTGGTTCCTCATTCAGTATTATAAAAAAAATTGAGCGCATAATATATATCTCCTTAGCCCCTTTCAAATAGGACTTTAAATTTTAAATAAAAAGCAATACTTAGGAAATAAACTCATCCTAACTAATTACATCAGTAATGACTATTTCCAAATAAGGTCACATTCTGAAGTAGTGGCAATTTAAACTTCAACATATGAATTTTGGGGTTCACAATTTAGCCCGTAACAACTTACAATAAAAATTATAGCATTATGAGTTTGGTGTACTTTATTATTCCTGAACTTAAGGACAATGAACTTAAGCTTTACCCTATTCTTCAGATACAATTTGAATTGTTTACTCTTTTTTTCTCTTTGTCTTTCAGTTTGGATAATTTCTATTTATCTTCAAGATCCCTGATTCTTCCCTCAGCTCTATCTCAGCTGTTGTTAAGAGTGTTGAAGGAATTATTCACCTCTGATATCTTTTTTTTGTTTTTTTGTTTTTGGCAGCATTTCCATTTGACTCTTTCTTAATATTTATGCCTCTCCACTAAAATTTCCCAGCCGTTGTCCACCTTTTCCATTAG
Source organism: Balaenoptera acutorostrata (assembly GCF_949987535.1). Classification (NCBI taxonomy): domain Eukaryota; kingdom Metazoa; phylum Chordata; class Mammalia; order Artiodactyla; family Balaenopteridae; genus Balaenoptera; species Balaenoptera acutorostrata. Next base: position 13,324,045 of record NC_080077.1, read on the forward strand.
ATGGTTATCATGTTAATCATAGTTTCTTTAATATCCTTATCTGATCATTCCAACATCTTTTATAAATCTATTTCTGTTGGTTGCTTTATTACTTAATATGGGTTTTAGTTTTCTTTTCTCCCCCTCTAGCTTTATTGAGATATTATTTACATATAACATATGTAAGTTTAAAGTATACACTGTGATGATTTGATACACGTATTTATTGGGAAATGATTACCACAATAAGGTGGGGTTTTATTTTTTGTTTTGCACTTGTGTGTCTCAATTTTTGATTGAATGTCACTCATATATGTAACAAATACTATGTATGCCTGAAAATGGTCTTGCCTCTTCTGTTGTCATGCCAGGAACATGGAGGGTGAGGTAGAGATTGAATCAATCCAATCAAGAGTTGAGTTTGGTTTGAATTTTACTGATGATAGTCTTACCTTCAGTTAATTATAGGTTCACTGCTGGGTCACTACCTTGTACCTAGAGTGAGCTCTGGGGGTTTCAGAAGGATTTTCTCAATGTTTCAGTTCCTCTCTTCACTTTTGATAATCCCTAAATGCCTGTATGCTTGTGTCTCAGAGAGTATTTCTCCATGGTCTTGCTTCCCCCTACCCCTTAACCCCACGCTCTTGCTGTAAATCACTGCTTCAGTCTCCCCTAGGCAGGGTCTCTGCTTCCTTTCTCAGCATTCCTGCTTCTGTTTCCTGTGGTAGACAAACACTGACGTTTTTCTACAACTGATCTTAGGCAGGATTTTCTTGCTCCTCACTCATCAGTAGGAGACTATTTTTTGGTATTGAGGCAGAATCCAGGGCCTAAGAGTTTTCCCATGCTCCCTTCCCAGCGGTAGAGGGTTCTGCTTTGACTTCTTTATCACAGGTAGTTTTACCTGTGTTGACAGGTCTTTGCCTAGAGGCAGACAGATTGTACGTCTACTCCTTCTGCAGACTTTGTGGGAACAAGTAGCTGTTGCTTCATCAGAAAGAAGAAGGGTTTAGGGAAGCTAATACAGCTTTGTGTCTCCCGTAGATGGTGCCAATCGCCCGCTGCATTCCTAAGCCTATAGGAGACCCCTCCTCACTCTTCTAACATGCCCTCAAACTTTCTCATGGGACACCCTGTAGATGCACTTGTGACTGTCAACTTCCCATGTCTGGGGAGCTCTTCAAAACTGACAAGCTAGCCCACGCTTCATCCAAGTATTCAATAAATTGTAGCTAATTTCTTCTTGCCCACTTCTATGGAGGCCACCTTTCTCTCAAGTGCTCTGCCAGTGATGGCTTCTCCTTTCTCTTTGGATGGGATTTTCCTTCCTTGGAATTCAGTTCACCTGCTGCCTTAGTTACCTCAGCATTCTGATGAGCTCAAAAGAGTTGTTTTGTACATTATTTGTTTTTTTCTCATTGTTTGAGTAGGTGTGACACATTTATACCTTTCCATTTCCTAGGAGTAGGACCTCTATTATTCTTTTAATGACTAGAGTAATGTCCTCATTTTCTGTTTTTATATTGCTTACTTGGGTTTTACTCCATTTACCTGTACCAATCTTGTTAAGTGTTTATCACTTGTATTATTGTCTTCAAAGAAGTCATTTTGCTTCATTGTTTATCTCTATTTTGGGGTATGTTCTGTATTTCATTGATTTCTGCTATTATCTTCTTAACATAGCCCTTGTATTTGTTTGGTTAAATTTGCTCTTCTTTCTCTAGTTTTTAGAGTTGAGAAAACTTACTTATTGAAAATTTGTTTTCTTCTCCAATACAGGTATTGAAAGTTAGAAATTTCCCTGTAAGAATGTCTTTAGCTGCATCATATAAACTTTGTTTCCATTAACATTGAGTTTGAAATACTTTCTTGCGGTTTCTTCTTTGACTCATAGATTTTAATGTATAAAATCTTTATAAAAGCATACTTTTAAGCATGCTTAAAAGTATGCTTTTATAAAGCATACTTTAAGCATGCTTAAAGGTATGCTTTTATTTCTCAAATTTGGGTATTTTATTTTATATCTTATTTTAATTGCTTCGTAACTTAATTCCATTATGATCTGAGAATAAAGCATCGTATGACTTCAGTATTTTGATATTTATTAAGTTTTGTCTTACACATCAGCGTATGGCCTAGCTTGGTGAACAATCCATTTGGATTTGAAAAAATATGTATTTTTGCATTGGTATACATGGAATTCTGTAAATGTTGTTTAGGTCAAGTTTGGCGATAGCATTCTCTTTCCTACTTTTTTGTCTACTTTATTAATTACTGAGGGATAAGGGTTAAAAAATATCCATATATATTTGTGCCTTTTTAAACTTCCCCATTAATTCTGTCAATTTTTGCTTCTACTATGGACATTTAGGAAAATGATTATGAGAAGGAGGATGAAGAAGAATCAGACTGCCTTGTTTCAGAGCATATTCCTCAATTTATGGCTGTTCCTCTCTAATGTGGCCCCAGGACTATCAGTTCTCTCTCTTTCCACACTGACTCCGCATTCTTAGCAGGCTTTGTAGTGTATCTTAAATCCATTTTGGGAGAACTCAAAAATTTAAAGGAGAACATATATCATAGAAAAGTAAAGGATACATTTTTGTAGGTCATGAACTTTAAATAGGGCTTTTCTCAGAATCTAAAGAAAGTACACATAAGAATATACCCATTTTCTAATGAGGGCCATGTGACCTTTCTTCCATATTGTCTACTACTAAAATGTTTCAGAAGAGAGTATGAATATCACACCTGTTCTTGAGATACCTAATTCTGCTCACAGGGACTGATTTTATTTTCATAAATTCTGTCTTTTGTCATATGTATGTTTTCCCATGTCTAAGTCACTCATTATATGGTCTTGCTACAGGAAAATTTAAACAAGATGATTGTGGAGGCCTCTGTATTGCTTGTGTATTGTTTATGACTGTGTTTGTACTACAACAGCAGAGTGAAGTAGTTCTGAGAGACTGAATAGCCCACAGAGCCTAAAATATTTACTATTTGGCCCTGTACATGAAATGTTTACTGACCTTCTAGTCTACCACTGTGAAAAGAAAATGAGCTGAAACACACAACTTACTAACAGATGATAAAAATGACAAATAACTGGTTACCATAAATTGAAATATGCAAAGCAAATTACAGAATTTAAAAATAAATGCTGGTGTAATTTTGATGATAACAACCTACTCCTTCTCCTTAGGGCATCTGAGACTGAGGAGGGTAGAGGTGATATCTCAGTGCTGGATCTTATCCTTTTCCTTCAGGCTGTACCATCTTCATCTCTATCTGTAGTGTATTATTTTAAATCTTGTGATGCTTAGCTTCACGTGCGATGTTCATTCACACATGTATTCGTGCTCATATGCTTATGGTAAGGAGTGCTTTATCTGTATTTTCTCAAATTTAAGTCCTTAAATAGAAGGTTTCTGACTTGGAAACATAGCTGTCTCAAATTCTTTTTTGGTCCATTTGCTGCATCTGCTGCTAATTGCTAATGAGCCATTCTGGGACATGGAGGAATGACATTCCCATAGGAGTCATTCCTGTGGGTCTTCCGTGCAAGTGTGAGTGTGTCCTGATATACAGAGAGAGGTTGGCTTAACCTTAAGCAGGGAAAATGTAACATTCTGGATAGAGCATTACCTAAAACTTCCTACTATTTTACTTAAATTTTTTTAACCATATAGTTGTTTTCTACCTTTAATGCAAATGCTCCCACTACAAAGGATCAACCTATAACTGGAATTCAGCTGGCAGAAACAAGAATTTGCTTTCATTCTTGTCACATTTTCTTTAGAAACACCTCATTTATTTCTTGCCAACGAAGCAAATAGTTCTATAAAATTTTGGAAGCCAAGTTTTCTCAATAAATACACCAAAAACTGGTAATTTAATTTTTAATACCAACCATTCCAATCAAAATTATATCTCAGACACAACTGTTAAAGTACATTGCAATATAATTCCAAAATCAAAGTATAAGTTAGCCTATCACAATTCATTATGTCATATATCAGATTTGAGATGGTACACATATTGAATGGCTGGAGGCCTCTAGAATAAGAACATCTACCTGGAAAATAGATATTTGAATATAATTAAGGCCGCAGAAATTTTTACCAGCTTTAAAAAACAAAGCTCTGAAATTAAACTGTATGAGAGAAAAGCTCTATTATCCAAACTCATCAATAAATTTAAATGGTAACTATTATTTTACTTTGAAATTAATATTAAATTTAGCTATACACATGTGTTTAGCAACCACTTTGTTCAAAGTTCTCTGTTAGCTGTTACAAGAGAAAAGAATGAGAGAGATTACCCCTGCCCATATGAATCAAAATTAAGAAAACAATATTGCTACAAATAAAGTGGTTACATCTCTTAATGTGCAAGGATGTTTTAATGAATTAGCTCAAAATTAGTTCAAAGTAGTGAGAAATCACTACATGCTGATTTTTTTTTAGATAAGTGAATGGCATGAAAACAAAAAATTTGTTCAATAATGTATAAATTATTTTCACTAGTGATCATAAAAATATAGTTAACTGAGACATAAAATTTTACCTACAAAATTAGCTTATATTTAAAAAGATAGTCTGCCATGCTTGCATGAGTGTGACAGGAAAGCCTAATAATAGAGCCTTGTGAATAGAGTAGTTAAAAATTAAACAGATATGCAGATGTAAATCCACCTTTCTACATAATTTTTAAAGACTCCTTATAAAAGAAAATTTCCCTCCTTTATCAAAGTTTTTGATAAAAATAGTATTTTCCAAATCCATCTATGTTGGTTATGAGATGATATGGCAAGTTATATTTTGTATATCCATATAACAAAGACATGCATTAACATACACTAAACAATCATTCCCAACCTATTTCATGCAAAGTAAAAGCCAAAGTCCTAACACCATCTATAAAACTCTCCATAATCTGCACCATTAATAGCCTGACTTCTACAAGTCTTTCCTACTTTCCTTTACCTCTCTCACACCAGTTTCCTTGCTGTTTCTCAAACACACCAGACGCACTCCAGTTGTAGGACCCTACCTTGTGCTGAACTCTTCAACCTGCCATCCCACTAAGTCCTTATTTCCTATACCCTATTCTACTGTTGCTTTGATAGATAGTACTTACTGAATTTTAACATAATATATAATGTACTCATTAATTATGTAAATTGTACTTTCTTCCCCCACAACAACCAAGAATGTAAGCTTCATATAGGCAGAGATCTATGTTCGCTTTGTACATTGATGTATCACAAGCAATTAGAACAGTTCTTAGGACATAGTGATAGCTTAGTAAATATTTATTGAATGAAGTGCATGGTATTTTAATTTTTTTCAATAAGCAAATTTTTAAATGATGAAGATGTGGTAAAATGGAAAAGGAATGAAACATAGTGGAGAAGCATCTAGAACCCAGAATCAAACTACCTTGTTTCAAAGCTTAGCTCAACGACCTGCCTTCTGTCTAACCTTGAGTAATTTACTTTATGTGTTTGTGCCAGTTTTTTCATCTCTAAAATGGAAAGGATAACAAAATCAACATTCTGTGGTTCCTGTCGTGATCATGTAAAGCACTTAAGAATACTATCTAGCACATAGGAAACAACAAATGCTACCGTAATAATATATAGGTCATGCAAATGAAAAATTATTGAATTTATTTCTGAAAAACAAGCCTCAGACTTGTTCAAGACTCAAGACTCAAGACTCTTTGACTCAGTAAATCTGGGAGTTAAATTTTTAAAACATATTAGTAAATGTGGACAAAACACAGTAAAATATTGGAAATAACCTAGATATTAGATAAAACACAGTAGCTATATAAATGATAAAATAATTTTAGGCATTAAATTATATTTACAGAAATGTAATAATGTCCGGATAAGCTTCTGCTATGATAGTGTGTGAAGAGAGTAGAATATATTTTACAATCCTATTACCTAAAAAATGTAAAAGTGAATAAAAAATATTGTGTAAAGCAAAGCAAAATATGAACAATTGTTTTCCTGCTATGTGTTTTTAGGTAAGTTGAAATATATTTTTTGCAGTTTTCTTTTACTGTATTAGTTTCATAATCATAATTACTTTTTTAAAAGGTAATTCATTTAACTAAGCAGTAAATAAATCCATTTCCCATATATAATCTTAATCACATGAATGCACAGTTTAATACAAAACTTCCAAGAGAAATTGTAAAATATAGAGTTTTATGGGACAAACACATATCAAACTCCTAGCAATATGCTTTCTTTTTTTAAAATGTGATGCTCTAACAGGAAATTTCATCATATTGTGTTGCATTCCACAGGCTGAAAAAATAAAACAGTGCTTGCCTATGCATTTTGAATAATACCATTTTATGATTAAAATATTTTCCAGTACTAAAAATATAATTGAAAGTAAAAACTTATATTATTTAAGGTCCAGTTAAGTCTCAACTCCATATATTTACTAATAACTAGTTGAATATTCTATAGAGATGAATGTGAACCTTTTAAATATATCCTAAACTTAAAAAGACAGCTACAGTTCAGTTTCACCTCTGACATGTAAAGAGCTTGGGAGTCATACAACAAATATAACCTAGAAAAACTAAAAATCAATGACTAAGAAAACTGAGGTCACAGGACAAATCACCACCTCAAATCTAAAGAGACTTGAACATCCGAAGACACACAGCAATCAAGATCCACTTACCTGAAGCAGAAGCCATTGGAAACTATAAACTGGTAGCAAAATTTAAATGTGTGAATTCCTGAAGCTTAGATGGTCAGCATGAGAGTAGGAAACTCCCACTAGTGTAATTTTAGGGAGGTTCCCACACTTTCTTTGCTTTTATAACCAGAACTTTACTAGGCTTTCATGGTGAGAATCACATAATAATCCCCATGTGGCCATGACAGAGGGAGGAGAAAAAAGCATGCTCAGAGCCTTCTCCTAATGAAGCCCTACTCTCCAAGGGAAAGGACCCTGCCAAAGTCCTTAAAACCAAAACCAATAAAATATCTAGGGATAATTTAACCAAGGAAGGCAAAGATCTGTAAAATGAAAACTACAAGACTTTGTTGAAAACACAAACAAATGGAAAGACATCTCATGTTCATAGAACCGAAGAGTTAATATTGTTTAAAAGTACATAGTACCCAAAGCCATCTGTAGATTCAATATGATGCTTATCAAAATTCCAATAGCATTTTTTTTACAGAAAGCGAGAGAAAACAATCATAATTTCTTTGGAACCACAAAGGACCCCATATAGCCAAAGCAAACATGAGAAAGCATAAAGTTGGAGGTATCACAATTCCTGGTTTCAAACTGTACTGCAAAGCTATAGTAATTAAAAGAGCATGGTACACATAGACCAATGAAACAGAATACAGCCCAGAATTAAACCCCCCACATACAGTTAGCTAATATTTGACAGGGAGCCAAAACCACCCAGTGGGGAAAAAATAGTCTCTTCAATAAACTGGGAAAATTGGATAACCACATGCAGGTAAAGTAAAATTGGACCTTATTTTGCACAACTCACAAAAATTAACTTGAAATGGATCAACAACTTAAACATAAGACTTGAAACCATAAACAATTGTATGTCTATGTATGTAGATAAAGCTGACAGTATTATTCAGGCATCAGAAAGAAGGAAATCCTGTCATTTGTGACAACATGGATGGACTGTGAGGACATTATGCTAAGTGAGATAAGTCAGACAAAGAAAGACAGATACAATATGATGTAACTTATATGTAAAATCTAAAAGAGCCGAACTGGTAAAAACAGAAAGTAAAATGGTGGTGACCAGGGGCTGAGGGGTTGGGGAATAAGAGAGATGTTTAAGGGTACCAACTTGCAACTAGAAGAGAAATAAATCATAAATCTTAATGCACAGTACAGTGATTATAGACAACAATACTGTCTTTAAACCTCAAACTTGCTAAGAGACTAGATCTTAATTATTCCCATCACAGAAAAGAAATGATAATTATGTGATGCGATAGAGGTGTTAACTACAATGGCAATCATACTGCAATTACATAAATGTATCAAATCAAGATGTTGTATTCAATGTTATAAGTCAAATATATTTTGATTAAGAAACTATGATTAATATGTCAAGGGCTCTAATGGAAAAAATAGACAACATGCAAGAGCAGATAAGTAATGTAAGGGGAGAGATAAAAATTCTAAGAATCAAAGGAAATGTTAGAAATCAAAAACACAGCAATTGAAATTAAGAATGTCTTCCATGGGCTAATCAGTAAACTCCATATAGAATAAAAAAGATTCAGTGAGCTCAAAGTTATGTCAATAGAAACTTCTCTAACTGAAACTAAAAGAAAAAAGAAAGAAACAGAACAGATCATCCAAGAACTGAAGGATAATATCAAAATATGTAAAGTAAATATAATTGGAATACCAGAATGAACAGAAAGATTAGAACAGAAGAAATATTTGAAGTAATATTTCCAAAATTAGTGACAGGTATAAGAAAACAGATCCAAGAAGCTCAAAGAACAACAAAAAAATAAGGTACATTATTAAATAATTAAAACTTTCTCTCTCTCTCTCTCTCTCTCTCTCTCTCTCTCTCACACACACACACACACACACACACACACACCCCTAAGTATATCATATTCAAACTGCAGAAAACCAAAGACAAAGAGAAAACCCTGAAAGAAGCCAGAAGGGGAAAAAAATGTCTTACCTGGAGAGGATGGTTAAAAATTGCAGGATGTTTCTCATTGGAAATCATGCAAATATAAAGAGATTGGGGTGAAATATTAAAAATGTGGAAAGACAAAAAATCCTACCAACAAAGAATTCTATATCTAATGATATCATTCTTCAAATGTGAAGGAGAAATATTTTATCAAACAAAAGTGAGAGAATTCAGCCCCAGCAGACCTACATAGTAAAAAATGCTAAAAGATGTCATTTCATACGTAAAGAAAATTATATAAATCAGGAACTTTTATCTCCATATAAAGGAAGAGTTTTTAGCAATAAATAAAAAAATGTTTAACATTAATATTAAATATTTAATAAATAAAATTAATACTTTATTTTTATTATTATTCTAAGTGAAAACAATTTGCTTAAAGTAAAGTAACAGTAAAAATACATTAGGTAATTGGACATATAGATAAGTGAGATAAATGACAGCAATGAGACAAGGGATAAAATGGAGGGATGAGGAATAACCTGTTATGAGGTGACTGTACTACATGTGAAGTAGTAGAGTGTTATTTGAAAGTTGACTTAGATTAGTTAAAATTTTATTTTGTAAAATCTAGGGCACACAAACATTTCATAAAAGCAGTATAAATAATAGTATGAGAAAAGAGATGAAATAAAATCATAAAATGCTCAACTAAAACCATGAAAGGCAGAAAAACAGAGGGGAATGGAACAAAATACAAATGCAATAGAAAGAAAACAGTTTCAGAAAAGATAAATATTAATCCAACTAAATTAATAATTCATGTTAAGTGTAAATGATCTAAGGTACCAATTAAAAGGCAGAGATTGCCAGAGTGGACAAAAAATGACTTGATATATGCTGTCTGTAAGAAACCCTCTTTAAATATAAGACTCAGGTAAAAAGTAAAGGGATGGAGAAAGATACATTATGCTAATACTAATTAGGAAAGCTAGAGTAGTTACATTGATATCAGACAAAGTACACTTCAAAACAAGGAAGATTACCAGGGATATAGGAAGTCATTACAAAAAGATAAAGTGATCAAGTCTCCAAGAAGATATACCAATCCTTAATCTATATGCATCTCACAAGAGATTGTCAAAGTACGTGAGACAAAAACTGATGTAACTGAATGGAGGAAGAAAAATCTACTATTGTAGTTGGAGGATTCAAGACCCTCCTGTCAGTAACTGATAGATCAAGGATGCAGAAAATCAATAATGATATACATGACCTGAATAGCACTATCAATCAAATTGATTTACTTGACATTTAGGAGATATTCCATCCAAAACTGACATAAAACACATTCTTCTCAGCTCACATGGAACATCCAACAAGACATACAATATTCTGATCCATAAACACACCTTAATGCATAAAACTAATAAAAATCATGCCAAGTAATTTTTCAGACCACAATGGAATTAAATTAGAAATCAATTACAGAAAGCTGGAAAATCACTAAATACACGTCAATTAAGCAACACTGAAAAATGCGGGCTGCACCTAAAGCCATGCTTACAGGGAAATTTATGGCATAAATTCATATATTAGACAAGGAGAACCTAAGTGAGTCCTGCTGCAAGAAATTTGAGGAAAGCCTGCTCCTTTATTTGCAGGACATCAAGAATTCAGGACATTGTGAAATTTTCCCTTTAAGTTATTACAGGATTGGCTTCCCTGGTTGCACAGTGGTTAAGAATCCACCTGCCAATGCAGGGGACACGGGTTTGAGCCCTGGTCTGGGAAGATCCCACATGCCGCGGAGCAACAAAGCCTATGAGCCACAACTACTGAGCCTGCGCTCTAGAGCTGCGAGCCACAGCTACTGAGCCCGTGTGCCACAACTACTGAAGCCTGTGCGCCTAGAACCTGTGCTCCGCAACAAGAGAGACCACCGCAATGAAAAGCCCTGACACCACAACGAAGAATAGCCCCCGCTAGCAGCAACTGGAGAAAACCCATGCACAGCAACGAACACCCAATGCAGCCAAAAATAAATAAATAAAATAAACTTATAAAATAAAAAAGTTATTACAAGAGTACAAAACAACATCATCTGGACCCCTCTCTAGGTAGTAGAAAGTCTTGGTGGTATTTATGTTGAGAGGCTTGGCTGTGGCCTCTGTTATTACTTCTGTTCATCAATATTCACTTCTCCTCTACTTCTGGAACAGAAGAGGGTTGTATTTATACAACCTCTTAGTGTTAGATGTGACCTGTAACAAAATAATAATAACAGTAAAATTAAAGAGGTTAAAATAAGAGTAAATTAAAAAGAAAAGCAGAAAAATCTAAAAATCAGTAACCTAAGCTTTCACCCAGGGAAACTAAAACATGAAAAGCATATTAAACCTAAAGCAATCAGAAGAAAGAAAGTTCAAAAAATTAGACCAATAAAATTGAAGACAGGAAGAGTAGCAGAAATCAATAAAACCAAGTGCTAGTTCTTTGAAAGATCAATAAATGATAAACTTGTAGTCAGTCTAAACAAGAATTAAAGAGAGAAGAGATAAATTACAGTATGAGAGATGAAAGAGGGGTCGTCATTACTGATCCTATGCACATTAAAAGAATAATCAGAAACACTATGAACTGCTCGCTGACTACACATTTGATGACTTAGGTGATATGGACAAATTCCTAGAAAGATAAAATCCACGAAATTCACTCAAGAGAAAATAGATACCTGAGTAGTCACGTGCTTATTAAAGAAGTTGAATTAATAATGAAAAGCCTTCTAAAACACAAAATGGTACACCCACATTGTTTCAATGGTGAATTCCACTGAAAATTTAAAGAGGAAATAACATCAATTCCCTGAAATCTTTTCCAGAAAACAATCAGAGGGAATTCATTTTTATAAAACCAGCATTGTCCTAATATAAAAAATATCACAAGATATTATGAGAGGAAAACTACACACTAATATCTTTAATCAACAGAGATACAAAATTCCTTAACAAAATATTAGCAAATTGAATCCATCAATAAATATAAAGGATAGTGCATCACCAAGTGTTACTCCAGGGATGCAAGGCTGGTTCAACACTGATAAATTAATCATTGGACCATCATACTAACAAAATGAATATGAAAAAAAAGCCTATGATCATATCAGAGATGCAGTAAAAGCATTTGAAAAAATTCAATACCCACTCTATAAAAACCAGGAATAGAAGGAAATTTTCTTAACCTAATAAAGGAAATATGTGTAAAAATTGCAGGGAGCATCATAGAAGATAAACAGGAAGGTGAAGTAGAATACAAATAGTTCTGGTAATATCTTAGAGCATTGGGCACATCCCCACTTTTTAGAAAAGACAATAATACAGTCTAAAGAAAAAAGGTTTCAATCATCCCAGTATAATTCTAATAGTGAAAATTTGAAATCACCTATAGCAGAGGGCAAAAAGGAAAATTGTACATAATGGTGACCAGATTTAATGTATTATCAACTAACATCTTACTTCATTTACATGTCACAGTTACAAAGATGTTTAGAGATGGCATGGAAAGGATATTCAGGAACCAGCACTTCATAGGACAGCTCCCCACTATTCCCTTGGTCCTAAAAGGTGCATTGCATGCAATCAATGTAGCCAAAAGGCTACATTGAATTTGAATATAGCCACAGGCTTATATTCAAATTCTTATGTGAAACAAAAATAAATAATTTTCTTGAGGAATAATATTAGGTGGCAAAACTGGGACATGAAAGTACTGTCATAGTAGTTTTCCTACAGATACCAAGCCTTATGATGACAGGTATATTTCTGAATTCTGATTTCTCTTACCTATCATAATATAATTTACATATTCTGATCTGAAAAAGTCACTTAACTTCTCTGAACTTAGCTTTCTTTCTTCTACAAAATGAGAAGTCTATGTCATTTTAGGTTTATTCCAAGTAAGAAATGCTTGTCATGCTGTCATGTTTATTGATGCTAGCTGATAAAATAATAGACCCCAGAATTTCAGTAGCTTAATAAAATAAACATTTATATCTCATTCATATGACCATCCATTTGGTTGTTTAATGACTTTTTCATGGAGTGATTCAGGGGTTGCAGCCTTTTCTGTCTTTTGGGGCCACCATCTTCCCGGGACTCCCTGGGCTTCTCCACTGCACTGTGTTCAGTAGACTAGGGAGTAAAGAGAGAGGTCAAGGAAGATTGTTTGGGGTGTGTTAGGGACCAGGTGTAGACACATGGCAATTTTTGTTGAGATCATATTTTATTGGCCAAAGTTCTATCATATAGCCCTGCACTAACTACAGAGGAAGATGGGAAAAGTAGTCTTCCTTTGTACCTAGGAAGAGAAAATGGGATTAGGGAACTTTTAGCTAGTATCTGCTGAACTGTAGTTAAAATTTTTTGCATGGGAGTCAGATGGCCTTTTCCTTGTTGAGCTAATCACATAACCTCTTTAGAACTTACAGGGTTGTTATGAAAATTAAATGAATTAATTTATGTAAAAGACTTTTGAGAAGGCTTTGCACTGGTTAGGCCCTGTGTTGGCTGAATTGTGTGCCCCCAAAATTTCATACAGTAACGTTCTAACCCCAGTACCTCAGAAGGTAACTGTATTTGAAGACAGGTCTTTAAAGATGTAATTAAAGTAGAATGAGGTCATTAGGGTGGATCCTAATCCAATATGGCTGATATCTTTATACGAAGAAGAAGTTTGGGCACAGAAGCACAAAGAGGGAAGACTATGTGAAGATACAGGGAGAAATGGTCATCTACATGTCAAAGAGAGAAGATAGCTTTCTCTCATGGTGCTCAGAAGGAAGCAACCCTGCCAATACCTTAATATTGGACTTCTAGCTTCCAGGGATTGAGAAAATAAATTTATGTTGCTTAAGCCATTCAGAATGTGGTACTTTGTTATGACAGCCCTAAAGAACTAATACAGGCATTGTTATGTGTGACCTATAGATTTCTCCTGGAAAATAGGTCATTTGATCTCTCTATGTAAATTTAACCTTTATGTACAAGGTAATTGGGAAATACTGCTCTTTCCTAGAAAGTGGATCTCTGACGCTTTCATAAAACTAAAGCCTTTCTCTCTTTCAGTAAAGTCCCAGATATCGAAAGTATGCAGTACAACGTAATTCATATGGTGGAAGATCGATAATTTCCTTCCTCCTGCTGCTACAGTCACTACGACAGCCAGGTTCTATTCCCATTGCTCCAATTTGAGCTGTGTGCTTTTCCCCGAATCAATCATTGTGTATTAGAAGCCAGAGATGACCTTAACCTCCAGTTTAGAAAGCTCAAGTATCTACTTTCAGTTAAGAAATCATCTCTCTCTTTTCCCTGAATCCTTAAAAGTATCATACATTTTATATCACAGTTTTCTAAGTATGAGGGATTATAGATGACTTCCTTTCTAAAATGTCTGAGAGAAGACAGTGCAGGGCTCTTAAATGATAACAATGGCAATGTTAATGATCATAACATCCTGGATCTTTAGAGTTTAAAGCAACCTTAGAGATCATCTAGTTCACCCTGCGTTTGACTGATAAGGTAAACAAGCCACAAAAATGGTACATAAATGCCTCGCCTTGTTCTCACAGATGAGTAGAGGACTTAGTTCCGGCCCCCTGACTCTAGGCCCTTACTCTTTGCATTCAGCCACAACATCAATAATGAAAATGAAATGTATTTTCAGATGAGAGTGAGAATTGACTGGCATGAAACTTTGAAACTGTTACACTTTTTCCCAGTCAAAAGAAATCAGGTTTAGTTTTGCTCTGCCCTGTGTATGACTGAACGTAATTATTCCATGACTACAAGTGACCTCTCTCTGAGAAAACGAAATAGCATAGCAGGCAAATGTTGATGTCTGTGATTTTTAAACTCTCTAATCACTTGCAGTGATGAAACAGCTAGCAGACCCCAACACAGTGACAATGACAGAAAAATAAATGTGGTCTTATTACAGACTAGTCCTTAATACTTACTTTGTAAAAATGATTTAAAACGCTCCCTCTTGTAGAGTGATGTCAAATTAAGACTTTGATGGTCTGGGCTGAACAGTGAGTTCCCATTTCCTTAAACTATTCAAATCACTTAAGCACATCCGTAGACTAACAAAATGTAAAATAATAGTGCTTATTCCTTCAGAAAGGAAAAACATTCATGCTCCTGTTATGTTCAGCAACAGAATTTGTCAAATTTTGTTTCCTCTCCTTCAATAAATCAATTGAAACTTCAAGAAAACTATTCAAAATATTATGCTACTTTTAATAAGAAACACGTAGGTGTATGAATCACGTATATATTTTGAGTAAAAATGTCCATAGTGCCTTAACCTCTTCTAGGAAATCATTCAGCTTAACAAAAACCCACGAGGTGAAAGTGTCTATCAAGAGAAAATGATGTGTTCTACCTGATGATCCTCCTGATCTGGAGAAAGTGTTTCTTACTTCTGGTGTCTCCTCAGCAAGAAGAACAGACTTTTCTGGTATCAAGAGAAATATGAAAATTTGAATCAGATACGTTTTCCATTCTGATAATTCAGGCGTCCTTTATTCTACTGATAATATCCCCATGAATGGGCAATTTCAAAACTATTTAACCTTGCTTTTCTCTCATACAATGGCAGGCTGTGGAGTCATTATGCTTTAAGGGATAGGAGAACACATCGGCCTTGTCTCATTTCTACAGGTTTACAGTACTTCTGGTGGGAAAGAGGGTAAATTGTATTATTCAACCAGGAAGATTTTATATTTAAAAATGTTTCCTGTGGTTTTAAGCTGAGTGGTCATCTGAGTTTCATTAGAAAAAGCAATATTCCTCTTCTAGACCTTCCTACCCATTTGAAAGGGTGATCTAACTAAATCTATGAAATCTTTACTGAAGTTGTAACTTGAAGCTCTGATCCAGTTCTTTTCTTTTCCTGTAGAATGACAGAAATATTTGATAAATGGTGAGAACATGATTATGACCCTTATTTACGTGGAATCCTTTGGCAGCACAAAGCACATCTTTCTTACCCAGTGTGACTTTCAGCAGGCGGGTACTTTGGCAGGAGGGATAATCACATTGACGGATCTGAACTACAGGCTTAGAAAAATCGATCTCCAGAAAGAAGCAGGAGCCCCGTTTCAATTCCAACTCACATCTTGGAAGGAATAAAGTAGACCGTTTCTTTAACTGGGTTTTCAGAGTCTGCACAACTGAAAAGAAATCCATTCAATCACGCTTTCCTGTGTATGAGTTACTTGTCTATTAATGTCACTGACATTAATCACACAGGAACAAGGGGCAAAACTGCTCTAGAGATACCAATTAGAGCTGGTTAACTCTAACATTTTATGGAGACTAAATAAAACTGTCCTAAATGAGCCACAACAGGAAAAGCTTGTCTAGCTTTTCTGTTTATTAGCAGGATGACCTTTCTCATCTTTGAAGAGAGGGAAGTCAAACTGTGAAAACAGCTTTTAATTTATTTATTTATAATCAGAAAAAGATTAAAGGTCCAGAAAGTCTTTCCCTTTGGTCATCACAAACCTTATCTTAAAAAAAAAAAAAAAAAAAAAAGCAAATATTTTGCTCATTTCATAGAAGGACGCGTTAACTGCTCCAAGTCTCCTGCTGTCTGGAATTCTCTGCACTGGCATGACCCTGCCCACCCAGCTCTCCTGCACTACCTAACACCACCACATCTCTGAAGATTCAATTCAAAGTACATTTCCTATATGAAGTGTTTGTTACACACTGCTCCACTC
Source organism: Balaenoptera acutorostrata (assembly GCF_949987535.1). Classification (NCBI taxonomy): domain Eukaryota; kingdom Metazoa; phylum Chordata; class Mammalia; order Artiodactyla; family Balaenopteridae; genus Balaenoptera; species Balaenoptera acutorostrata. The sequence goes on from NC_080077.1 coordinate 13,340,489, forward strand.
CCCCAGCACCCCACCACCCCCATACCTGGCCATTCCTTCCTGTATACCCTCCTTATACATGCTTCAACCTCATTCCTTAAACTCTCTTCAGAATTCTCCCTCTTTGAGAATGCAAAGTATTTAATGGTAGGGAACCTGCCTCACTTCTACTTGATTCTCATTCCCTCTTGCAGTGTCTGGCACATTATAGGTGATAAACTCATACATGTTACCTGAATACACAGGTTAATGGACAAAAAAAATACAATTTTCTCCCTATATGTTTATTTTATATACGTGTATGTACACACACACACAACACACACACGCACATATATCCTCTACATTATCATAATCACTTATAAATTTATAAAGAGTATTCAGTAAGATTCTAATATTAAAAAAAAGCCATTTGGCTACATTGTTGCACCTGTTATGATCTGTTCTGGATTTCTCTTCTTGCTTCGTCCAAATTTTTCTGGCCCTATTTGGTGTTTGCTGCAGTGATCTGCTCCTCACCAATTATATTATGTTCTTTTAAAATTTTTTTTTAATTTATTTTTGTCTGCATTGTGTCTTTGCTGTGATGCACAGGCTTCTCATTGAGGTGGCTTCTCTTGTTGCAGAGCACGGGCTCTAGGAGCGCAGGCTTCAGTAGTTGTGGCACGTGGGCTGAGTAGTTGTGGCACACAGACTTAGTTGCTCTGCGGCATGTGGGATCTTCCTGCACTAGGGCTCAAACCTGTGTCCTCTGCATTGGCAGGCAGATTCTTAACCAGTGCACCACCAGGGAAGTCCCACCAATTATATTATTTTCATGAAACAGAGACCTTGTCTTCAGTCTTTTCCAGTAGGCTCACACGAAGTCAGTTGATATGCAGCTTGTACCCATTGATCCTGTGCAGTTGTCTGTGTCAGAAATGACTACAAGTTCTGTTTTTCTTTACATGCTATTACTCTGGTAGCATGTAAAGAAAAACAGAACTTGTTTTTATGCTGCTCCTGAAAAGTTTAGGAGAAACGCCTTCAGTTGCTTTAAGCACACAAGTTTTGGTGTGAAGAGCACAGTTAAAAATGGTTTGCTTGAATGTGTAGAATATGCCTTAGGAAACTCCGATGGCCTTTTGCTATCTTTGCCGAAGGCAAATAACTAGGAAAGCAGGGGAAAAAAATCTATCAGGTTTAAATGAAATCTGTAATTTCATAAGTAAATAGCCAGTAATCACAGTGATGACTGAGTGATTTAATACATAGATAGTATTATTTTAAAAAAAATTTTTTAAAGATGACTTGGTGTTATTCATCATGATGGCTTATTTATTCATGTACAAGCTTTGAGCTTCCTATCTAAATGCACTCACTTGCCCCAGATACCGGATCATTTGTATTAATTCTATTTGTCTAGAGTAACTCTCAACACATTGAGGACAGAGTTTTCCTAGGTCTGATAACTCAGGAAGGGCATTTTTCTTGGAAATCTTAAATTTCATACTGACATGTGATTTTCTCAAAGTTTCCTCAAATCTAGTTACAATCTATAGTAATTGATTACTGTGGCATATTCCTCTGAAAATGTTGCCATTCATCCAGGAGTGTCTATGCTTTCAGCTGGCTTCATCAGTTGGGAGGATCTTTAAAAAAAAAAAAAAAAAAAGACACAAATTTAAAACGTAAGTAAATACAAAAATGCCTTCCAGTGTAGTTCCTTTAATCCTCTGCTATCCTGAGTTCAATTGGTCTATGAAAAGTAATGTCATTTGATATTATCATCTTTGAAGGTCAGAAACCTATGAGAAATTGTATTAGATCAGTGTTTCTGAAATCTTGGATCAGTTGGGTATTTTTAAAGACTTTTTAAAAAAGCACTTTCAGGTATACAACAAAATTGAGAGGAAGCTACAGAGGTTTTTCATATACCCCATCCTCACACACATGCATAGCCTCCCCCATTATCAACATCACTCACTAGAATGGTGCCTATTTACCAAGGACGAACTAACACTGACACATCACAATCACCCAAAGTCAAGTGTGCATTAGGATTCATTCTTGGTGTTGTATATTCTATGAGTTTGGACAAATGTATAATGACATATATCTATCATTATTATATCGTACAGAGCAGTTTCACTGACCCAAAACTCCTCTGTGCTCTGCCTATTCATCTCACCCCACTCACCCCACCCTAGCAACCACTGTCCTTTTTACTATTTTCCTAGTTTTGCCTTTTCCAGAATGTCATATAGTTGGAATCATACAGTATGTAGCCTTTTCAGATTGGCTTCTTTCATTTAGTAATATGCATTTAGGGTTCCTCTATGTCTTTTCCTGGCTTGGGGGCTCATTTCTTTTTAGCAGTGAATCATATTCCATTCTTTAGAGGTACCACAGTTATTTATTCATTCACCTGTTGAAGGACATCTTGGTTACTTCCAAGTTTGGTCAGTTATGAATAAAGCTCACCTGGGTGTTTTGAAAACAGGATAAACAAACCCCAAAACCAGCATTGTAGACCACTGTTTCTCAAACTTTCATGTGCATACAGATTACCTGAGGATCTTTTAAAATGCATGTCTGGGGTAGGATGAGGCTTGAGTGTCTGAAGGCTTACAAGCTCTGAAGTGACATCCGCAGTGTGCCCAGGGCCACATCTTGAGTATAAAGACCTTAGGGTCCACTTACAGCTTATGAAAAAAAGGTGTTTCATAGTGGGACCAGGCACTTGATGTTTTAAATAGTCTGGCCTGGTGCAACGTATTTACCAGTTGGACAGCTTCCATGGACCAGCATTTGGGGACAAATGGAATATATGATCTTAACTGACTTTGTTTATTGTGATTGAATTTTCTTTGTTTTTATAGAAGCAGCATTCTAACAGGATGCTTTAATACAATACTTCAGTTGCTATGATTATTTAATATGCATCAAAATGAAAATGAGAGACTTATAATTGTATCCTAAGGTAACTTACATGTAATACTCATCATTTTTTAAACCTGAAAGTATGAATATCAGAAATCAATGTTTATGCACTAAGAGTGCTAAACTAGGGACTTCCCTGGTGGCGCAGTTGTTAAGAATCCGTCTGCCAATTCAGGGGACACTAGTTCGAGCCCTGGTCTGCGAAGATTTCCCATGCCATGGAGCAACTACTGAGCCTGCGCTCTAGAGCCCACAAGCCACAACTACTGAAGCCCGCATGCCTAGAGCCCGTGCTCCACAAGAAGAGAAGCCACTGCAATGAGAAGCCTGCGCACCGCAAAGAAGAGTAGCCCCTGCTCACCGCAACTAGAGAAAGCCCGCGTGCAGCAATGAAGACCCTAGGCAGCCAAAAATAAATAAATAAATTAATTAATTAATTAATTTAAAAAAAACAAAAAGAGAGTGCAAGACTAAAATAATAGATTAAAATAATTATCTTTTTCCATATATAGCTGAAATTTTAAAAAATAATGTAACAAAACATGCTGTCCCTAGCATGTGGGATTGTTCCTATAATTTATTTCTGGAATTATTAATCTCTCACATCTAACAGATCACCATTCTTCAATTTTTATTATCTAATTTCAATTTGAGAAGTTTCCTTTCAACTCAGTGTCAGAAATTATTAATGAAAATATTTGAAAGAAAAATAAGTTATATAAAGTTCCGTAATACATTCATAAAAGATTAACTGGGACAGTGATAAAAGTTTGCCAAACTAATGACTACTATTAACTATTGTATGATAAATATCTAGAAACATCGACTAAAATGTATATGTAATATGTATACTCAGCATATGGCAAGCTTTGAATCTTGATTCTTTTTTTTTTACTCTCTGAAATAGCTTTTTATTCTTCCATGTCTTTTAGTCCATTTAAAGTAAATCCACAAAATATTCTGGGCTTTCCCAAAGCTCCATCATCCAGAGTGACCCTGTTACATATTTAAGTTTATAGTTGTTTTCTTTCTTTATTTTTTTTTGAAAGAAAATGAACCTTTATTGATCTCTACTGAATGGTAGTTGTTTTATCTACCTTATTCCATCCAATCACATAAACTAGATATTATTCTTGCCCTTTCACCAATGAAGAAATGGAAGTTCAGGGAGGTCGGGTTATTTACACAGCTAATAATTAAAAGAATTAGGTTTTGGGAAAAACTACAATCCTGCAGCCTGTGGACCAAAAACCACAGTTACAGAAAGACAGAGAAGATGAAAAGGCAGAGGGCTATGTACCAGATGAAGGAACAAGAAAAAACCCCAGAAAAACAACTAAATGAAGTGGAGATAGGCAACCTTCCAGAAAAAGAATTCAGAATAATGATGGTGAAGATGATCCAGGACCTCGGAATAAGAATGGAGGCAAAGATTGAGAAGATGCAAGAAATGATTAACAAAGACCTAGAAGAATTAAAGAACAAACAAACAGAGATGACCAATACAATAACTGAAATGAAAACTACACTAGAAGGAATCAATAGCAGAATAACTGAGGCAGAAGAACGGATAAGTGACCTGGAAGACAGAATGGTGGAATTCACTGCTGCGGAACAGACTAAAGAAAAAAGAATAAAAAGAAATGAAGACAGCCTAAGAGACCTCTGGGACAACATTAAACGCAACAACATTCGCATTATAGGGGTCCCAGAAGGAGAAGAGAGAGAGAAAGGACCAGAGAAAATATTTGAAGAGATTATAATCGAAAACTTCCCTAACATGGGAAAGGAAATAGCCACCCAAGTCCAGGAAGCGCAGAGAGTCCCATACAGAATAAACCCAAGGAGAAACACGCCGAGACACATAGTAATCAAAGTGGCAAAAATTAAAGACAAAGAAAAATTATTGAAAGCAGCAAGGGAAAAACGACAAATAACATACAAGGGAACCCCCATAAGGTTAACAGCTGATTTCTCAGCAGAAACTCTGCAAGCCAGTAGGGAGTGGCATGAAATACTTAAAGTGATGAAAGGGAAGAACCTACAACCAAGATTACTCTACCCAGCAAGGATCTCATTTAGATTTGATGGAGAAATCAAAAGCTTTACAGACAAGCAAAAGCTAAGAGAATTCAGCACCACCAAACCAGCTCTACAACAAATGCTAAAGGAACTTCTCTAAGTGGGAAACACAAGAGAAGAAAAGGACCTACAAAAACAAACCCAAAACAATTAAGAAAATGGTCATAGGAACATACATATCGATAATTACCTTAAACGTGAATGGATTAAATGCCCCAACCAAAAGACATAGACTGGCTGAATGGATACAAAAACAAGACCCATATATATGCTGTCTACAAGAGACCCACTTCAGACCTAGGGACACATACAGACTGAAAGTGAGGGGATGGAAAAAGATATTCCATGCAAATGGAAATCAAAAGAAAGCTGGAGTAGCTATACTCATATCAGATAAAATAGACTTTAAAATAAAGAATGTTACAAGAGACAAGGAAGGACACTACATAATGATCCAGGGATCAATCCAAGAAGAAGATATAACAATTATAAATATATATGCACCCAACATAGGAGCACCTCAATACATAAGGCAACTGCTAACAGCTATAAAAGAGGAAATCGACAGTAACACAATAATAGTGGGGGACTTTAACACCTCACTTACACCAATGGACAGATCACCCAAAATGAAAATAAATAAGGAAACAGAAGCTTTAAATGACACAATAGACCAGATAGATTTAATTGATATATATAGGACATTCCATCCAAAAACGGCAGATTACACGTTCTTCTCAAGTGCACACGGAACATTCTCCAGGATAGATCACATCTTGGGTCACAAATCAAGCCTCAGTAAATTTAAGAAAATTGAAATCATATCAAGCATCTTTTCTGACCACAACGCTATGAGATTAGAAATGAATCACAGGGAAAAAAACGTAAAAAAGACAAACACATGGAGGCTAAACAATACGTTACTAAATAACCAAGAGATCACTGAAGGAATCAAACAGGAAATAAAAAAATACCTAGAGACAAATGACAATGAAAACACGACGACCCAAAACCTATGGGATGCAGCAAAAGCGGTTCTAAGAGGGAAGTTTATAGCTATACAAGCCTACCTAAAGAAACAAGAAAAATCTCAAGTAAACAATCTAACTTTACACCTAAAGAAACTAGAGAAAGAAGAACAAACAAAACCCAAAGTTAGCAGAAGGAAAGAAATCATAAAGATCAGAGCAGAAATAAATGAAATAGAAACAAAGAAAACAATAGCAAAGATCAATAAAACTAAAAGTTGGTTCTTTGAGAAGATAAACAAAATTGATAAGCCATTAGCCAGACTCATCAAGAAAAAGAGGGAGAGGACTCAAATCAATAAAATCAGAAATGAAAAAGGAGAAGTTACAACAGACACCGCAGAAATACAAAACATCCTAAGAGACTACTACAAGCAACTTTATGCCAATAAAATGGACAACCTGGAAGAAATGGACAAATTCTTAGAAAGGTATAACCTTCCAAGACTGAATCAGGAAGAAACAGAAAATATCAACAGACCAATCACAAGTAATGAAATTGAAACTGTGATTAAAAATCTTCCAACAAACAAAAGTCCAGGACCAGATGGCTTCACAGGTGAATTCTATCAAACATTTAGAGAAGAACTAACACCCATCCTTCTCAAACTCTTCCAAAAAATTGCAGAGGAAGGAACTCTCCCAAACTCATTCTATGAGGCCACCATCACCCTGATACCAAAACCAGACAAAGACACTACAAAAAAAGAAAATTACAGACCAATATCACTGATGAATATAGATGCAAAAATCCTCAACAAAATACTAGCAAACAGAATCCAACAACACATTAAAAGGATCATACACCACGATCAAGTGGGATTTATCCCAGGGATGCAAGGATTCTTCAATATACGCAAATCAATCAATGTGATACACCATATTAACAAATTGAAGAAGAAAAACCATATGATCATCTCAATAGATGCAGAAAAAGCTTTTGACAAAATTCAACACCCATTTATGATAAAAACTCTCCAGAAAGTGGGCATAGAGGGAACCTACCTCAACATAATAAAGGCCATATATGACAAACCCACAGCAAACATCATTCTCAATGGTGAAAAACTGAAAGCATTTCCTCTAAGATCAGGAACGAGACAAGGATGTCCACTCTCACCACTATTATTCAACATAGTTCTGGAAGTCCTAGCCACGGCAATCAGAGAAGAAAAAGAAATAAAAGGAATACAAATTGGAAAAGAAGAAGTAAAACTGTCACTGTTTGCGGATGACATGATACTATACATAGAGAATCCTAAAACTGCCACCAGAAAACTGCTAGAGCTAATTAATGAATATGGTAAAGTTGCAGGTTACAAAATTAATGCACAGAAATCTCTTGCATTCCTATACACTAATGATGAAAAATCTGAAAGAGAAATTATGGAAACACTCCCATTTACCATTGCAACAAAAAGAATAAAATACCTAGGAATAAACCTACCTAGGGAGACAAAAGACCTGTATGCAGAAAACTATAAGACACTGATGAAAGAAATTAAAGATGATACCAACAGATGGAGAGATATACCATGTTCTTGGATTGGAAGAATCAACATTGTGAAAATGAGTATACTACCCAAAGCAATCTACAGATTCAATGCAATCCCTATCAAATTACCAATGGCATTTTTTACGGAGCTAGAACAAATCATCTTAAAATTTGTATGGAGACACAAAAGACCCCGAATAGCCAAAGCAGTCTTGAGGCAAAAAAATGGAGCTGGAGGAATCAGACTCCCTGACTTCAGACTATACTACAAAGCTACAGTAATCAAGACAATATGGTACTGGCACAAAAACAGAAACATAGATCAATGGAACAAGATAGAAAGCCCAGAGATTAACCCACGCACCTATGGTCAACTAATCTATGACAAAGGAGGCAAAGATATACAATGGAGAAAAGACAGTCTCTTCAATAAGTGGTGCTGGGAAAACTGGACAGCCACATGTAAAAGAATGAAATTAGAATACTCCCTAACACCATACACAAAAATAAACTCAAAATGGATTAGAGACCTAAATATAAGACTGGACACTATAAAACTCTTAGAGGAAAACATAGGAAGAACACTCTTTGACATAAATCACAGCAAGATCTTTTTCGATCCACCTCCTAGAGTAATGGAAATAAAAACAAAAATAAACAAGTGGGACCTAATGAAACTTCAAAGCTTTTGCACAGCAAAGGAAACCATAAACAAGACCAAAAGACAACCCTCAGAATGGGAGAAAATATTTGCAAATGAATCAACGGACAAAGGATTAATCTCCAAAATATATAAACAGCTCATTCAGCTCAATATCAAAGAAACAAACACCCCAATCCAAAAATGGGCAGAAGACCTAAATAGACATTTCTCCAAAGAAGACATACAGACGGCCACGAAGCACATGAAAAGATGCTCAACATCACTAATTATTAGAGAAATGCAAATCAAAACTACAATGAGGTATCACCTCACTCCTGTTAGAATGGGCATCATCAGAAAATCTACAAACAACAAATGCTGGAGAGGGTGTGGAGAAAAGGGAACCCTCTTGCACTGTTGGTGGGAATGTAAATTGATACAGCCACTATGGAGAACAATATGGAGGTTCCTTAAAAAACTAAAAATAGAATTACCATATGACCCAGCAATCCCACTACTGGGCATATACCCAGAGAAAACCGTAATTCAAAAAGACACGTGCACCCGAATGTTCATTGCAGCACTATTTACAATAGCCAGGTCATGGAAGCAACCTAAATGCCCATCAACAGACGAATGGATAAAGAAGTTGTGGTACATATATACGATGGAATATTATTCAGCCATAAAAAGGAACGAAATTGAGTCATTTGTTGAGAAGTGGATGGATCTAGAGACTGTCATACAGAGCGAAGTAAGTCAGAAAGAGAAAAACAAATATCGTATGTTAATGCATGTATGTGGAACGTAGAAAAATGGTACAGATGAGCCAGTTTGCAGGGCAGAAGTTGAGACACAGATGTAGAGAATGGACATATGGACACCAAGGGGGGAAAACTGCGATGAGGTGGGGATGGTGATGTGCTGAATTGGGCGATTGGGATTGACATGTATACACTGATGTGTATAAAACTGATGCCTAATAAGAACCTGCAGTATAAAAAAACAAACAAAACAACTAATACTAAACTTTCATTGGGTTATTTGTATGGAAATATGTTAATATAAATGTTTCAGACATTACATGAAATTTCTAAAAATCTTATATTTGTATTTGTATGGAAATATGTATGGAAATATGTTAATATAAATGTTTCAGACATTACATGAAATTTCTAAAAATCTTGTAAAAAAAAAAAAAAGAATTAGGTTTTGGACCTAGATCTATCTGGCTTCAAAACTCTAATTTTTTCCATGACAACTGCTTCATGCTGATTCTGTAATTTATTTTCCTTTTTCTTTTATTTATTTATTTATTTTTAAATCACGATATTTTAAGCACTAGGAATTGAACCTCTCTCAGTCTCATAGTGGCTGTTCTAATTAGCATGGTCTTTGACAATCACATGATTTAACTTCAGGCTACTTGGGGAACAGACTAAAACCTCATTGTGTACTAATTATGCTATGGACGCATGATTTGTCTTGTTCTTTGGTGACTGCTGCTACATGTACTTACATTTTTATGGAGGCTGCTATATTCAGTTGTATCTATAAGTTCAATAATCAGTATTTTGCTGTGTACCCAGTAAAAATTAGGGTCCTGCAGGGAACAGAGACAAGAGTCCAGAAGATTCTTTATACTTTTATAACTTTCTTGATGAAAACCTTCAGAATACATTTATCTAAAGAAGAAAGGATTTATTCAATTTAATTTGTTGGCATTGATTGATCATATCTCTGAGATGTCTGACAGCTAAAGGAATACAGAATTATCTTTCAAACTCATATTTTATGGTATAAATTGAAGCAATTACAGAGCATAAGAAAATTTGATCTTTTGGCTTCAGTTATATAAATAGATATTAAAAATCTTGATTATACCCTTTCTATCTCAGTTAAAATTGTAATGATGATTTCTGGGACTTTGTCTATTATGATGGTAATGTTAAATGCTTTCAAACTATATTTAAGGTGTCCTATATTTTTAACAATTAACATATTTTTTGCCTTTTTTCTTTTGTATCCTCACTGAATATTAACTCCCATCTCATTTGTGGCCATAAAGACAAAGGAAGCAGAATAACTTAAAATTTAAAATCTTAGCAAGCTTCGATCATTTTCTCCCTATTCTCCCTAAAAGTCTTCCTATTCCCTCAGCCGCGGCTTAAATTAATAATAAATGTTCCACACTGTGGGCACGTCCCTACAAACTGCACTATTCCCTGTTATACAGGACACAAGTCTCTCAATCTTACTCTCCTCCCGACAGCCACTTACCTTCTAGGTTGGCTGGGAGAATCATAGTTTTCACAACGTATAGATAATAATTGGAGAATTTGCAGATAAAAAGAGAGATGTGTGACATCTTAGGAAAATAAAATGAAACACGCATGCACAAGGAATCTTGATCTTCAGAGAAGACCTATGAGATGGGAAACATGCTTAAGTATAGAATGTGCTAGATAACCAGTAAAAACACTTAAGTATTTAATGCATGCTAGACTAAGGAAGAAGTCAACGCTTTTAAGAAAATTATTTGCATTGAAACAGGCAACATTTCTTGAAACATGTAAAATACCTGCCATGCTATCTCTAAGCTTTAAATCGTTTCTGGGCTTTGCATAGTTAGAAATAGCAAACAATTCTAGAGAGAGAGAGCACGTGTGTATGTCTCCAGAGCCACCTAGTTCTGGCCCAGTGTGGATCTTTTCCTGGGTTTACATCTAAGTCAGGTATATATGTTTCTAGTTTCTGACCCATATTTCTTATTTCTTGTTAGTTTCTGTTTCCCTGCTATTTTGAGTTCTAATTCATTAATGACTACAGATGTTTTGCTTTCCTCAAAACTGCTTTACAAAATTATGGCTATGGAATTCTACAGCACCCAGTCTCTCTAAATCGGATGTTATTGATCTGTAACAATCAGCAATTATTCTTCAGACGGGGCTGTTGGTAGGCATGGTGCTTTTAAAGCCCCTTTGGTGTGAAGAAAATTTACTGGCTTGGAGTCTAAACTAACAAATAATTGTTCATGTGTGCAGTCACTTCACTTGCCAATTCCTCTGTGACACCATTTAACAACCTTCCATCAACAGTGGGGCAGAATACAACTCTGTAATCACTTATGGAAATTTTGTGGGGTTCTGAACTGGTGGGAGATGGAAAATAACTAAAATCATATATACACATAATATGCACATAGAAATAATATAAGTGAACCAACTCTTAAAGTGTACTCTATAGAAAATTAGGAGGTTATTTCTGGGCTAGTGAAATATCATTGTCAATAACCATTGGGCAATGTAGAAGGGAACCCCAAACTTCAGACAATAGTTGATATACATTTCAAGAATTTTGGAAATGTTTTAATAAAGAGAACATAAAACAGAAGGAATTGGATGTTATGCCCAATAAAAAACATTTATAGAGTAACAATGGTGAGACAGTGATTAGCATCACCTTGGGGTACAGCAAATGGGATATTTGACCCATATGTCTACCACCCAGATGAGAGATAATAGGAGTCAAACTTTGAAGCACAAGATACAATGTAAAGGGCCTTTGGGGAAAACATTTGTCTGAAGTAACAAACAAACATGGAAAACTAGATTATTCTCCAAAGAATCTTGATGCAAATTTTATTTATTCTTAAGACAATTTGTTTTTTTGTAGGGTGGAGCAGGAAGCAAAGGTGATAGACAGCTCTGCAGAGCTAGGCTTGCAATTACTAGATATGACAAAAGGAAAATATGAAAAATGACTAGCATTAGCCCTATCAAGATAATACGATGATATATAGTGTCTTAAGAAAGAAGTATTATAGATAACACTGTTTACCATTTATGTGATTCTATGTTATTGGATATTAATTATGTGTCTGTCAAGTTACAGGCATAATCTCTGCTGAGTAATGCCGGCTTACCATCTCTACCATCATCCGGTTTAGTCATCCAACAAGAAGAAATGAATACGAAATTCCAGCAATAAGAAATGAACAAAAGATTAGAGCTGAAGACCTTAAGTGCTTGCTTTTTGCCTGTTGACCAGATAATTAGAACTATCTGCATTATCTATGCAGCATGGGGTTTTTATTATTTTTACCTAAAGACGTCTCTTTTTGGTAATGACAAACATGTTTTTTTTTTAAAAAAAAAAGAAAGCCTGGTTTTTCTCAATACACCTTTAAAGGTTTTTAAATTGTTTCATATCTGGTCAAGTTGAGATTTTTAAGAACCTCATTTTTAATTTGTAATAAAAGTTTACAGCTTGATTTTTTCAAAAAAGTCAACAAACTGCAAGTACCTGTTAATAAAGGTCTTAAATAAAAAAAAAAAAAGGTATAAATTGAAGCAATTACAGAGCATAAGAAAATTTGATCTCTTGGCTTCAGTTATATAAATAGATATTAAAAATCTTGATTATACCCTTTCTATCTGAAAATGGCTGTGTAATTTCCTATTTGTTTCAAAGTGTAATTGGCTTGCAGTTGAAGAAATGACTACGGTTAAATAAAACAACAAAGAAAGTAGTCAGCAGTAGTAATAATCTGTGCACGTGCTACATACATAGGGATAAGAATAAAAACAAAATGTAATTTAGACATTATTAATCCAATAAAAAGTCACTTTCTACTTTTTTTGCTATTTTACTATTAAATCTGTTTGATTTGAGAGAAAGAATATAATTTAATTTTTATTTTGAAATAATTTTGGATTTACAGCAGAATTACAAAAGTAGTACAGAGTATTCTCATATACCCTTCCACCAAAATGATCAAAACCAGGACAATGAAATTGTTACAATAATGGAAAGTGAATTCTTTTTAATTTTTGGCTAGAGGTAATCTTACTCATAACCTATCTACTGCAAACTTGTAAAAAGCAAATAAAATAGTTGTTTTATCCTGCTTCACACTAAGCAAATAGATCATTACATGGGTAATTAAAGCTGCAATCTCAGAATCTCAGAAGCTATTTTAAAGAGTATCTATTCTAACCTCCCCCTTATGTAATAACTGTAAAAGTATTTACATATTAGTAAAGTTAGTAAAGATTAGCATTTTGTGACTTAAAAAGGTTTAATTTTCAAGGAAGTTCTATTTTGAGAAGTTACTCAATATTGATCAAACATTTAAATTTCTCTTATCCTGACTTATTATACTCAGAACTTGGTCTATTCCTCTTTGTTTAATCATTACGTATATGGTATGGTTTGAAGATCATTTACCACTTATTTATTCTCCTTGGTCTAAAGTACAGTTTATTAACATCATTTTTAAAGTGTGGTACCCAGAACTTAAAAACCTGTCCTTTCTCCAATTGCTGACTGAACACAATGTAAAGAAGAGGCACCACGTGTTTTATGTTGAATACTGTCCTTGCGTTGATACAGTCAGTGGTTGCTTCGGCATTTTGGTCACTCTCATCATACTGTTGACTGATATTTCACTTGATGGCACACAAAACTGCTAAGTCCTTATTAAACACAGTGCTGTTAAGCTAGCTGCACATAGCCATGCAAATATTGAAAATCCTGGAAATCTTTTTATGTCAGTAAATTATAAACATTTTCATCTTAGCCTTTGTTTTGGTAATGTAATCAGATATGCAAAACCTCTTTCGTTATGTTATCTAGATATATAGAATCATGTGACACAGAAAACATTTGGTTAAATAATATATATCCTAATAGAATTAGGAATGGTTCAAAATCATAGATATGTTGTTTTTAAATTTTCATTACAAAAATTCTAACAATAGATGATTTTTCACTCAGATCCAAAATCCATGTCATCTGACCATTCAATTTTTCCAAAATGAGTATCCAAATGGATTTTTACTTTTTAAAGTCATATTCTGCATCGAGAAATTCCCATAATTTGGGGTTTACATCTTGATGAGACTGAATTGTTTGTTTCAAAAAATGTACTCATTTAGAAGTCATGACAACACACTTATTATTTGAGCTCCTGCTGAGAAATATCATCTGGAAACTTATCACCAAATCTTAACAAAGTTTAGTTGTAATAACAATAATAATTATAATAAAAAATATTGAAGATTCCCATTTGCATGGAATCATATACAGTAGCTAACTGTCACCTTTTACAATGAGTTCATGTCTGTCTGAGAAAAAAAATCGTATTTTTGTAGGAAAATTTGCCCACAATTTTGTCAGTACATATATGCTATCACACTAGTGATAATGTGTAATTAATAATGCTACAGTTTGGGGAAGTCCCTGGCAAGCCAGTGGTTAGGACTCCACGCTTTCACTGCCAAGGGCCCAGGTTCGATCCCTGGTCAGGGAACTAAGATCCAGCAAGCCACACAGCGCAGCCAAAAAGAAAAACAAACAAACAAACAAACCAAAAAAAAAAAAAAAACAGTTTGTACAACAAACACTGGCAATCATTTGTTTAAAAGTTATTAGAGGGACTTCCCTGGCGGTTCAGTGGTTAAGACTTGGTGCTTCCGCTGCAGGGGGTGCAGGTTCTATCCCTGGTTGGGGAACTAAGATCCTGCATGCTGTGCAGCCAAAATAAATAAATAATAGTTATTAGAATTATTTATTCTGATGATACAGTTAGAATGTAAACAAAATAATCTACCAAATTAAAAATGCTTTTTTTCTTAATCAAACTTGAATGTTTCATTATCCCTCTGAATGCTTTTATGTGTACATTATTAATACATGGATTTAAATTTCAATGTGGCATATGTGGTAGGTTGGCTCACTATACATGTATTCCAACATCCTTTTGGAATGTTCCTGTGTGTCAGAGGCTGTGAAACTAAAAATTACATTTCCCTTTCAGAGTCAATTGAACACAGCCTGTAGCAACAGGATTCTTTAAAATGCTTTAGCAAATGTCAGTCAGTCTTCCTTTGCTGTCAGTTGAGAGCAAAAGTTTGAAAGTCATAAGATCAAACTGTTTTGTGTTGAAGGGCATAACCTGTGTCTATCATGTAGGTCTTATCTCCCAAGTGATACAAAAATATATCTAAATACTATGTTATTTTGGACCAATGATCACTTTCTGCCAACATTATGGCATAATGAAAACAATATAACTTCTTTATCTCTGGAGAATATTTCAAGGAAAACCCAATGTAAATAATTTGACCAAACTTACTTTGACCTACTTAGAGGCTGAGATTTAATATGTAATTGTATTAACTCCGTTTGTGTAATTTTACAGTTGGAGGGGAATGAAAGGCCTCACCATGCAGTTTTCATCCCTCAAAGTCTTCTATAATAAATGTTTGCTGAGCACCATCTACTGTGCTAGGTACGGACCCCGAGGTTAAGGAGCTCCCTAGAGCCGGCAGTGAGAGGAGTTCCCCTAACCCGACTCCCAGCCCAGAGTCCCCTCCACTATTCTGTACACAAGCACATGTTCAATAAAATCTTACATTCTTTTCATTTACAAAAGAGATTCAAAAGAATCTTTCCTCACAGTAAAAGAGAAAACAAAACATAATAAAAACTGTAAATGTATGCCCAGAAAACTTGCTCAAGGATATGTAATATATCCTAGCTATTTCTGCCAAATCATCGGACCAAATTGGGCTCATTTCCAACCTTGCCTCAGTATTAATCCAGTGGGATTCTATATAGCAAGAGAGAGCTTAAACCAGAAGATTATTACCTGATACTACCATTTAAAACTAGAATAACTTATTATAGTTCCTATTTGAAAAATGAGGGAGAGCATTAATTTTAACATAATTCATTTTTTTGTCTAGTTCACTTAAAGGATAATTTAATTGGAAAAGATCAAATGCATTCTTGAAAATATAAGTTTCCTAACGCTCAACAGGAGGATATTGGTAATGAAAAGAAACTTGGCTTTCATCTTTATAATGTGGCATGCTTTAACATTTTGATGAATAGAGTGACTTACATAGAGTCAAAGACATGGCATTTGATGTTAAGGTCATGTTTTCTCAAACTATACTAAACTTTGAGTATCTTTTTGTGCTTATTTTATTTATAATTTACTATCCGTTATATATTACTATAATTGATAGTAGATAAGAAGCCAAAAAAAAAAATCAGGCTTCCTCTAGTTTATTTTTTTAATAAATAGAAGCATCTCTTCATAGGTACTGAAAATAGAGGACCCCTTAAACAAGATCACAGATAATCTTTCCTTTGCATTCTTTAATACATACAAAGGAAACTGGATTTTTCAGAGATTTGATTTCAAAATGGTTTGCTGAGAAGCTGAGAGTCCAATGAGGACTTAGCTTAGTCTGAGGGCAATTTCCTGAAAATGTTATAATAAAGGGATCCACCAGATCCCAAACATTTTCTTGGTTGACAGTACAGGAATCTGTAGGAAGCCATGGTTCCCCTCCCTGCACACTAAACACATATACCAAGAGTATCATCTAACAAGTTGTATTACTGACTCTACTGCAGTGTAATGGAGGGAAAACAGAGCTATCATTCTGAATACATAAAGTCTGGTCTAACATCTGCTATTTATTTTGCTAATTAGTGCCAGAGAAATAAGTATGGTCTTCTCTTACTGGAAAATGTACAATGGTTAGTAAGAGAAACAAACCAGAAAATGAGTCTGGTATTTGCAATTATGTATGTTTTAAATATGAAAAACATTGATATTAAAAGCATGACCAAAAGAATATTATGGCTCTGGATTTACCAATCAAGAAGAGAATGTTTCATTTGTGTATTAACAACTCAGTGACTCACATCCAATCTAGTTGCCCTCTCTCAGGTTAGGAAAATTCTAATTCTGTGACTCGCTGAGCACAAAATGAAGTTACATTTTTTGCTTGCTTTCTGGCAGTACTTCTTTGTCATTCCATATTCCATGCCCCAGTGATCCTCAATGACGGACGCATGTTAGAATTTACTGAGGATCTTTAAAAAGTGATGTTACTAAGGTTCTGCTTCTAGGGGTTCTGATTTAATTGGTTTAATTGGTTTGGGGGAGCTTCAGTAGAAATTTCAGTTATACAAAAGAAAATTTTATCTCTATTTTAAAGTTGGAGTGAACTTGTCTCACGTTAAGGGTAGCAGGCACCATGCAAACTGTTTAAAGTCAAAAAAGTGAGTTTATCTTGGAATATAAGTCCTCTGAAACTGTGATTAGTATTTTTCTTGCCATCCACCATATTCTCCCTCTAAAAACAAGTATGCGTATTCAACCACTATCTATAGGTTGACAGAGCACATACTATTAACTAAATTTTCATAATGGTGATGGAATGACATTAATGCCACCCAAATATCTTTCATAAACCATCTTGTTAACATTAACATATGTCTCGAATATGGGTTTCCAAGTCTAGGGTACAAGTTATACATACGGTTTCAGCATATGACTCACTAGCCCTCTGAGAAAAATTCAGGACCTCAACTTTCTTAACAAAAAGCTATAAATAATTCAGAACCTTGAACAGGATAGATATGAACTCATGTAAAGTAACATTTCATGGGGACCTATTTTGCATAAAAAAATTTTCCAGATGATGAAAGAGTGTAATGAACAAAACAAGAGTGTCTGGTGTCTAGAAGGAGGAGATAGATCTGTGCTATAATGAAGGGTGCTATGGTGACCACAAAATAATGTGCTAGCAGAATGTGGTAGTCTGCTCCCACCATCCCAAAGATCCATGTCCCCTGGTGTCCATGCCCTGTATACATCACACTAAACTTGGTCTGTGTCACCAAGAGCACAGAGGAAAAAGTGCTGGTATGCCACTTCTGAGATCAGGTGATAAAAAGACTATGCTTTCCATCTTGAGTGCTTCTATCCTTCCCTTGGATCACTTTCTCTTGGATCCCTTGCTCTGGGGAAATCCGTGTCCCTCAGGAAGGAGCCATGTGAGGTGGCATGAAAGCCTCATGCCAACAGCCACATGAGTGAAATTGGAAGCAGTATGTTCAGCCCCAGTTAAGTCTTGAGATGACAACAGCCCTGGTCGACTACTTGACTGTAACTTCAGGAGACACCCTGAAGTATAAGTAGCCACCTAAGTTGCTCCTCAATTCCTGACCCTCAGAAACTGTGTGAGATAGTAATAAATGTTAGCTATTTTAAGCTGGTAATTCTTGGAGTTATGTTTGACACACCAATAGATAATGAATACAGAGACTATTCAGAAGAAAGAGGAAGGGAGAGACCTGTTACAACTAGAGAGCCAGCAGAAAGTTTGAAGAAGGGATATAAAATAGGGCTTAAGAGATGAAGGGCATTCATATGTAAGTGGTGGAGGGACACAGGCATCCCAAGGTGACTGGATAGTTTGAGTTAATGCAGAAAAGTTTGACTGCGGTGGGTATGATGTATGGAAGATGTGGGCATTGGTTACTGGAACTTCCCATAAACACATATAGGATAGGAATGGATGAAAATGATAAAACTCTGTTGGGCTTTGAATGCCTGCCTGAGGAGTTTGTGTGTTATCTGATAGAAAACTGTAGTTGTAGAAAAGAATTTCAACCGCTTTTGACAATGAATTGGAAGAAAAGAAAAAAGATCAGCCAATAGCCTTTCAGGAAAATGATGAGGGCTGAAAAAGCTTTGGCTTGGGAGTAGAAAGAAGCAAGAGAGGAACAACTAGATAGACAGGGTTTAGGCCTAATCAAAGGGAGTGATGGCTGAATTGATGCAGGGGACACATAACAATGGCTCGTGTTTTCAGCCTGCAGGTGGTGGATGGAGAGTGATGTCTTTAACAGAGGCACAAAGGAGGAGGGAAAGGCTGGGGGAAGATGATGAGAGCTAACCAGGCACATAAATAATAGTAAGTCCTGACATTGGTGTAGTGCTCTGGCATTTACAAAGTAAGCTGGGGCCATTATAATATTTGTTCCTCATGAGGATTCTGTAGAGAAAGGGCAAACCTCATCTTCATTTGAGGGAGAAAGAAAACCAAGAAGATTAAGTATAATTCACCTGGTCAAGGTCACAGAACTGGTAAATAGCAGATACAGGATTAGAATTCATGTGCCCTAATTAATAGTTCTGTGTTTTTTCCACTACATTCAGCTAGTAATACAATTAGTAATATAATTTTTATTTTTATTTATTTATTTATTTTCTGGCCACACCATGTGGCATGTGGATCTTCCCTGACCAGGGACGGAACCCATGTCCCCTGCAGTGGAAGCGTGGAGTCTTAACCACTGGACCACCAGGGAAGTCCAGTAATATAATTGTTAATAAAAAAGCTCTAGAAATGTACAGTTGTGTGCCTTTGGGTCAGGGGAAGCAGAGAGTGAAGGGAGGACACAAAGCTGTTTCATACATTCCTTCACTATTATCAAGTTAGAAAATCAGTGACTCATCTCAAGTTTAACCTTTTCAGGAACCTACCATCAGACTAAGCGTAAGAGAATTCATTCTCCCTTGACCTTTCTCAGTTTCTCATTGACAACTTTTACAACCTTCTCTTGGAAAATCATCTTTCCTTTACGTCTGTTGAAAGAGTTCCAGGTTTTTGAAACTATCTACAAGCTAACAATCATGCATTTGAATTATATGTATAAATGGTTTATTCACAGTGTACACTATGTTTCTTGTGTAGGAACAGTCATCGAAGGAATGTAGATGATGTTACTGATGAAAACACCAGTAGCACACTGGAAATCCAATCCAGCTCTTAGATTTATTTTAAACCAAAAGTAAATGTCACAACTACATTGAAAATTTTTAAAATGATGACAGCACAAACTTGTTCAATTTTGTCCATATTTTTAGGCAGGTACAGTCTGGTAGATTAATCAGATAATTGGATGATTATAAGAAAATAAGATTCCAAATCTTAAGGTCCTTTATGATTGTCATAAGTGTGTATTTATCCACAGGAAATTCTTAATGAGAAATTGTTGTTTTTAGAACAGGATGTCCTGCAATATTATTTTTAAAAGATAAGATTTAATCAACTTTAAGTTGTGTTTGATAATGACTCTGCATTTATGTACAACATGAGAAAGTGGGTAAATCTTCCTGGGGCTTAAAGAAAGACTTCACATAGAAGGTATTATGTAAGATAGGATTGAAAGGATGAGTAGAAGTGAGGAGAGGAAAGAGTCAAGGGCAGAGCACTCCAGGCAGAAAGAAGAGGACAGGCAAAAAGACACGGGAGAATTAACGTAGTTCCTGATATTGAAATAGTTTATGGTTGGAAAATAAATGTAAGGAGTTAAAGCAAGCCTTGGGTAGGTTTCCAATCAAAGTCGCTTGGATATGGTGCAGAGGTTTAAAGATTTATTCTGGATATAAATATTCACTTAACATGTTTGTATAATGAAATAAGACTGGGATATTACATCACTCTGAGGTCAGTTTGAAAGATTAGAAAGAGATGAATATAGAGGAAGAGAAATGTTATGCCCAAGAGAGAGAAGATGAGGGATTGAAATAAATCTGTGAAAGAAGAAGAGAGAAGCATGTGAATTATTTGGCAGGAAGCAGTGTGTCTGGTGGAGGCAAATGGATGGGTAATGGTGCCAGTCCTGAAGGTGAGGGAGCAGGGGTCTCGTAATTATTTTCCAACAAAGTCTATGAATACAGGTGTATAAACCTCTAAAGACCAGGTTTCTGAAGTCCTCAGACGCAAATGAGAGGTAGCCTGGAGTATCCTGCATTGCGGCTTGAGAAAAAAGAAAAACATTAGTCCCCAGTAGGGTTCCTTTATTATACTGGAGTTGGAAAGATGCAGAAAACAGTCAAATTGAATTGGTGAATTCAGAGAAGCAGGAGCAATCAGGAAAATTGGATGGAAATTAGCTATAAACATTCTGGTGTAAAGGAGAGCTATGAGAAGTCAGAAGACTATTTTTTGATAAGTAAAAATGCATGCAAAAGGAGTGAAAGCAAAAACAAGAAGGAAACACTAAGATGGAGGTAAAAGGAAAGAAAAGATGTCGAATACGGCAACAAATGAAATGCATATTAAATGAAGCAAGATGGATTTCAAAACTCAGAGTTGTTTTGAGTAATGCAAGATGTCTGTTCACATTATATGATTCAGCATAGGAAACTCGTCAGAGATTGAGGAAAATGTGGTTTCCTTCTTCTGGAAGAAACATATTGTAATTCCCACACGGGATTCATATTATTCTCCTAGGCAATCACCTTCTGTAAAAGATCATCTCCTCACAGAACGTCTCCTTTCAGTCCTCACTGAAAAATCAGTTCTTCACATTTTTCATTGTAAATGGGGCATCTGCCGGGCTTGTGAGGACTGCTGGCTAGCCAATGCCAATTCCCCTTAAAAATCTTTCTTCCTGGGAGTTTAGGAAGAATTGATTCTAGGGAGAGAGGTTTGACTCTTCCTTATCAGTTGCAGTTTAAGAGTTCCCTTTCTTAGCATTAAAGTCACATTTTGAAAAGACTATAGAAATACCTCCTCTTTGTCTTTAATTATAAGAGGTCTAGTATCTATAGTGTATTCATTTTCCCCAAGACATTTGATTGATCTCTGGGCACACCAGGTACCTACAGCATGAGAAAGACTAATGAATGCTTTCACAAAAAAGCATTTAACCCATATAAGAATTATCTTTTTATTTCATTGCAAGAAATACAAGTTTTCTTATATTGTTACTTCAGACTGTGTACATCAAAAGTCAACTCTTTCTAAGACACAGCAAACTGAAAAATAGTTTTATTTTAATTAATTAATGCCAGGTCATAACTTCTGTTGGCAATGCATTTATTTCCTGAGTAGTTTGAAACTAACAGCTCATTCCAATGCTTTGGGCAGTGATCCTTTCTGCATGAGAACCTCAGTTTGGAGGTATTTTTGCAGGGCTTGTAATATTTCAGGAATAAGCAAAGTCATAATGGATTTGAGTAGGTGATTGGTAAAGTCAGTTCTGCTAAGAGATTCAACAATTTTGTGTTTGCAAAACTGTGCTTTAATGGGTGTCATAACTACACCCTCTGATTAGGAAAGGAATTTTGAAGGAAAGTACTTATTTTTGTGGCTGTCTTGCCTCTTGAGTTCCTGGAAATAAAAGTCACAAATCTGTCCTCAAACTTCACCAACAGGTCTTTTCTATTTCTATTCCATCAGAGTGGAGTCTCTTTCTGTTTACATCTTGAAAATCTGAGAGAAAGAGGAATATAGAAGATTAAGCTGATAAAGTGAAGTAGAGTCAGTCAAAAAATAACATTCGGGCTTCCCTGGTGGCGCAGTGGTTGAGAATCTGCCTGCTAATGCAGGGGACACGGGTTCGAGCCCTGGTCTGGGAAGATCCCACATGCCGCGGAGCGGCTGGGCCCGTGAGCCACAATTGCTGAGCCTGCGCGTCTGGAGCCTGTGCCCCGCGACGGGAGGGGCCGCGATAGAGAAAGGCCCGCGCACCGCGATGAAGAGCGGTCCCCGCACCGCGATGAAGAGTGGCCCCCGCTTGCCGCAACTGGAGAAAGCCCTCGCACGAACCGAAGACCCAACACAGCCAAAAATAAATAAATAAATAAATAAATAAGAAAATCCTTTAAAAAAAAAAATAATAACATTCACAGAAGTTCTAATATCAACTACCTTGTTACCATTTCTTAATGCTAACTTTGACTGAATTGTGAAATTGACTTTAGATTACATGGATTCCACAAAAAAGATTCCATTTTTGAGATGTGACTAGATAACCCCATTGGTGTTTAAGCAAGGAAAGGAACTGTCAAAATAGCTCAGTTTAATTAAATGTTCTTTTAGATTTAAATGCAAAATTTTGTGTGTGATATATTTTATAATCATGGATATTATGCACAGATATTTTTGTTATTCTAAAATATCTGCTCAGCTACCTTCCTCTTAGGAAATAACATTAAAGGAGGAGAAATAAAATTTACATTAAACAAATATTTATTCTAAAAATATTTAGAAATGTCAGGCTATTCTCAATGATGGAATTCAAACAAAAATCCCTGACTTTGAGGTGCTTATATTATAGTGGTGGAGACATTATAAGTAAATAAGTAAAAATTACATGTCAGATCAGAGATATTGTAAAAATAAGGCAGTTTACAGAATATAGGGAGTTATGGGCAGTGAATGGAAGGCATATTGCTATTTATTACATTCTTTTTTTATTGAGATATATATTACATAATAATGGGCACTGTTTTAAGGGAACACTTTGATAAATTTGGACAAATATATACACTTGTATAAACAATCAATATACAGAACATTTCTATGTTCCCCTGAAATTCCCTTGTTACAGTCAACAAATCTCCCTAAACACACCCTGCCCTGGTTAGTCATTAATATGCTTACTGCCATTATAAATTAATTTTGCCCTTTGTGTCTGACTTCTTTTATTCAGCATACTGCTTGTGATAGTCATACATCTTCTGTGAATAAATAGTGTGTTACTTTTTATTAGTAGTTGTGTTCCAATGTAAGGATATGCCATAATGCTTTTTATCCATTCACTTGTTAATAGGCATTTACATTGTTTCCAGTTTGGGGTTGTTATGAATAAAGCTGCTATGAACATTCACCTACAAGTCTTTGTCTGGATATATGCTTTTATTTCTCTTAGGTAAATCTAGGATTGGAATTGCTGGGTCGTATGGTTGATGCATATTTACATTATTAAAAAATGCCAAATAGTTTTCCAAAGTGGTTCTACCATTTCATAATGCTACCAGGTATGTATGAGAGTTAATGCTCTTTTTAATTTTAGTCATTACAGTGGATGAGTAGTGGTATCTTATTGAGATTTCTATTTGCACTTCCCTGATGACTATTGATGGTGAACATCATTGCATGATCTTAGTGGACATTTGTATATTGCATTTGTGGACAGTCTGTTCAAATTTTTGCCCATTTATAACTGGGCTCTTATTCTGCTTATTAAGTTTTAAGGGTTTTTCACATATAGTTGATACAAGTCCTTTGCCATGTATGTGTATTGGAGGTGAGTGTGCTTGCACCATTTTCCAACTGAATACAACTTCCACAAGTGTTATATACTAATGTTTTATGTCAAGGGATCTGATATAAGGGTCTCTAACTGTCAGTGTCCTATAAAAACTAGGGAGTTTCCCAGGAAGAAAAGCAGTATAAAATGTTTCTCATCTAGTGGTTTTGTTCTTTCAAAGTTTATATCTCTCCAGTTTCTGTCTGCTTCTGGTATCATCTGGTACCATCAAGTAGTTTTTTTGTTGTTTCTCTATTTTATCTGCAGTATATATATATATATATATATATATATATATATATATATATATATATATATATATATATATATTTTAAGGGATTCTGCCATTACCAGAATCAGAACTCTAAATAAACTTATAAATCTTCTGAATTTTATTTATTATCTTATGAATTTTATTTATATTCATGTTTTTAAATGGAGTGTGTCTTTTATTTTATTCATATCTAATTTTAAGTTTTTTAATCAGATATTATCTTTATAAATGTTTTCTATCTCAGCAGTTAAATTGTTATTTTTCATATTTTATAATTTTGTTACTACTTTAAATGGATTTTTGTGATGTTTATTTCTAGCTTTTTTCAGCCAAAGTGGAAAAACATACTTATATTTTTACTATTATGTTCAATTGTCTTTACCATCTAACTAATTCTAGTGAATTTTGGATCTTTTACAAGTGTGTCTTTCTAAGTACGGAATTATAGAATCTACAAACAAAAAAAATTATTTCTCCTATTCTAATGTAAATACGTTATTTTATTTTTCATTCGTATTGCTTTTGCCAAAACTTCAAAGAAATTTTTAATTAATTATCATATTAGTTAGCATCTCCATGAAATTCCTGTCTTTAACTGAAATGGTTTTACTGTTAACCATATCAGAAAACATTTTTGTTTTTTTTGGTAAATAATTGTTACTGAATTATTTTCTTTCTAATTCCATGTCACTTGTATATTATTATTGTATTTTTACTGCTAAATTGTATAGGTTTTCTCATCATCCTGCTGATATATTTATATAATTTTGTTCTTTTTTCATAATTAGTTATTCCCTGTATTAAAAGATCACCATCAGAAACTTTAGGTTTAAACTACTGACTGAGGCAAGGTACACTGTTAAAATGATTAAACTCATGCAGACATTATGGAATTAACAGAAAATTCTCAGGATGTTGATCCAGAATTTGCCAGAGATAACTACTTTATACATGTATTTTAATCCATTTTATATACAGTAGTGTGTATCTGTCAGTCCCATATTCATAATTTATGCCCCACCTTTGGTAACCATAACTTTGTTTTCCATGTCAGTGACTACTTTATATTTTTAATTATTAAAATGAACCACTTAAAAAAAGAATATTCTAAAGAACTTTCTATGGATTATTCAAGAATATTTTTGTAAGAAGTCTTAAAGTAACAGAGCTCTGGGGATCTAATGTACAGCATGATGACTGTAGTTAATAATACTGTGCCGTATACTTGAACTTTCCTAACAGAGTAGACTTTAGTGCTCTTACCACACACGCACACACAAAAGGTAACTATGTGAGGTGATGGATGTGTTAATTAACCTGATTTGTTCGGTTAATTTTATGATGTTATGGATTAGGTTAAAGGATTTCTTATCATCATCCTCCTTAAATTTCCTGCTTTGTTACAAGGTGTTATTATTTTAATAAATGCCTGGATTTTACTTGCTTTTATTAGTTTATACATTTTCACCCATTATCATAAGTGACATGAGCTTTAACTATTTTTTTAAATTCTTTGTTAAGTTTTATGTTAGATTTAAACTGGGTTGTGATATGAAATGGGAAACTTTCTTTTGCATCTAATATCTGAAATAGTACAAATAACCTTAACGTTATTTATTTTTATCTAGCTTTATTGAGATGTAATTCACATACCCTACAATTCACCTAATTAAAGAATAAACTTCAATGGCTTTCAGTGTATTTACATGGTTGTGGAACCATCACCACAGTTTTTTCTCTAAGTATTATCTCTCCTTTTCCATGTTCACCAATCCAAGGAAGCCAAATTCTGAGGATTCACTACCCCCTCTCTTACTCCATTTTGAGCTCCCGGCCTCTCTCACAGCTCTTTGTTATATTTTCCAGACTATGGAGGAGGAAACCCATGCCAGTTCCCACTTCAGATTCTCAACAGAGGTGTCTACGTGGCTTATTGCTGGTACTGTGTAGATTTCACAGCTTTCTGTCTTAAGGGAGGTAAGTAGCTTAGAGTTGGAAGTGGAGGAGGAAAGAGCATAGTTCCAAACTGTTACTGTAAACAAAGCATCTGGGATTAAGAATATAGATCTCAATTCACTTGCTGACTCTTTACTGCATGCCTCAAGAATTACAGAATATTAATACCCATCATCTAAAATTTCACTATTTTATTCCTGCAATATTAAGTTCCAGAAATAGATGTGGCTTTGATAATGTTTAAGAATATAGTTAGGCATTCCATACTCTTTATGGGTATTTGGGTTTTTTCCTTTTTTTTCTTAATTTATTGTGGCATATAATATGTGAAAATGCAAGAATTGAAACATATATAGACATATTTAGGTTCAACAAAATCTGAATATATTAAACTGTGAATGTATTGATGACCACTCACAGGATTACTCAATATTTAAATCAACAGTCTTGGAATCCATTACTGAATTCAGCCTAATTACATTCAAATGCAATATAACATTTTCTATCTGATTGAGATTCAAATTAGAGGAGACATAATTCATATCAAAGTCAATTAGAAGCTTTACAGAAACCAGTTCAGAATATGCTGTTCCATCAAAAAGAGCCCTGGCAGTCTACCTGGCAATGTGCCAAAGAGTAATTTAGAATTAGCACAATTAGGTATTTACTACTACTGTGTAAAGGACTTATCAAAGACTGAAGAACAGACGGTATATTTAAGTCTCTCAAAGCAAATAACTGAGATTTCTGTTACTAGTTTGCACATCATAAAAGCAGAAAGATACCTCAAAATTTGTTTTGAATTGTTAATTGTATCTTTAGTGCTCACTGATCTTTAATATTTCTAGTGGTCATTTATGTGCATATAAGGCTTTCCAATATGATGTCAACTACACAATGTTTAATATTTTCCCAGGTAAGCAAATACTAGTAAACAGAAATATATTTTTTAAAAACCCACAAACATTAATCTTGTTTGGGGGATGTGCTGTGATTACAGAAATAGGCAGGTGTGTTAGTGTGTGTGCACATATGAGTCTGTATATACAGGCTAGTGGAGAGTCACAGGATGTGAGAATGCAGACCTATTAATAAAATATCTACCAGGGTAGAAAGAGCCTTGTTTCACTTGCCAGAGAATCTGTTTTAAAAATGTATACCTGAGATAAGGTTTTGACTGCAGCAGCTCTTTTCATATATAGAGATACTGTTTGTTATAAAAGAAAATAAAACCTCTAGTTTAGTAGTCTAGCTAGTCAACCACTAGTTGTTCATGGAGAACAAACCATCGCTAAAATTACTAGTTACTACTGAAAATGTAATGTATCATCATTAATATGACACCTACATTTAGGTGGAAAAGAAGTAAAATAAGAATACCAATAATGAATGTGTTTCCTAACTTACTGACAAGGAAAACAAAATTGAGAATAAGTATTAAAGGAGAAATAATCTTTATAAACCTGATAGACAGACATTAATTTTTCTATTAAAGTTTATAGTTAATAGTGACAGAGATGTCTGAAATTTCAGTTTGCAAAATCGGGAGAATGTGAATCATGAATGCTCATCCAACAGTGTGTATCTCAATCTGCGTTTTGAGAGCATTTGTTCTGGAAGACACTCTTTGAGAAAAGGTTGGTAGATACATAAGCTTGCGAATCAAACTTCCTGCCCACCCTCCTATTCATGTTCTTGATTTATATTTGTATAATGCAGACTGTAAGAAAGCTTACAGAAGAAAAATCTCTTTAGCTTTCCTTAATCACCTTTTAATCAATCAGCTTACATTTGATAGAACAAGTGTCACACAGAACACATTTTTTGAAATATTGATTGCAAAATTCTATAGCTTTATTACTTGTCATGTTTCGATTTTATGTGTTGAAAAAAATGCTGAAAGACATAAATATTTAACCATCAGTGAAATGGTAAATTGAGGGAAAGGGACATCAGAGAATCCAACTTGCCTGATAAAGTGTCACATAACCTACATATTGTTTTGTAACAAATGATTTAATGCAAGTTCTCCTCTATTTCAGGAAGTCAGTTGTTTTATTCTAGAAGCTTTTAAAGAAGTTTGTGTATAGCATTATTATAATATGTAGCACAACTTAATATAATATTTTAATGTGAAAAATAACATCAATATTTTGAAGTATATACAAACACACACGACTTAACATTTTATAATTAATATCCATTGATTCATCAATCAGGTTAATTAATACAATTTATCATGACAGTATCTGAGAAGTTCTCTGTCCTCCCTCACTGATTGAGTTCCCCTCCATACCTTCGTTAGAGTTAATCACTACAATGAATTTTGATTTGTCATTTATTGGACACATTTTTTTAAACATCTTTATTGGGGTATAATTGCTTTACAGTGGTGTGTTAGTTTCTGTTTTATAACAAAGTGAATCAGTTATACATATACATATATCCCCAGATCTCCCTCTTGCGTCTTCCTCCCATCCTCCCTATTCCAGCTCTCTAGGTGGTCACAAAGCACAGAGTTGATCTCCCTGTGCTATGCAGCTGCTTCCCACTAGCTATCTATTTTACATTTGGTAGTGTCTATATGTCCATGCCATTCTCTCACTTTATCCCAGCTTACCCTTCCCCTTACCCGTGTCCTCAAATCCATTCTCTACATCTGCATCTTTATGCCTGTCCTGCCCCTAGGTTTGTCAGAACCATTTTTTTTTTTTTAGATTCCATATATATGTGTTAGCATATGGTATTTGTTCTTCTCTTTCTGACTTACTTCATTCTGTATAACAAACTCTAAGTCCATCCTCCTCACTACAAATAACTCAATTTCGTTTCTTTTTATGGCTGAATAATATTCCATTGTATATATGTACACATCTTCTTTATCCATTCATCTATTGATGGACACTTAGGATGCTTCCAGGTCCTGCCTACTGTAAATAGAGCTGCAATGAACATTGTGGTACAGGACTCTTTTTTTTATGGTTTTCTCAATGTATATGCCCAGTAGTGGGATTTCTGGGTCATATGGTAGTTTTATTTTTAGTTTTTTAAGGAACCTCCATACTGTTCTCCATAGTGGCTGTATCAATTTACATTCCCACCAACAGTGCAAGAGGGTTCCCTTTTCTCCACATCCTCTCAAGCATTTATTGTTTGCAGATTTTTTGATGATAGCCATTCTGACTGGTGTGAGGTGATACTTCATTGTAGTTTTGATTTGCATTTCTCTAATGATTAGTGATGTTGAGCATCCTTTCATGTGCTTGTTGGCAATCTGTATATCTTCTTTGGAGAAATGTCTATTTAGGTCTTCTGCCCATTTTTGGATTGAGTTGTTTGTTTTTTTGATACTGAGCTACATGAGCTGCTTGTATATTTTGGATATGAATCCTTTGTCAGTTGCTTCATTTGCAAATATTTTCTCCCATTCTGAGGGTTGTCTTTTTGTCTTGTTTATGGTTTCCTTTGCTGTGCAAAAGCTTTTAAGCTTCATTTGGTCCCATTTGTTTATTGTTGTTTTTATTTCCATTTCTCTAGGAGGTGGGTAAAAAAGGATCTTGCTGTGGTTTATGTAATAGAGTGTTTTGCCTATGTTTTCCTCTAAGAGTTTGATAGTGTCTGGCCTTACACTTAGGTCTTTAATCCATTTTGAGTTTATTTTTGTGTATGGTGTTAGGGAATGTTCTAATTTCATTTTTTCACATGTAACTGTCCAGTTTTCCCAGCACCACTTATTGAAGAGGCTGTCTTTTCTCCATTGTATATTCTTGCCTCCTTTATCAAAAGTAAGGTGACCATATGTGCGTGGGTTTATCTCTGGGTTTTCTATCCTTTTCCATTGATCTATATTTCTGTTTTTGTACAAGTACCATACTGTCTTGATTAATGTAGCTTTGTAGTATAGTCTGAAGTCAGGGAACCTGATTCCTCCAGCTCTGTTTTTCTTCCTCAAGATTGCTTTAGCTATTTGGGGTGTTTTGTGTTTCCATACAAATTGTGACATTTTTTGTTCTGGTTCTGTGAAAAGTGCCATTGGTAGTTTGATAGGGATTGCATTGAATCTGTAGATTGCTTTGGGTAGTATAGTCATCTTCACAATGTTGATTCTTCCAATCCAAGAACATGGTATATCTCTCCATCTGTTTGAATCATCTTTAAATTCTTTCATCAGTGTCTTATAGTTTTCTGCATACAGGTCTTTGGTCTCCCTATGTAGGTTTAGTCCTCGGTATTTTATTCTTTTTGTTTCAATGGTAAATGGGAGTATTTCCTTAATTTCCCTTTCAGATTTTCATCAGTGTATAGGAATGCAAGATATTTCTGTGTATTAATTTTGTATTCTGCTACTTTACCAAATTCATTTATTAGCTCTAGCAGTTTTCTGGTAGCATCTTTAGGATTCTCTATGTATAGTATCATGTCATCTGCAAACAGTGACAGCTTTACTTCTTTTCCAATTTGGTTTCCTTTTATTTCTTTTTCTTCTCTGATTGCTGTGGCTAAAACTTCCAAAACTATGTTGAATAATAGTGGTTAGAGTGGACAACATTGTCTTATTCCTGATCTTAGAGGAAATGGTTTCAGTTTTCCACCATGGAGAACAATGTTAGCTGTGGGTTTGTCATACATGGTCTTTATTATGTTGAGGTAAGTTCCCTCTATGCCTACTTTCTGGAGGGTTTTTTATCATAAATGGGTGTTAAGTTTTGTCAAAAGCTTTTTCTGGGTCTATTGAGATGATCATATGGTTTTTCACCTTCAATCTGTTAATATGATTTATCACATTGATTAATTTGCGTATATTGAAGAATGCTTGCATTCCTGGGATAAACCCCACTAGATCATGGTGTGTGATCCTTTTAATGTGCTGTTGGATTCTGCTTGCTAGTATTTTGTTAAGGATTTTTGCACCTATGTTCATCAGTGATATTGGCCTGTAGTTTTCTTTCTTTGTGACATCTTTGTCTGGTTTTGGTATCAGGGTGATGGTGACCTCGTAGAATGAATTTGGGAGTGTTCCTCCCTCTGCTATAATTTGGAAGAGTTTGAGAAGGATGGGTGTTAGCTCTTCTCTAAATGTTTGATAGAATTCGCCTGTGAAGCCATCTGGTCCTGGACTTCTGTTTGTTGGAAGATTTTTAATCACTGTTTCAATTTCAGTGCTTGTGATTGGTCTGTTTATATTTTCTATTTCTTCCTGGCTCAGTCTTGGAAGGTTGTACTTTTCTAAGAATTGTCCATTTCTTCCAGGTTATCCATTTTATTGGTAAATAGTTGCTTGCAGTAATCTCTCATGATCCTTTGTATTTCTGCAGTGTCAGTTGTTACTTCTTTTTCATTTCTAATTCTATTGATTTGAGTCTTCTCCCTTTTTTTCTTGATGGGTCTGGATAATGGTTTATCAATTTTGTTTATCTTCTCAAAGAACCAGCTTTTAGGTTTATTGATCTGCTATTCTTTCCTTCATTTCTTTTTCATTTCTGATCTGACCTTTATGATTTCTTTCCTCCTGTTAACATTGAGGGTTTTTTGTTCTTCTTTCTCTAATTGCTTTAGGTGTAAGGTTAGGTTGTTTATTTGAGATGTTTCTTGTTTCTTGAGGTAGGATTGTATTGCTATAAACTTCCCTCTTAGAACTGCTTTTGCTGCATCCCATAGGTTTTGGGGCATCATGTTTTCATTGTCATTTGTTTCTAGGCATCTTTTGATTTCCCCTTTGATTTCTTCAGTGATCTCTTGATTATTTAATAGTGTATTGTTTAGCCTCAATGTGTTTGTATTTTAACAGATTTTTTTCCTGTAATTGATATCTAGTCTCATAGCATTGTGGTCGGAAAAGATACTTGATATGATTTCAATTTTCTTAAATTTACCAAGGCTTGATTTGTGACCCAAGATATGATCTATCCTGGAGAATGTTCCATGAGCACTTGAGAAGGAAGTGTATTCTGTTGTTTTTGGGTGGAATGTCCTATAAATATCAGTTAAGTCCATCTTGTTTAATGTATCATTTAAAGCCTGTGTTTCCTTATTTATTTTCATTTTGGATGATCTGTCCATTGGTGAAAATGGTGCATTAAATTCCCCTACTATGACTGGGTTACTATCAATTTCTCCTTTTATGTCTGTTAGCATTTGCCTTATGTGTTGAGGTGCTCCTCTGTTGGGGGCATATATATTTACAATTGTTATATCTTCTTCCTGGATTGATCCCTTGATTATTATGTAGTGTACTTCTTTGTCTCTTGTAATAGTCTTTATTTTAAAGTCTATTTTGTCTGATATGTGAATTGTTACCCCAGCTTTCTTTTGATTTCCATTTGCATGGAATATCTTTTTCCATCCCCTCACTTTCCATCTGTATGTGTCCCTAGGTCTGAAGTGGGTCTCTTGTAGACAGCATATATATGGGTCTTGTTTTTGTATCCTTCAGCCAGTCTATGTCTTTTGGTTGGAGCTTTTAATCCATCTACATTTAAGGTAATTATCGTTATGTATGTTCCTATTACCATTATCTTAATTGTTTTGGGTTTGTTATTGTAGGTCTTTTCCTTCTCTTTTGTTTCCTGCCTAGAGAAGTTCCTTTAGCATTTGTTGTAAAGCTGGTTTGGTGGTGCTGAATTCTCTTAGCTTTTGCTTGTCTGTTAAGATTTTAATTTCTCTGTCGAATCTGAATGAGATCCTTGCTGGGTAGAGTAATCTTGCTTGTAGGTTTTTCCCTTTCATCACTTTAAATATGTCCTGCTACTCCCTTCTGCCTTGCAGAGTTTCTGCTGAAAGATCAGCTGTTAACCTTATGGGGATTCCCTTGTATGTTTTTTGTTGTTTTTCCCTTGCTGCTTTTAATATTTTTTCTTTATATTTAATTTTTGATATTTTGATTAATATGTGTCTTGGGGTGTTACCCCTTGGATTTATCCTGTATGGGACTCTCTGCATTTCCTGGAATTGACTGACTACTTCCTTTCCCATATTAGGGAAGTTTTCAACTATAATCTTTTCAAATATTTTCTCAGTCCCTTTCTTTTTCTCTTCTTCTTCTGTGACCCCTATAATTCAAATGTTGCATTTCATGTTGTCCCAGGGAACTCTGAGATTGTTCTTAATTCTTTCCATTCTTTTTTCTTTATTCTGCTTTGTGGTAGTTATTTCCACTATTTTATCTTCCAGATCACTTATCCGTTCTTCTGCCTCAGTTATTCTGCTATTGATTCCTTCTAGTGAACTTTTAATTTCATTTATTGTGTTGTTCATCACTGTTTGTTTGCTCTTTAGTTCTTCTAGGTCCTTGTTAAACGTCTCTTGTATTTTTTCCATTCTATTTCCAAGATTTTCGATATCTTTACTATCATTACTCTGAATTCTTTTTGGGTAGACTGCCTATTTCCTCTTCATTTGTTTGGTCTGGTGGGTTTTTACCTTGCTCCTTGATCTGCTGTGTGTTTCTCTGTCTTTTCATTTTGCTTAACTTACTGTGTTTGGGGTCTCCTTTTTGCAGCCTGCAGGTTCATAGTTCCCATTGTTTTTGGTGTCTGCCCCCAGTGGGTAAGATTGGTTCAGTGGGGTGTGTAGGCTTCCTGGTGGAGGGAACGAGTGCCTGTGTTCTCATGGATAAGGCTGGATATTGTCTTTCTGGTGGGCAGGACCATAACCAGTGGTGTGTTTTGGAGTGTCTGTGATCTTATTATGATTTTAAGCAGCCTCTGTGCTAATGTGTGGGGTTGTGTTCCTGTTTTGCTAGTTGTTTGGCACAGGGTGTCCAGCACTGTAGCTTGCTGGTCATTGAGTGGAGCTAGGTTAGCGCTGAGATGGAGATCTCAGGAAGAGCTTTTGCCGTTTGATATTACATGGAACTGGGGGGTCTCTGGTGGACCAGTGACCTGAACTCAGCTCTCCCACATCAGAGGCACAGGCCTGACACCTGGCTGGAGCACGAAGACCCTGTCAGCACAAGGCTCATAAGAAAAGGGAGAAAGAAAGAAAGAAGGAAGGAAAGAAAGAAAGAAAGAGAGAAAGAAAGAAAGAAAGAAAACAATAAAATAAAATAATTGTTATTAAAATAAATAATTTTTAAAAGTATTAAAAATTAAAGAGTAATTAAAAAAAGAAAGAAAGAAGAGAGCAACCAAACCAAAGAACAAATCCACTGAAGATAACAAGAGCTAAAAACTATACTAAAAAAAAAAAAAAAGGACGCACAGACCCCTAGGACAAATGGTAAAAGCAAAGCTATAGAGACAAAATCACACAAAGAAGCATACACATACACACTCACAAAAAGAAAAAAAGGAAAAAATATATATATATATATATATAAAAAGGAAGAGAGCAACCAAATCAATAAACAAATATACCGATGATAATAAACTCTAAGTACTAAACTAAGATAAACATGAGACCAGAAACAAATTAGATGCAGAAAGCAGACCCCAAGTCTACAGTTGCTCCCAAAGTCCACCCCCTCAATTCTGGGATGATTCGTTGTCTATTCAGGTATTCCACAGATACAGGGTACATCAAGTTGATTGTGGAGATTTAATCCACTGCTCCTGAGGCTGCTGGGAGAGATTTCCCTTTCTCTTCTTTGTTCGCACATCTCCTGGGGTTCAGCTTTGGATCTGGCCCCGCCTCTGCATGTAGGTTGCCTGAGGGCATCTGTTCTTGGCTCAGGCAGGACAGGGTTAAAGGAGCAGCTGATTAGGGGGCTCTGGCTCACTCAGGCTGGGGGGAGGAGGGGTACGGAATGCAGCGAGCCTGTGGCTGCAGAGGCCAGCATGACGTTGCACCAGCCTGAGGCACGCTCTGTGTTCTCCTGGGGAAGTTGTTCCTGGATCACGGGACCCTGGCAGTGGCAGGCTGAGGCTCCCGGGAGGGGAGGTGTGGATAGTGACCTGAGCTTGCACACAGGCTTCTTGGTGGCTGCAATAGCAGCCTTAGCATCTCATGCCCATCTCTGGTGTCTGCACTGATAACTGCAGCTCACACCCATCTCTGGAGCTCGTTTAGGCAGTGCTCTGAATCCTCTCTCCTTGCACAACCCAAAACAATGGTCTCTTGGCTCTTAGGCAGGTCCAGAGTTTTTCCCGGACTCCCTCCCGGCTAGCTGTGGCACACTAGCCCCCTCAGGCTGTGTTCACGCAGCCAACCCCAGTCTTCTCCCTGGGATCTGACCTCCGAAGCCAGAGCCTCAGCTCCCAGCCTCCACTCACCCCTGCGGGTGAGCAGACAAGCGTCTCAGGCTGGTGAGTGCTGGTCAGCACCGATCCTCTGTGTGGGAATCTCTCCACTTTGCCCTCTGCACCCCTGTTGCTGTGCTCTCCTCCGTGGCTCCGAAGCTTCCCCCCCACCACCGCCTTCTCTGCCCGTGAAGGGGCTTCCTAGTGTGTGGAAATTTTTCCTCCTTCACAGCTCCCTCCCCAAGGTGCAGGTCCCATCCCTATTCTTTTGTCTCTGTTTTTTCTTTTTTCTTTTGCCCTGCCCAGGTATGTGGGGAGTTTCTTGCCTTTTGGGAAGTCTGAGGTCTTCTGCCAGTGTTCTGTAGGTGTTCTGTAAGTGTTGTTCCACATGTATTTCTGATGTATTTGCGGGGAGGAAGTTCATCTCCATGTCTTACTCCTGCTCTATCTTGAAGGTCTCTCTGTTGGACACTTTTAAATGAGATTTACCTCCTATATATGTTTCCTTGACTGATGTATTGCTTATTTTCATAGCCATATGGAGGTCTAATTTACATATCATGAAATTTATCTTCTTTAAATGTACATTTTAAGGAGTTTAGTGGATTTATGGAGTTATGCAACTGTCACCAAATACAGTTTTAAAACAGTTCCTTCACCACCCAAATTTCCCTAGTAGTGATTTGTAATAAATTCCTGCATCTACCCTTAGTCCCTAGCAACCCCTAATTTGCTTCTGCCTCCATAGTTTTGCCTTTTCTACAAATTTTACATATGTAGAATAACACAACACCTGCTCTTTTGTGTTACTTCTTTCTCATAGCACGTTTTGATGTTCATCCATATTTTTTCATGATGCCGTGGTTCATTCCTTTTTGATACTGAGTAGGATGCTATCATTTGAATATACCAGATTTTATCTATTCACCAGTTGGTAGATTCACGTCCTCAGTTTTTGCCTAGCATAATTAATGCTGTTTATGAACACCCATGTTCAAACTTTTGTGTGAATATATGTTTTCATTTCTTTAGGTTAGAAACCTAAAATTTGAACTGTTGAGTGGTATCATAAGTGTATTTTAAGTTTTTAACAAATCATTTCCAAAATACTGTCCTGTTTAAATTTTCACTGCAATGTACAAGAGTTATGGTTTCTCCACCTCCTCACCAGTACATGAGTTTTGTCAATCTTTTACATTTTAGCCTTTCTAGTATATATATAGTGGTATCTAATTGTAATGTGAATTTGTGTTTTCACAATGAATGATCTTTTACAATTTTTAAGTGCACTTATTTTCCATTTGTATATCTTCTTTGGTGAAGTGACTATTCACATGTTTTGTCTTTAAATTTGTTTGATTTATTTATAATTAAACTGTAAGGATTCTTTTTATATGATAAATAAAAGTCTTCTGTCAGATATATATTTTGCAAGTATTTTTTAAGTCTGTTAATTGTCTTTTTGTTTTCTTAATGGTGTCTTTTGAAGTGCAAAAGTTTTTAATTTAGTGAATTCCAACATCTATATTTTGTTTTATTGATTATGTTTTCAAGGTTATACCTAGGAAATCTTGCCTAAACCAAGGTTGCAAAACTCTGCTATGACTTCTTTGAGAGGTTTTCTAGTTTTAGTGGATGTATTTAAGAGTGTGATCTATTTTAACTTAATTATGTATGTGGTGTGATATAAGGTTCATTTTCTTGCATATAGCTATCCAATGGTTCTTACATCATCTGTTAAAAGTGAGTTCAGGTTGGTTGCAGAATCCAAGATCAATACACAACAATCAATCTCATTTCTATATACTAACATCAAATATGTGAAAAAATTAAAAACACAATATTATTTATAATTGCTCAAAAGGAAATGAAGTACTCATATATAAATCTAATAAACATTATATACTTATATATATGTACATGTGTATATATATATATATATATGTGTGTATATATATGTGTGTATATATATATATATATCCTGAAAATTCTGAGATATACATCAAAGGAGACCTAAATAAATGGAGAGACGTACAGGATGCATGGTTTTAAAGACTCAACATAATAAAGATATCAGTTGGAACATCTTGTCCCTCAACATTATTAGAATGTCTTTCATAATGATTTTTCAATAAATATACAATTTTTGTTTAGTAAAAACTGAGGGCATAATGTTGTATTTTTTATTATCCAACCCTATTTATGCAGAATGAACTTCCTTACTCAAAATATATCTTTGATGATTTTTTTGCAACTCACTTGTTTTTTGTTTCTTCCATTTTCATCTCAAATGAAAATTCAGAAGCTAAATAATTCACAGTATATTTAAGCATGAAGTACGTTATGATGATGTTTTCCAGTTCTGTCACCACCTTACTTTTTTCCATGCTATCATGTCTGGGATAACAAATGATCTTGTAACTCTAATTCCAAGATGGAAATGGATAGGATTAAAATCAGAGAATAGAATACTTGTTATCAAAAGATTATGTGTGAACCTACTATGTTGAGAAAGAAAAATGAATACTAGTAAGAGAGCTTAAGTCTAAATTTTTTTTTTTAATGCAAACAAAGCAATTTTAGCACCCAAGTGTTGGTATAGAAGATGTGTGTGTGGTGAGGCTATAGCACTAAGAAATTGTCAAAGAGAGTAGGGTGGGTGGTCAGAAAATCAAGACCATGGACCTCAAATATTTATTCAATGAGATAAATTCATTCATGGGCAAGTCATTGACTGTTTTCCAAGAGAGGACAATCCTTTTAAAGGACTCAGTATTGTCAATATGTCCATTCCCCACAATTTGATCTATGCAACTCAGTGCAATACCAATCAAAATCCTAATAAATTATTTTATGGATATTGACAAAGTGATTGTAAAGTTTATATCAAAGAGCAAAAAACCAAGAAGAGTCAATGTAATAATGTGAAAGGACAAAGTTAGGGAACTGACATGACCTGATTTCAAGACAGATTAATGGAACAGACCAGAGAGGCTGTAGTACATCAAGTGGGATGTAAAAGTTCTTCCCAACTCTGAGTGGATCTGTGCCTGTGCACAGATGCATGACTGAGGCATCACTTTCAGACTGCAGATAATTTTATTCATATAAATATGTTCTTTGTAATACTGACACATAAATATAGTCAACTGATCTTTGACAGAAGACCAAAGGCAATTCAGTGAATAAAGTATAGTCTTTTCAACTAATGGTGCTAAAACAACTGACCATCTACATGCAAATAACTAAAACAACAAATAAACAAAAATCCATCTAGACACAGACTTTATACCTTTCACAATTATAGACCTAAATGTAAACTATAAACTATAAAACTTCTAGAAGGTAATATAAGAAAAAATTTAAGTGGCCTTGGGTTTAGTGATGAATTTTTACATATAGAGCTAAAAGTGTGATCCACATAATAAAAAATTGATAAGGTGGACTTCATTAAAATTAAAGACATCTGCTCTGCAAAAGAAACTGATAAGAATGAAAAGACAAGCTACAGACTAGAGGAAAATATTTGCAAAACACATATCTGGTAAAGGATTTTTATCTAAAATATATAAAGAACTCAACAATAAGAAAACAAAAATTCAACAAAAAAAATGTGTAAAAAATCTGAACAGATACCTCACTAAAGGAGATATGGCAAATAAGCATATGAAAACATGTTCAACACAATATGTTATTAAGGAATTGCAAATTAAAACAGCAATGAGTTACCACTACACACCTATTAGAATGGCTAAACTTCAAAACACCGACAATACCAAATGCTGACAAGGATGTAGAGCAACAAGAACTCTCATTTATTGCTGATGGGAATGCAAAGAGGTACAACCACTCTGGAAGACAGTTTGGCAGTTTCCTACTAAGCTAAATATAGGCTTACTATAATGATCCAGTAATCATGCTCCTAGGTATTTATCCAAGTTGAAAACACATGACTGCACAAAAAGCTGCACATAAAGATTTATAAAAGCTTTTGTGTTAATTGCCAAAGGTAGGAAGCAGCCAAGATGTCCCTTACTAGATGAACAAATAAACAAACTACAGTACATCCATACAGTGGAATAATATTCAGCAATGAAACAAAATGAGCCATCAAGCCATGAAAAGATATGTAGAAACCTTAAATGCATATTGTTAAGTGAAAGTAGCCAGTCTGAAAATGCTACTCACTCTATGATTCCAACTATATGACATTTTGGAAAAGGTCAAACTACAGAGACAGTAAAAAGACTAACAGTTGCCAGGGGTTTGAGCAGAGGGAAAGAGAAGTGAATAGGTGAAGCACAGGAGATTTTTAGGGCATTGAAACTATTCTGTATGTTATGGTAATGGTGGATAAATGACATTATGCATTGGCAAAACCCATAAAACTATTCAACAAAAAGAAAGAACCTAGTGCAACTTACAGACTAAAATTAATAATAAATGTATCAATATTGGTCCATCAATTTTTAAAAATGTACTTCATTAACACAAGATGTTAAAAATAGGGAAACTGAGACAGAGAAAAGGTATATAGGAACTCTGTACTATCAGCTCAATTTTTCTATAAACCTCAAACTGTCAAAAAGCAAACTACTAATTTTTTTAAAAGTCATGAACTAAGTCAGGTAGAATTTAAGAGTGTATATATCTGGCACAAATTTAAAATTGTATGTTTTATTTAAAAATAGGGTAGTCATGATATATGCGAGGCTAACATATTATCAAAGAATTAAATAGCATAAATACAATGATAAAATTTTTGTTTAATACAATTTAAACTTTTTTGACTACTGTTAAAAATTCTAAATTTGTGTCTCTAAACCACCTGATTATGACTTCTTAATGAATTCTAGGAGAAATAAAATTTGTGTTGATAAAGTTCTGGTTAATAAAAAGTTGGACAGGCAATAGTGCAGATTTCTTGGCAGATAACAGGTAAAAGTCTTGGGCACTGAACGTTTATAAACTTATATTTGCTATCTCACCTTAGATTTATGCTACGTGGTTGAACCCTTAATATATTTGACAAAATATAGAAAAGCATTTTCCCAGGTTATTTATTAAAAGTTGTAAATAAACTTTGACAAATAGTTTCATCAGGGCATTGAACTAAGTACTAAGTGAGTTTGCAGTGATTCTGCTTATAAGGGGTTTTCAATCCTCAGAGAACTCTAGATATAAGGCAACATGGGTGATCTGGAAAAGGATTAATCCAGTCAGGATGTCTTATAGAATTCACTTCCTTCAAGTAATGGCCCAAATGTCACATTCTCAGTGCAGTATACCCTGTTCCATCTATTAAAATTGTGGATTCTTCTAATCACAGTATTCTGAGCCCTTATACAGCTCCAAGATTTCCTATAGCACTTTCATCCATGAATGCACTATAGTGTATTGATTTTAAAAGAGCAGAATCTGAGTACAGGGGAGAAGGGGAGAGAAGTAACCTTTGGCAAGGACATATTGTGAAGTGTCTTGAATAAAGTAGTTGTTTCTTCCAGCATTCAGTTTAGTATGTTTATTTCTAGTAACTTGGTGATGGGTTACCCTAGATAGGTCATGCTATTGGCAATACGCTCTGAAGAATTCCAGCCGTAGGACTGGGTAACTATAGTGTACTGTTAGTATCATTGGGACACAAAATAATTCTTTGAACCATCTAAAGAAAATGAGAAAGTTTTTTTAAAAAAAGGGGAAAAAATCTCTGGATTTATAGTTTTTACTTAGATATCAAAAACTTTATAGTATCTTATTTTAATCCATTGTCTCTCCAAATTTCATTCTCTTAAAGTAGATAAATGTAGCTTTTACAGCACAGCGAATTTTGAGCCCACAGATTGTTAGCATAAATCATCAGAAGGGAAGCAGAAGTAGCTCTAGATAAAAACATTTTCATCCTCTACTTTTAGTAACTTGTTCGGTGAATTTCGTTCTCAAGAACTTAAGTAATTTTTCTTAGAAAAATGACTATATTTGTATTTATCAGAAAGTTAAAAGTATAAAACACCTGGTTAATATGTAACAGCCTTGCCACCTGTCAATGGAAAGGGCATTTCTGCCAAGTGTTATTGAAAGCTGTGAAGGGCAGCAGCTCTGGCTGTGATTACAGTGGAAGTTTGGGATTGAGTTGGCCCAGTGGTATGTGAGTGTCACAAACAGGCTTCCCTCAAAGCTAGTACTGCTAAATCCTATACCCCATCTGTTCTCCCAATTAGAAAGGTCACCATGGAGATGATTTTTGAAATAAACAAAGAGAAGGGGAAACTGTCCTCCTCTTTTCTATGAGCTATAAGATGATCAACCTTGTGTAATGATCAATGGGGATTAGTCTGTCCAGTAAGTGAAGGAGCTGAAACTACAGACCACTGGACTGGATACCTTATGCTGGGGACACTAATATCTTCTTTCCAAGGCTTTGGACCAAACTGAGAATCAGTGATTTGAACTAGAATAACCTGTACTACGATGTAGATACATTTTTTCTCTAAGCACAGCAGAAAGTTAACATTCTCCCATGTGCTTCACACTGCTGACATACAATTTATCTCCTCTAGGATGTCTCTCTCAGAACATGTAATAAATTAAACTATGAACTCCAGCAGAAATAAGATATAAATTTATGTGAGCTTAAAATTTTTTAAAGAAGTACTTTAAAAATAATGTTGGATATCAGTTGGGTTTATTTTTTCTTTGAAGGAAAAACAATCCTTTCCTTCTCTGGTTCTTAATATTCTCCTACCCAAACAACCCCCCACCCCAATCTAGCTTAATAGTACTTATTTTGTAAATAAATTTATATTAAAAAAAACAGTTTTTTTTTTTCTCTCAAAGTCAAAAGAGCATACCTACAAGTATTATTGATGGGAAAGAAAAAATCCTGACTCTTTTTCTGATTCTTTTGAGAAGCTCTAATTTATAGAATGGTGAAGTAGAAAGAACACTGAATACTATTGTAACTAGAATTGGGTCTTTCATTAGCTAATTATATGTCCTTGGACAAGTCACATACATGATTTCAAAGAGCTTTAATTTTGTCATCAGAAAAAAATGAAAGCAATAGTAAAAAAACACATTGATCTATGTCACAATTGTGTTGTAAAAATGAAATCAAGATAATGAATTAAAGAGTGATTTGTAAATACTTAAACACGATACAAATCAGTCACTGTTATTAATATCTGTTCACACTGTGACAGAGGAAAGAAATTAGCTGCAAATCAGTGCAAAGTGAATTGTAATACATCTCAGAAATGCCATGGCATTGATTCCCAGTGTCTCAGCAGAGTCATATTCATGAATAGCTGTGGCTGGTGACCCCAAAGCATTTGATTTTTATTAATTTGCTTTTACTTTAATTAGTTTTTAACTTTAAAAATTTTGCTAAAGGTATCAGTGCATAAATTCTGCCATTAAACATTATTTCCGGTTCACTGTCAAATGTATATAATTTAGGATAATATTTAAACCCCTTTTAAAATAATTATTTAAAAAATATAAAACCCTAGAAATGTTTTTCTATTCTTTGATAAGATAATCTTTTAAAAATAATTTGATAACTGTCAAGATAGTCCAGGTAATTACTTTTAAATATTTTGCAATCTCCTATAAATTATTAGTTTCAGATTTGTCATTTTCTATTCCTGCCTTTCCACTGTATATGCAAAGTAGACCAGTAGGTACAATATCCAATGACAGTACTCCCCAGGATATAGATAACATATGTGCTAGTTTAGAGATCTTTGACGTATTCATCAGTCTAATCTAATCCATTTAACTTATTTATTTATTTATATATTTTTGGCTGCGTTGGGTCTTTGTTGCTGCGTGCGGGCTTTTTCTAGTTGCGGCGAGCAGGGGCTACCCTTCGTTGCAGTGCGCGGGCTTCTCATTGCGGTGGCTTCTCTCGTTTATGGAGCACGGGCTCTAGGCACACGGGCTTCAGTAGTTGTGACTCGCGGGCTCTAGAGCGTAGGCTCAGT
Source organism: Balaenoptera acutorostrata (assembly GCF_949987535.1). NCBI lineage: Eukaryota > Metazoa > Chordata > Mammalia > Artiodactyla > Balaenopteridae > Balaenoptera > Balaenoptera acutorostrata. The sequence continues at coordinate 13,383,944 of NC_080077.1, forward strand.
AATTGTGGCTCACGGGCTTAGTTGCACCGCTGCATGTGGGATCTTCCCGGACCAGGGCTTGAACCCGTGTGCCCTGCATTGGAAGGCGGATTCTTAACCACTGCTCCACCAGGGACGTCCTAATCCATTATATTTCTATTTCCCCATCACTTTCAAGTTTAGAGTGTCTGGAGCTTGCTTACAGAGTTCTTTAATATCTAATTTCATAATTGATTTTTTTCAGTTTTATTCAAATTAAATACATATACCTAATGTTATGTGTCTAGAATTATGATGACATTTGAAATATCATTTAAAGTATATATTCATTCTCCCAAGGAAATGTTAATTCACTGACACAATTTAAACGTAAAATGTCCTTTTTGATAAAAATACACAGAAGATAAATAATCATGAATTACAGTGATAAGGCTTGAGACTTTATCTAGCCATTGAGACTTGTTAGGGTCTCATAAAAGTTCTCTGCAGTGCCTGGGGTGATAGAATATTTTCAAGTGCTTTATATTCTTTCTACTTCTATGAATGTACAGTAAATGATAGCTCTTCTTCCTAATTCGTTAATCATCAGAGCTGAAGCAATAAGCTAACGACTTTTGTGTACTCCTCCTTTCTCCACTCTCGAAGGAGATGAACTCATAGCTGGAAGTATATGGCAATGCTGTTTCTTATACTGTCCTCTACTATACTGAAAATGCTTAAAGAAAGTATTTAAAGAAGGGCATATTTGGGGCATGGTAGCACTATGAACAGTGCCACAGAGCAAACATGCTACAAACTTCTTTCTTTGGGTAGCGTCATAACCCTGAGTGTTTTTCTGGAGTAGAATTGGAGTAGACTCCAGAGGGAGTTAAGCATGCAGAAGGGTGATGTTTGTTTCTTACAGTAGCCTGAGTTCACATTCGTCCCTCAATTTGTGTTCGAAATAATTTGAGAGCAAAGCAATGCCAACCTTCCATCTGTACTCCAATTACATGCTGTCTAGAATATTTTCATACTATAGGAGTGCAGTGTCTTCTAAGAAATTAGATCTCAAATGATGTGTTTCACAAGTATAAAATTTGTTGGTATTCAAATAACATTTTAGCGACATTTAGTCAGACTTGATATGACAATATGTTTGGAAATTACCCCAAAATACATGTGTACAGAATGTAGGTGTATCTTAAAGTACCTGCAATTTGTCAATTTAGGCATAAAAGATAATTCAATGAAAGAGGAAGTTCAAGTTGAAAGAGGAGATATGTTAGGAAGTAGATAAAGTGTAAAATATTTCATTTGGAAAAAATTTAAACTTTATCAAATTTTATGGCCAAAGATTTGCAATAAAAATGAAATTAAGAATATCTAGCATGAAAATGTTAGAGCTGATGAAGAAGAGGAAATCAAAATTACTCTTCAAGTATCTTCAAGTGAAAGGGTGCAGGGGGTCATGGGCATGCATCAGGGTATCTAATCATCTTCCCTCTAAAGATGTTTTGTTTTCATTCTAGCACCAATTTTTGTGGCTTTAGTGTTTCTGCTAATTTCCCTGTTTATCTTAATGACTAAGCTGTTTTTAAGCTGAATGATTTACAATATAATGTGCCACCCTTGTTGTTTGTGTCAGAAACTCTCTTTAAATTTTTTGAGCTTCCTAACACTAAACATGGTCAAAAGTAGTCCCCAGAGAACTCAGTGTCTTAAATTATGCATTCAGCTATTAGCAGACAAGAGATAAAAAATTTGATGTCCTTGGAGGAAATCAGGTAGGTACAGAAAACTCTGTTACAAAAAATGACACGTAAGAGGAGAAAAAGGGGTGATCTAATATACAACTAACAGATTCCAGAGGAGAGTATTCAACATGAATTGCCTGAAAATTTTTCAGTTTGATATTATACATGAATTTGCATGTGCATGAAGCACAATTAATCTTAAATACAATAAATAAATATAAACCTACCTGTGGGTTACATAATAACAATAAGGAGAAAAAAGTTAAAAATCAGAAATAAAAGGCAGAATAACCATAAAGTAAAGGTAACAAGACAGCAGTGATTTTCTTAAAAGCAACTATAGAAGCCAAAATGGGAGGGAATATGGGAATGAAAATGGTACATACACTCTGGGCAAGATATGCCAGTTTCTTGGAAAATTAAACATATACCTACCATATGATCCAGCATTTGCAGTTTTGGGCATTTATCCCAGAGAAATGAAAACTTATGCTTACATAAAATCCTGTACACAAATATTCATAGAAACTTTATGTATATTAACCAAAAACTGGAAACAAAAATGTCTTTCCTCGGGTGAATGATTAAAAAAAAAACTCTTGAACATTCAGACCACAGAATACTTCTCAGCTCTAAAAAGAACAAGCCCTTGATATACGCAACAATGCAGATGGATCTCAAGGAAAATATACTGAGTGAAAAAATCAATCTCAAAAAGTCATACACTGTATGATTCCATTTTATATAACATACTTGAAATGGCAAAATTATCAAGATTGAGAGCCACTAATAGAGAGATTAGTAGTTGCTGGGGAGTGGTGGGCGTGAAGGCTGTGGTCGTGAAAGGGAACCTTGTGATAGAACAGTTATGTGTTTTGACTGTGTTGGTGAACGTGAACTATACATTTGTTAAAGTTGCATAGAACAAATATGTGCACACACATACATACACACACAATCTAGTGCATGTGAAGTGACTGATTTCTGAATAAAGTAACTAGATTGTATCAATGTCAATTTCCTGTTGTGATATTGCACTATAATTGTGCCAAATGTCACCACTGAGGGAAAATAGGTATAGAAGCATCACTGTTTTATTTTTTACACAGCATGAATATCTCAAAAGAAAAGTTTTTTTAAGTTACTTTAAAAATTAAAAATAAGAAAAGAATTAAAAAGGGATGGGAGGTTGTCAGCTACAAATTCAAAGGGAATTTTCAATTGCCATATTTAATTCCAAAATGCAGTTCATTTGTAAGTATATAATTACAGTAATTTAGTGCTGATAGAAAATAAAAATCAACCTAGAATTTTACATCCAATTCTATTTTCATTTTTCAAAAAGGACAAAAGAAAAATAATACTTGTTTTCAGACAACTAAAACTGAGTGTTTCTAACATATCTCATTGTTTAGAACGAATCACTTGTCTCCAAAATTCGAATAGCAAAGCCCCAGTCCCCAGTGTGACTGTATTTGGAGACAGGGCTTTTAGAGAGGGAATTAAGGTTAAATGAGGTCATAAGAGTGGGGTCCTAATCCAACAGGACTGGTGTCTTTATGAGGAGTGGAAGAGATGCCAGAGAGCTCTCTCTCTCTCCCCCCTCCACCCGCCCCCCCCGCCCCCACATGTACACAGAGAAGAGGTCATGTGAGGACACAGCATGAAGGCAGCCTTCTTCAAGCCAGGAGGAAAGCTGTCACCAAACGCCACCCCGGACAGCACCTTGATCTTGGACTTTCCACGTTCCAGAACTGTGAATACATACATTTCTGTTGCTTAAGCCACCCACTCTGTGGTATATGGTTATGGTAGCCCAAGCAGACTAATACTCACTAAAAAAACCTCCTAAAAAATACACCTAAGGAAGAGGAAATTGAAATCAGGAATGGAATGATGGGCGAAGTCACAGCAATCAATATCAGAGAAAATCCAAATAAATACGACTGCACAAAACAATGTTAGATTGATTTAAGGGACATACGAAATTGGAAAGGGATTATTAACAATATTATAGATACTTGAAAGTGATATTAAAGTATGGAAAAGATCTTTTATTATTTGGAAGGAGAACAGACATATTATTTTTATCTTTTAACTTAAGAAAATACATTACTGCAAAAAATTACCAGTAGTACTTAGTTTATAAAACAGTAGAATTGAAAGATTGCATTCAGATGTATGTAAACACCTCAAAACAAATCAAGAAAGGAAAAAAGGGTAATTTAGTTTTAGGAGTGTTTATATAGACTGGATACAAGACCTATATCAGATATGTATTTGCTTTATATATATCCATATATATGTGCATATATAAAACAGATATATTCATATATATAGCAAATATATTCTCCAAGTGTATTCCTAATGGTGACTTCAAAAGAATGGAAATTGTTATGCTGATGTTTAATTTACTACATTTTTTGTGATTAGTCCTTTTCTATTATGAAATCTTTGACTCAATAAGCTAACTAAGAGGCTCTGTTGTGTTTTATTCTAAATAGTTATCAAGCTTTTTTGAAGGCTGTTAAGATTTCCATCCCGTAAGAGGGATAGGAAAGAGTCTGGGCAGATAAAGCAGCATCTGCTGTTCATCTTCAGTCAGTACTTGGAGAGGGGATGGAGGCGGGCAGTGGCAGAGCTGTTTCCGGGTCTCCCCTTTCTCCTGTGAGAAAAGCTGTGATGCAAGACCATGCAGGCTTCCCATGTCCTCACACCCCAGCCTCCAGGGCTTCATACTCTCATCCTAGCCCACACTTGCTTTTGGCAATTTGCTAAGCAATTGTAGATGGAAACTCCTACCAGTTTATAGAGCATTCAGCAGAATCTGTCCTAGGTAAACAGATGTTTGGGTCCAGTTACTCCCCACAGGTTCTTTTCTCTCACCAGATTTCCAGTTGATTGTTTGCCCTGAAAACTTAGTTTTCTGATGAGTTCAAGAAAAGTCATTACTTTGCAGTTTGCCCAGTGTTTTTCCTATTGGTAAGGGTGGATGTCATGTTATTTTTGGCTCTCTAAATCTCTATGTTGAAACTGCATCTTGCTCATATTTTCTGTTTATTTATTAAACATTGTATTCACAGGGATTTTTTATGCAGTCATCAATAATTTCTTTTTCTAAAGAGCTTAGGGATATATTTTTGATCTTTGCTTATTGTTATCTTTTATGGGTTCATATTTTATTGCTATTATGCCAGGGGTCTAATTTGGGACTGATCTCTCACAAAGAGAATAGTTTTGCTTATGGCATTAGCCAGGGAGGCAATTTAGACCATTTCCAGTGTTACAGCAACATCCTAAGGTTCAGCTTTCTCATCTTATGTGGGCCCAGTATTAGGTCTCAAACGCAGAATCAGAACATTTTGTCCTCAGGGATTCTAACTTTTCTTACTTATAAGCCTTTTTTATTTATTGAAAACCTAGGTGTATAATATTGAACCATATAAAATTATTAGTATTCTATTATCTTTGAACTACAATAACAGCATTTTCACAGGGTTCCTCCTTATATTTTTAGTAATAGTTTCCTCCAAAATAACTCTTAGAACTATATTGCTAGAAAACTCTGTTATTCTCCTTGCTTTTTGTATGTCTAAATATTTCATGTTAGTATAGTATATTTTAAAGAGTGGGCAATTCCAGGAATTCCAAGTAATGGGACCTTGGTAAGGAATGTATGCAATTCAGAATGTTTATAATATATTTAGAGTTTATTTTTAATGGGAATTCATAAAAAGAAAATTTATAAAAGTGATATGAGGTCATATTTTGAAAGCCTTCAAATGCTAGTTAAACATCTTTGGTTATAGGAGATTAGCAAATTAGGATCTCAGAGGATTAGGAATGAAGAAGAATCCTGATTAAAAATGACATCTCAGTACAATTCATTTGACACCAGAGCAGAGACAGAACCTGAAGTTTAGGGAGATGCCAAGAAGCTTTTTATAATATTATATGCATGGAGTAATCAGAAATAAAATCAGACAAATAGAAGTAAGAGTGAAAAAGAATATATTAGAAATGCTAGGATTTCTCATTAACTGGCTGGAAGGGGAAAAGTGGATAAAGCAAGACTGTACAGTACTAAGGTGAATTATCTCAGAGAAAGAGGAAACAGTGTGTCCTTGAACAATGCAAGGGTTGGGATGACCACCCTCCCCCAGTGGAAAATTCCAGTATAATTTATAGTTGGCCCTCCATATCCAAGGTTCTGCATCCTCAGGTTCAACCAACTGCAGATCCTATAGTACTGTAGTATTTACTATTAAAAAAAATCAACACATAAGTGGACCTGCACAGTTCAAACCTGTACTGTTCAAGGGTCAATTGTGTTTTATAAATAAAATAGAAAGACAGAAAATCATTTGTTATGCTGACTTCGAGGTGTCTGACAAATACAGTCCCAATTTAAAGGAAGAGAATTTTCTTCTGGCATCAAAAAACAAGTAACATATGTAAACAGAGTCAGACATCAAACTCATCTAAAAAATAAAACAGGTAAAATTAGAAGGAGGACTATAATCATTTTTATGACTTAATTTGTATAGAGGTTAAGCTACAAAGTTATTTTCTTGTTTCAGTTTTAGTCAGAGAAAATTCTACATAGCAAAATTTTTGTTTTGTTTTGTTTGTTTCATATAAGTGTAGAAATTTGGCACATAGATGTTGGAGCCTACAGGAGAGTTAGCAGACTTCTTAATATTATGAGAATCCTTTGTACTTGTGAAATGAGCATCTAGAAACATGTCCATATTGAGAATTTGAGTAATACTAATTAGTATGAAACTTTCTTGGTTGCAGCTCTGCCACATGCAGATGACAATCTGTTTCATTGTTTTCATTTATTATATAATTTGTGTAGTGCTTTTTGTTTCAAAATAGTCATAATGCAGAATTAGAAGTTCAGGATGACATATTAAACATTCTTCCACAAGAAGGACACATTATTTCACATATGCAAAATATTTCCTTGATTTCTAGAAAAGTTTTGAAACTGGGTAACTGAAGTGCATTACTTTTTTAAACTAAATGAGAATTCTTGAAAGAATAACAAACAATAAAAATTTAAAGAATCATTTCCTGTGCAATTGATTACAATTTAAGTTTTTATGATTTCTGAGTACTGCCAACTGAAAATATAAAAGAAATAAAATATAACAGTCCATATCCAGAAGCAAATTTTAATTAAATCATAAATGATAAACTAAAACAGCACTTCTGGGTTAGTATCATTAGAGTACAAATAAAGTTCCATATTTAGCTAAAAATAAAGGAACAATTTATTATATTACAGTGACAATACCTATCCTATTTTATCTGCATTCATTCTATACATGATTTATGTCATGGGGCAGTATAAATATATTTCAATATACCATCATTATTTTCTAATGACTTTCTTTGTGCAAATATGTCAGGAAAATTCACAGAGCATCAATGACAACAATCATTCCAAAATAAAGTTAGTCTATGTTGTGTGTTGAATTTTGTTGAAAGCTTCTTCTCCATCTATTGAAATGATCATGTGATATTTACTCTTCAGTTTGTTAATATGCTTTATCACATTTATTGATTTGCAGATATTGAACCATCCTTACATCCTTGGGATAAATCCCACTTGATCATGGTATATGATCCTTTTAATGTATTTTTGAATTTGGTTTGCTACTATTTTGTTGAGGATTTTTGCATCTATGTTCATCAGTGATATTGGCCTGAAATTTTCTTTTTCTTTTTGGATATCTTTTTCTGGTTTTGCTATCAGTGTAATTATGGCCTCAAAGGATGAGTTAGAAAGTTTACCTCCTTGCAACATTTTGGAATAGTTTAAGGATAGATGTTAATTCTTCCCTAATGTTTGGTAGAACTCACCTGTGAAGCCATCTGGTCCTGGACTTTTGTTTATTGGGAGTTTTTGTTTGTTTGTTTATTGCTGATTCAACTTCATTACTGGTAATTGGTCAGTTCATATTTTCTATTTCTTCCTGGTTCAGTCTTGGGAAATTGTGTCTTTCTAAGAATTTGTCCATTTCTTCTAAGTTGTCCTTTCTATTGGCATATTGTTGCTCATAGTAGTCCCTTATGATCCTTTGTATTTCTGTGGTGTCAGTTGTAGCTTCTCTTTTTTCTTTTCTGTTTTTATTGATTTGGGTCCTTTCTCTTTTTTGCTTGGTGAGTCTAACTAAAGGTTTATTGATTTTGTTTATCTTTTCAAAGAACCAGCTTTTAGTTTCATTAATCTTTTCTATTTTTTGTCTCTATATTATTTATTTCTGCTCTGATATTTATGATTTCCTTCCTTCTACCAACTCTGAGTTTTGTTTTTTCTGCTTTTTCTAGTTCCTTTCAGTGTATGTTTAGATTCTTTATTTGGAATTTTTCTTGCTGTTTCCTAAGGTAGGCTTGTATCACTACAATCGTCCCTCTTAGAACTGCTTTTACTTCATCCCATGGATTTTGGATCATCGTGGGTTTTGTTTTTTTTCATTTGTCTCCAGGTATTTTTAAAATTTCTTCTTTGATTTCTCTAGTGATCCATTGATTGTTTGGTAGCATATTGTTTAACCTCTACGTGTTTCTGGTTTTTGCAGTTTTTTGTATGTTTTGCTTGTTTTTTCTTGATTTCTGGTCTCACAGTGCTGTGGTCAGAAAAGATGATTTCAATTATCTTAAATTTACCAAAGCTTGCTTTGTGGCCCAGCATGTGATCTAGTCCAGATAATGTTCCATGTGCACTTAAAAAGAATGTGTATTCTGCTGCTTTTGGCTGTAGTGCTCTCTATATATCTATTAAGTTCATTTGGTCTAATGTGTCATTTAAGGCCAGCGTTTCCTTATTGATTTTTTGTCTGGATGATGTTAATGGGATGTTAAATTTCCCCTACTATTATTGTGTTATTGTCAATTTCTCCCTTTATGTCTGTTAATAATTCCTTTATGTATTTAGGTGCTCCTATGTTGGTTGCATATATATTTACCATTGTTATATCTTCTTCTTGGATTGATCCCTTATCATTACATAATATCTTTCTTTGTCTCTTGGACAGTCTTTGCTTTAAATTCTATTTTGTCTGATATAAGTATTGCTACCCTGGCTTTCTTTTCATTTCTTTTGCACGGAATAACTTTCTCCATACCCTCCCTTTCAGTCTGTGTGTGTCTTTAGAGCTAAAGTGCATCTCTTGTAGGCAGCAAATATATGTGTCTTGTTTTTGTATCCATTTAGTCACTGTATCTTTTGACTGGAACATTTAGTCTGTTTACATTTAAAATAATTATTGATAGGTATGTGCTTATGGCCATTTTGTTAATTGTTTAAGGGTTGTTTTTGTAGTTCTTTTTTGGTTCCTTTCTTCTTTTGTTCTCTTCCTTTGTGATTTGGTGACTATCTTTAGTGTTATTTTTGGATTTCTTTCTCTTTATTGTGTTTTCCTCTATTATAGATTTTTGGTTTGTGGTTACCATGAAGTTTATATGCAGCAATGACTTAATTAATATTAAGTTGCTGATCTCTTAAGTTCAAATACATTTTAACCATCCTACATTTTTACTCCCCTCCCCGCCACATTTACTGTTTTTGACATCATATTTTACATCTTTTCATTTTGTGGGTCCCTTAACTAGTTATTGCAGATATAGATGATTTTACTACTTTTATCTTTTAAGCTTCCTACTTGCTTTATACATGGCTGATTTACTACCTTTACTATATATTCGCCTTTATCAATGAACTTTTCCCTTTCATAATTTTCATGTTTCTAGTTTTGTTTTGGCCTTTTCTTTTTAATTAGAGAAATTCCTTTAACATTTCTTGTAATGCTGCTTTGGTACCAGCACAATGATGTGTGAGATCAGGTGCTGGGCCTCTGGACAGGGCCTTGTCTCAGGCAGCTGTGGGCCCAGGGGTTCTTAGGGCAGCCAGCCTGCTTGTGACTGGGGCCAGTTACTTGCCCTGAGGCATCCCAGTACTGGTGCTGACAGTCTGTTGTGGGGGTGGGTGCTGGGCCCAGTGCTAATAAATTAGAGAAAGGATTCCAAAATAGTGCTTGCCAACTCAGTGTCCTTATGGTAGAATGAGCCCCCAGAGTGGTTGCTGCCAGTATCTATGCCCCCAGGGTGAGCTCCAGATGCCTCCTGCCTCTCAGGAGTTTCTCTAAGATTAGCAAGTGGGTCTGACCAAGGCTCGTTCCAAATTACTTCTTCTGCCCTGGGTCATGGAGCATGTGAGATTCTGTGCAAGCCCTTTAAGAGTGCAGTTTCTATTTCCCATAGCCCTGTGAGTCTCCCAAAAGTAAACCCCATTGACCTTCAAAACCGTATGTTCTGGAGGCTCGTCTTCCCAATTCAGGACCCCCAGCCTGTGGAGCCCAATGTGGGGTTTGGAAGTCTTGCTCCATGGGGACAATCTCTGCAATTGTAACTATCCTTTTGTTTGTGGGTCACCTACTGGGGGGGTATAGGTCTCAAATATACTGTGTCTTTGCCCCTCCTACCCATCTTGTTGTGGTTCCTTCTTTATATATTTAGATGTAGGAAATATTTTCTGCTAAATTCGGTCATCAATAGTTGCTCAGTATATAGTTGTAATTTTGGTGTGCCTGTGGGAGGAGGTGAGCTCAGGGTCTTCCTACTCTGCCATCTTTACCACTTCTCCTAATCTCCATTGTATAAATCTAATGAAAAATCCTTGAAATAAATTTCAAGAATTAGATTGACTCATGAACTATTAAATGAGGCAGATCTAAGACAAAATGTTAATCAACATAGAAACATGCATATTCAAATTACTTTAATTTGGGGAGCAGTTGTCACAGGAAAAGTTTTCACTATTTTTAAAAGTTAAAGATTATAGTAAGAATGTCTGGCAAATGGTAGACACATTATACTGTTTTTTTAAAAGATTTTTTTGATGTGGACCATTTTAAAAATCTTTATTGAATTTGTTACAATATTCCTTCTGTTTTTTTTATGTTTTTGGGGGTTTTTTGGCCATGAACCATGTGGGATCTTAGCTCCCTGACCAGGGATTGAATCCACACCCCCTGTATTGGAAGGTGAAGTCTTAACCACTGGACCACCAGGAAAGTCCCCACATTATACTATTTAATGCCATCCTTCTTCTTCAGACCTTATGAAAGGTTAAAGATATAATTATCCTAAAGTGAGCAATTGCTGCCTTCATTCACCCAAGAGATATTCTTGAAAGGATAATAATTGAGAGTATTAAAGTTAAGAAAAGAGAAAGTGAAATATGTCAAGACTCTATGCCCATGGAAATTATATGCCAGAATAACTGGAAATATTATAGATGTGATGATATAATTGACAAATGGAAAATTGAGAAATCGAGAAGAGAGGCACCAAGAACCTAAATTCAAGCTGCTGGAGAGAGACTGTGACTGGCTTATTTTCAGAAGTGCATTTGCTAAACTGAGGCAGTCTCCTAATTGGCTGATTTCAGAAGCATGGCCTGTCACTGATTGGTTGGCATTCAGAAGTGTGGTCACTTAGGGTAATTGATTATAAGGGATGTCTTTAACTTGCTTTTACAGCCAAGTACCAATCAGTGTTTTCCTAGGAGAATAAGAAAGGACTCCATTTCCTGACTTCATCAAACCTCACCAACCACGTACAGTAATGAGTAAAGAGGAGGAAGCCTTTACCCTCTCAGTCCTCCAAACATCACCCTCCCAACAAATACTTATTGTAGTCACCTCAATTTGTGTCCTTGGTGATTCCATTTAGTTATTTAAATACATCCAATTTCCCAGGAGAAAAGTGGAAGGACTGGGACTTTGATCTCTTTCTAAAATAAAGTTCAGAATTTCTTATAAATCATGACAGCTGATTTAAATATTGAAATAATATTATGTTAATTTCTCAAGACCTGCTATATTAGTCTTCTAGGGCTTAAGTATAAAATAACACATACTGGGTGGCTTAAACAACAGAGATCTATTTTCTCACAGTTCTGGAGAATGTAAGTCCCAGATCAAGATGTCAGCAGGGTTGGTTTCTGATGAAGCCTCTCTAGTTTTCAGATAGCTACCTTCTTACTGTCTCTTCACATGGCCTTTCCTCTCTGTGTGCAGAGAAACAGAGAGACTTCTCTGATTGATGTCTTTCCTTTTCTTATAAGGATATGAGTTCTATCAGATTAGGGTTTCACCCTGATGACCTCATTTAACCTCAGTTACCTGCATAAGGTCCTAGCTCCAAATACAGTCACATTTGGAGTTAGGAATTCAACTTACAAATTGGGGACGGAGAGGTGTAGGGGAACAATTCAGTCCATTTTACCTGTTTTTAGGTTTCTGATTATTATTATTATTTAAATAATGGTGAGGGGGAGAAATGAATACTTTGGGGATAACTGGGAACTATGTACAAAACAGTGGAAATTCTGATTACAGGTTTGTCTTTGTTTGTTTGAAATCAACTATGTTATTTCAATGTTTAGACTCATGAATTCGTGTTTTTACACATAGGGAATAAAACTGAAGAAGGCTACTGCCAACTGATCAGTTAAATGCTTTTGGTTACATGTAACAAAAAACAATGCTAATTGGCTTAAGTAATAAAAGCAATTCATTGGCTCATGTAATTGAATAAACTCCATCAGTAGAAGAACCAACCATAAGTCATGCCTTACCCAGCCTTTGTTTCCAGACTGGCTTCACACTCACTGGCAAGATGGCTACCCCAGTTTCGGTTCTTATGTGTAGATACCACACCATTCAGAAGAAGAAAAGAGCTCCCAGAAAAAAGTTCTAAGATACACTATGAAAAGGGCATTTTTATAAAGGTGATCTGCCAGCCACTACATTAATAAATGTGGGCCGGGATATGGAGTGTTCTGATTGTCCTATTTCAGATCTTTCAGTGGGAATCAGAGGAAGAATAAAGGAAGCATGGATGCTAGAGATGCAAGAGACATCCAATTCTCCCACTTAATCTTAGACAAGAGTGTATTCATTAAAAAAAAAATGCAGAAATAGAAATGGTTCAGTCATTCTAAAAAGTGAAATATAGAACTCAAGGAAGGCTCTTTCTGATTATTACAATGCCAAAGTTTCCCATATTCTTTCTGTAAGTAAATTATTATAACTTAATTATTTGGCAATATGTTAATGAAACCAGGGTCATGGTGATATGCTACTTTTTCTATCTTAGAGAACCTAGAAGATGAACAGAATATGGGCTTCTTATAACAAGTGAGGCATTTCCCTGTAATTGTCAGGAAAATCTTAACTACTGTTGAAACCATAGTCCACTAAAAACTAATCAGTCTGTCAACATCTGTTAGTCCTTTAAATACGTTTATATACATACTTAAAATAGTTTGTATGCGCTTCCTTAAAAGTTTTCTGTTATTTAAACGGCCATTATTTTGGTCTCTCTCTAAAACAGTCTACACAGTAAAGATTTTGAATTTTCTATGGCAGTCTATGCAGATTAACCACTATAATCAACAACAAAATCAACAAAAATTAACATCTTTTAGAATATTAAAAACTAAATTTAATCCATATCTGGGACTTTTATGTCTCTATAAAGTAGCATGAAATTCCAAAATATTTATTATGTTTTAGGGTATTTTTACTAATTCTACTTGAAATTCACATGATTCTGAATCCCAGAAAGGCAAAACCAAATATACATAATATTTAAAAAATTAAAGTCTGTATTTCATTTCCAAAACCTTGCCATTAAAATGAGTTTTAAAACCACTTATTACCTTTGAAGATTATTATTAGCCATCTACCAAATTAGTATGCAAAATGACAATACAAGGGAAATTGATTTTGTTGTTTTTTAAATCAGGAATAAAACTTTTCTCAGATTTCCTAGGGGGAAAACATAGTATTTGAAATCTCCTTATAAAGAAAGTTCATAATCTTCTCTGTGGCAATCCTCACACACTGACTGTAAAAAAGCCAATAATCACTATTACAGTAAAGTTTGTTTTGAAAGGACTAAAAAGGGAAAATTAAGAAAAAATAAGTAAATATAAAACAATCTTTACTGGATAGAAATTTCAAAGTTAAAACAACACTCATCTATATCTGCCTGTTCATTTCAATCAGTAATTATTTCAGTGGGAGAACTGAAATCTCTTATAAGTCAAAAAAACATCTTCTAGGAATGGCTTATGATCATGATGACCTTGAGAGAAATGGCATATTTTTCTCATTTATTGTATCCTCATAAATTTGGTTACCTTTTCCTATATTTTTTAACCCACATGTTAGAAAGTGGACTGATCTGAATATTAATAACTTTGGTATTGAACACTTTTGGTAACATAGCACTTCATACTTAACAAAGAGCATCAATATAAATTGACTTAATGATAAAACATAATTTTTTGTGGTAGATATTAACCCCATGATTCCTGCAGAGAAAGAACAGCTGCAGTCTGGTTGAGTGAACCCATAGCTAGGATGGACTTAAATGAGTCAAGTTTACCTTAATTTATGAATGCCCAAATGCACTTAATTGGCAGGAGTTTGACATATTAGACCATGGTCTCATTCAGGAGTAAGAACATGTAGATTTTAATTCTGCTTGCACTATCTTTGGCTGTGTGATCTTGCACGAGCCACTTACCCACACTGTGTTTCTGTTCTCTGGAGGAGCAAGATAGCAAAGCTGTAACAGTACAAACCTTAAAGCCAATCTGTCTGGATTTGAGTCCTAATTCTGTTGCCTTTTGCCTGGATGACTTTGTGAAGTTTACTTAACCTCTTAAGCATCGATTTTCTCATCTGTAAAATAAAGCAAAAAAAAGTATTAACTTGTCAGGACATTATGAGGATTAAAATGAATAAATGTAAAGTACGTAAAACTTTGCCTGGTACTCCGTAAGAGCTATATTAACACTTGCTAAATAAGTAGGCCAGATGCTTTGCACAAGTATTTTTAATTCTTATGAAAGTCTGACAGAGTCAATAGAATTTTCTTTTTCCAAGTAAGAAACTAAAGCTTAGGGCTTCAAGAATTTACTGAAGGATATTCATTTAGTAAGTGGTAGAGCTGGGCTTTTAGCTCACATCGGTCGTACTCCAAAGCCTGTGCTTTTTCCATTGTATGATACATAGCTTCAGCAAGATCACTTTCTGATGGGAAAAACAGAAAGAGATAGGGTGCAACTAAAATATGATAATATGTGTACCTGAATCTATTGTCTCAAATGTTAGCACTGCAAAGTGATATGGGATATTGAGAAAAAAATAGTAAATGAACAAATGAGATAATATTTGAGTTATTTGTAGAAAAATAAATAGTCCTTGATGAGTGAAAAAGTGGCAGCTATATCTTACCAGTACAGAATTGCTTGTAAACCATTTTTCCATTGACTCAATATCTCAGAGGTGATTAAGGAGTGCTTGGGTTTCAGTGTGGAAGAAGTTCAGGGTACGTGAAAAGGAATGATTTTTCTCTGTTTATCTTACAAATTTGTGAGGGGTATACTCCATGTAAAAGTGCTTTCCACGTTTCAAGCTGCATAAAATGACATTTTAAATTAGAGACAACTAGCAGTCCAAGATGCTAAATCAATGTTTCCATTTTCACCAGGCTGTGTTTGAAAAGCTAACATTTGGAGCTACATTTGTGGTAAAACACTAACTATTAAAGACACATTTGATCAGCACAGTCAGTTTCTTCTTCCAAAAATCATATGCCTAAGTTTTAGTATCAACCCACAGAAAGTCAAGTCCTATTATACTTTTCCAAATCTTAAGAAATTGCACTTGGGTAACTGTGTACTTTATGATACCATGGCAGTTATATTGTAATATGAGTAATGTGCTTTCTCTTGGGCATTTCAAAATATTTTATAATAATATGTTGGTTTAACTTCTGGTTTTTCAGACTTCAATTTTATTAAGGTTCAGTTAACACTAAGATTAAAACAATTGTTGTCAGCCTATTCATGTATTTACTTAATCATTAAATACTCATTAGGTGCTTGTGACTGTTTGAGGGGCGTAGGGTATACCAGAGAACAAAATTGACAAAGCTGTTCTTTCGGAGTTTTCAATATAATGAGGGAAGAGGAAAAATAACAAAGGTGATAAATAGATGTATGTTAGAAGATGTTAGAAAATGATACAAGCTGTGAAAAAAATTAAGACACATAAGAGGAATTAGAAGAGCTGGTTAAAGGAGAGGGAGGTTGTAGTTTGAAATAAAGACAAGATAAGATTCACTGAAAAGGTGATATTTGAACTAAAACTTGAGGGGATGGTAGTCATGTAAATATTTCGTAGAAGGCTTTCAGGAAGAGGTAACTAACAATGAAAGGTCGACGGTTATGTTGGAAGAACAGCTAGAAGCTAAATACAGCTGAAGGAACTTAGGTAATGGGTATAAAAGTAGGGGATGATGTTGGAGGAGGAAAAAGGGACTGGATTATGTACGGACTTGCAGGCATTTGCAGACTGGCTTTTATGATGAGATGGGAAGCCATTTTCAGGGGTTCACCAGAAAAGTGACATGATCTGATTTGCATTTTAAAGAGATGATCCTTGCAGCTGTGTTGAAAATAACCTATAGAGATCAAGAGCAGAAGCAGAGAACTGTTAGGAAGTTATATTCTAAAGAGAAACAACTGGCTTTTAGCTCTCCCATATCTTTTTCTTGACTCTTTTTCTGGTTATCAATGTGACCTTGAGCAAATCACCACATCTCTCTGGGCATACATTTCCTTATTTATAAAAAGAGAAAATTGGTTCAAAGAGATTTTAACTCTCTTTCCAGCTCTGCCAATATGTGAACCACAAATCTGCACATTTTCATAAAACCAATTTCCTTCAGTACTCGATAAAGTACTGATTATTTCAAAGATCTTTGTTTAATTTTTTGGCAAGCAATCATTGATTTTCGATCAATAAAAACTTGAGAAATTGCTGAGAGCCTATTTTTAATTTGACAAATACTTGCTAAGTTGAAATAATTTATCTGCTAAAAACTAGTCCCTGAGGGAACACAGGAAGGAAACAAAGAATACCTGCCATCTAGCAGCCATCAGACTGCAGCCACTCTTGATGGTGAGCCCTGAGGAAACTCAGGATGTGAAAACACAGGATACTGGCCAAGGTGCATGTCAAAGGAATGATTTCAGTGAGCCCAGACTCTTGCCATACACAGAAAAGTGCTAAATTCCTTAACTTGAGATACCTACTTTTCTTTTTTTAACAGTAATCTTTTGTTCTTACTACCTGCCCTTTGTTGCAAAACCCCTATATATCCTGGCTCCCCACCTTGCCTCCTTGGAGCAGTTTTCTCAGGGTTACTTGAGATGCTGCCTCCTAGGCTTGAAGTCCTCAGTATGTCCACCAAATAAAACATAACTCTCAAAAAATAAATAAATAAAAATAAAAGTAAATAAAAACTAGTATCATGTTTGTGACTGTTTTGCCAAAGGAAGAGAGGAAAGAGAAAAGCCAATTTGATGGTCACGAAGAAACTTGAAAGAGCTCAGACAAAGTAATAAAATGAACCTAAAATTAAAGCAGTAAATTAATTTCCTATAGGTAAAAAAAGACTTAGAGCAGACTCAAAAAAAGGAAATGTTAAAAATCTACATTTTAAAGGATTCAGGACCGATATAAACATCTTAGTAGTAGAAATGATTCCAGAACCTGAGAAGTTACTGGGTTTTTTATTATAACATTACTACATGCTTTACAAATTTATGGAATGTGTTACATATTTGTTTTATAATTTCTTAATTAATGTTAGAATATTCAGTAAGTCTTTGTAATTTTTTTCAATAGGACCTATATGAAAAATAAGGTGACATCTGTCTTTGAGTTTAAAAAAATCCCTTATTATGTAAATTAAGTAAAATTTTAAATGTACAAATTGTTGAACGTGTTGGATATTTCTCAGAAATCTAATGAAATCAAACAGTTATTTGAGTAAAGAAAAAAAAAAATAAGTTTAGAAGAAATAGCCTAGGTGTTAGCTCAGGATCTGGGCCAGACAGATTTTAGCTTAAATTATGATTCTAAGACTTACTTACTCTGTGACCTTAAAAAAACTTCTCTTTTCTTTGAAATTCAATTTCCCTCTAAGTTGATATAGTAGTATTAAATGACATAATGTGTTAAAGTGCTTAACAAAGTAGCCAAAAGACGCTGGAAAATGTTTCCTATTATACTTATTATTAACTCATTGAGATTCCTTCTTGACTTTCATTGTTGCCTTTATTTCCATGGAAACTGGATCCTGGAAGAGATAAAAAATTGCATGTAATTTGGTTCTGTGCATTACAAGGATTATTCTGACGCCATAGGTGACAACTTAAATGAAGGTTTTTCCTATCACACATTTGCTCTTGTCCAACAGTGGTGATGAGGAGTGCCTCTTTGCTCCCCTTTGTCATGTGAATGACATGTCATGAGTCTGAACAAATTTTTTAAATTATTTTTTCCTGCTAAATACTCAGGCTGAAGGTGTCCATGAACAAAAGCTTAGAAGACTAATGTAATAATTTATATGAGATATGAAGATTTGGACCAGAGAAGTAGCAGGTGGCGAGATGAGAAGTGTTTGAATTCTTGGTATATTTCAAAGGCAGAACCAATATAGATTGCTGATTGATCAGGTTGTGGGGTAGAAGATAAACAGCACCTAGGAATGACACCAAGATTATTGGCCTGAGCAGGAAGAAGAGTAGAATCACCATTAACTGAGATTTAAAATTAAAAAAAAAAAAAAAAAAAGAGCTACTAAAGAATCTTGGTGGTAGGATTAGAAACTAGGCACTAAGTTTTAGATATTTTCATTTTGAGACATCCATTAGATACCTATATGGAAATTACAGTAAGCATAAATCTGTAAAGCATGTTATGTTACAATGTAAAACCAGTAACAGCTCAAACTCTGGACATCTTTTCCATTGACCTCAAATTTTAATTGGCCCAAATACTTTAAAATGTAGAGTTCAGAGGAAAGGATTTGATTGAAGATGTAAATTGCAAATCACTACAATACAGGTGGTATTTTTAAAAATGAGACTGGATGAAATCACCTTGCTATACAAACTGAAGTACACAAAAAAAGGAAAGGCCTGAAGGATTGAGCCCTGGGCACATGAAGAGTAGATATTTAAAAAGATTAAAAGAAAAACTTAATCAGATGCCTCAAAAATTATTTCTTTTGTTTACTGTTTGCTTCTAAAGATATTTTCCAAACTTAAGAGATAAAAAACACTGATCAAAATGGAATATAGCATTGAATTGTTATTTTTATACTCAGATATTATGTGTAGAGAACATGTGGGTACTTTTTTGCACTTCTTTTAAATTTTTTACATAGATATTTGTTGTAGTATTGATGTAGCCATGATTCCCCATTGACTTTCTTTCAATATTGACCATAAAAGGACATAGAAATTAGCATTACTATGATGAAATTTAAACTAAAATGTCTCATATTGAGACCTATGAAATACAATGATCATTGCAACAGTAAGCTTTTTTATCTCTTGGAGAAAGTTTTAAGTTGACAGTTTAAAAAATATTTTATAGCATTCTGAAAAACGCCTCCTTGGACATTTAAGATTGTCTTGTTCTTCATAACCTTTTGCGGTCATAGTCCTCAGTATTGAGAGAGATGGAGAGCACCTAACATTTATTCTACATGGACTATTTAGCAAGTTCTTGTACAGACATGACATCCTATGTCACAGCAACAACCCTATGTCTTGGTTTTACTTTCCACTTCATAGACGACAACAATGAGACAAATAGAGATGTTTAAAACACACAGAAGTCACATATCCAGTAAGTGCTGAGCAGAGATTTGAGCTCAGTTCTGCCATATTTCACGTGAGTTCCACTCTGCCTTTGCTGCTCTAAAGGTGATCCGTGGACCAGCAGCATTGGCGTCACCTGAGAGCTTGGGAGAAATGCACAATCTCGGGTATTATCTGAGACCTACTGAATCTGAATTTGCATTTTAACAAGTTCTCTAGGTGATTTGCATGCATATTAAATTTAAAAAAGCTATGCCTCGTGGCCTTTCACCGCTACCAATAGCGTTTATATATTTCAAGGTCCTATGCTGGTCACTATTGAGATCTTCTGAAATTTGCAGTACACTTCAAAATCAAGCTGCTAAAATTCACCAGAAGACCTGATTATTAAGTATATACATATATAGTCACAGACACACAAACATGGACACATACACAGACACACACAGCTTATGGGAGAGGAGAGACAAAGAGAGAGACAGACAGAGAGACAGAGACAGAGAGATAGAAACAGAGAGCGATAGAGAGAAGACCTTACTGGAAAATATAACAAAAATATAGCTAACAGACTGGAAAATTGATTTAATAATTTTTATAGAATTAAGATACGCAATTCATTGCAATCAGCAGAGCAACCTGCAAACCACTTCCTGACACTCTTCCTACATTCAAGAAATGTAAGACCCACATACCGTGAGAAAAGAAAATACAAAAAATTGTGAGTGTAGTTGCTTCTCTTTTCCCAGATTACTGGTTGCCACACTATTTGTTATTAAAACTCCAAAAATATTGAAAGCCTCCAGGCATCATTTACTCCGCATCTGGAAAGAGCCTCCAGGGTCAAAGTATTAAACATATTTGTCACTTCAAAGTCATTGCTCTGTGCTGTTTGCATGTTTTTAATAAAGCAATAAGCCTTGTAGAAATGATGAGAAAAGTTTCTGTGCAGGACATAGGAATCATTAAGCTAGGGCCTAGAAACTCATACCTAAAGAGAGTGTTTTGCTTTTTTTTTTAAACTGACGTATAGTGGATTTACAATGTTGTGTTAGTTTCAGGTGTAGAGCAAAGTGATTCAGTTATACATATATAGACATATTCTTTTTAGTATTCTTTTCCATTATAGGTTATTACAAGATACTAAGTATAGTTCTCTGTGCTATACAGTAGGTCCTTGTTGGTTATCTATTTTATAAAGAGTGTTTTGATCATGAAAACAACTGGACACTGGTACTGCTGGACACTAGTATGTTTTCTACAGCAGATTTCTTGCTCTTTGAGTTCCCTTTTATTTCTTCATATTCTATTTCTGAAATATTTTATTTTATAACTTTGAGATTTTTAAAAAATAGTTGTATGTATCATTTTTGGAAAATATTCAAAAATGTGGGTCCATAATCCTGACACACTGTATATGCTGGTGTGTGGATATGCCAGGCACTGGGCATGAAGCCACTGGCAACAAGGTTCTCCTTAAGCTTAAGTTCAAGTCCTGCAGGGCAATTGGTTGAGGTTAAGGTGACTCTCAGGTGATGTAATTGAAACTGACCGCGCTGCTGGGCATTGTAGTAGTCAGGGAGGACTGCTCGAAAAAAAAGTCAGGCTTTATTTTGTTTACTGCCTGATATGACATGTTGGCTAGCAGGTTGTCCTATGGAATCAATCTTCCTAATTCTAGCTGTGTCACTCTGAGCAAGATAGTTGACCTTTCTGTGGCTTGGTTTCTTCATCATTCAAGTGGAAATAATATATATATCTCTCTACATACTACTGTTGTTATGAGGATAAAAAGAAAGAATAATCCCTTTAAATTGCTTGGCAAGAACACAATAAAGTTAGGTATAATGATTCTGTTCTTTTAACAGAACATTTTCTTGAGAGTATTTCTCCATATATATAATTAAACAGTTTTTACAGGTATGGTTTTTAATGGCTGTATAAAAATCCACAGCTTGATTCTGCCATAGTTTACATACCTATTCCCTGAATTAACTGGATATCCAAGGAATGTCTAGTTTATAACTATTTTAAATTAACTCCAGATAGAATTCTTGCATATAAATCTTTGTTCAAATATCTTATTATTTACCTAGAAAAAGTCCGTTATTAGTTGAAGAAGACAAATGTTAAAAGCATTATTATTAAAATGTGTTAATAAATTCATCTAACAGCTATGTACGAGAGTGCCAGTCACAGCCATGTCTCTGAAGTTCATTTGGACCTTAAATCTATGAATATTGACCAGTAGCCTACAACTGCCTCAGATTCTCAAGGAGTATGCTGCAAAGTAGATATGGAAGATTCTGGCTTTTATAGTGTAAGTCCGAAAAGGATTAGTTTAGAACATAAAATTAAGGGTAAACTAAACAAGCCTATTCCATTCGTCTTTTTCCTGAGTACTTTCTGTTACATCCTATGCCACCTATCTTTCTGTTTTAGAATTCCTTTCTAGCTATAAAACAAAAATACAAGAATCCAGACATCCAGAGATAACTACTTTCACATTAACATGATATCAATCATTTTTTTTTAATTTTTAAAATGTTGTGGTTAAAATCATATATCTTTAATATATGTTTTTTAGATTATTAGTGCAGTAGAAATTGTTAATGTTTATTGCCCACTTGTATTAGCATTCTGAGGCTGCTGTAACAAATTACTACAAACTTGGTGGCATAAAACAATAGAAATTTATTCTCTCACAGTTCTGGACACCAGAAGTCTGAAATTAGTTTCAGTGTGCCAAGATCATGGTGTCTGCAGGGGTACACTCCCTCCAGAGAGTCTGGAGCAGAACCTGTTCCTTGCCTTTCCAGCATCTGGTGGGGGCCAGCATTCCTTGGCTTGTGGCTGTATCACTCCAGTGTCTTATAATATAAACAGTGATGGCGTTAAATGTCCTTCTGCTTAATTCAAGATAATCTCATCTTAAAATTCTTAACTTGAATCACATTGGCAGAACTTTAACCATATAAGGTAACATTTACAGCTTCCAGTGATTAAGATTGGATATAGGGCCACCATTCAGCCCATTTAAAGTTTTACTTTTGAAAATGAGCTATAAATATAGTGTGTCCTTATCTCTAGAAACTTCTTTTTATTTTCTCTAGGGCATTATGTATAGTATCCGCTTGTCTATACTCAGTGATTTGGGTTTCAAATATTTCTGCCCACTTATATTTTTTAATGTTTCTGATTTTAAAGATGGAATTATTGTGCAAGAGAGTATTAAAACATAGCTTGTTCTCAGATTAGAAGACACAATATTATGAAACTATTAATTTTTGATTGGATGCTGTATTTTGTATCTTACCTCATTGGGTATTGTGAATAACTGTATTTCTATAACTATTCTTGAGCTTTGTTTTGGGATGCACTGAAGTTAATAGAAAATATATTGAACCTTCTGATTTTGTTTTTAGATTTGTTAGATGGGATCAGATATACGTCTAGTCTAGTCCTAATTATTTCCCGTTACTGAGGTAAGATCCTTCTGAGGACTCTACCCAACCATATAGAAAGGGGGTATGTTTTCCAGAGACCAAATGTGGTCCTTCTAAAGGCATATGGACTAATTCTGTTTGAAAGGGGATTCATTTGTGAGGAATCTCTGAAAGACAATGGTGAACTCAACAGATGAAAACTAGGTAGGATAGACTGCCAGAGTCAAAGGCTTAGACAGGGACGTCGTAACGGGAGTTGCTTATATCATAGCACCATGACTGGTAGTACTCCAAGAAGTTGTGAAAGCTGCCCTCATGGGATGGAGTCAGCCAGAATTTGAATATCTGACACACGAAGAGTCCTGATGCTTGTTTACAGGCTTCTTAATCTTAAAATATTAAGCTACTTAAGATTTTCATCTTTCCTTCTAACTCTCCCCATAACTTCCACAGCCCAACCGTGGAATTTCCTAAAAATAGAAAGAGCAGAGGAGGCAGTGGAGAATGGAAAAGGGAAGAAATTCGCAGTTACCACCACACCTCACTCTGCTTTGGTATGATTCCTTGTCTGAGTCAGGTCTGAGCTAGAGCAGAAGATAAACCTTGTACTGAATCTTTTATATCAGTTTACACTGGAATTTTTTATACTTTAGGATTACCAAAAAATATATGAAATCTGAGATCTCAGTTAAGGGTAGGAAAGATGTTTTCCACAAGGAGAGTTTAAATGGGCATAATGACAAGTATTAGAGTCATTTTAGCTTGTGCCCTGCCATGTACAGCTCATTCAAAAAACTGGTTCAGAGGGTCACTAAACCAATATATTTGTTTTTAAAATAAAGAGCATATGTATGAAGGAAAAATAAAACCCAAAACCAAATTAAGAGGAAAGTGATAAGAAATATTTATAACATACATAACAGCAAAAATTGGTATCAAGAATATGTCAGTCATTTGCAAAGTAACTTTAAAAAGGCAGAGAATCCAATAAAAAATGGACAAATTATTTGCATAAGCACTTCACACACACACACAAAGAAAACTAAAAGTTAAATACATAAAAATATTCAACTTCCTTAGTAATCAGTGAAATGTAAATTAAAATATCAGTGATATACAATAGCTTCAATCAGATTGGCAAAATTAAATGTTTGACAACACTCAAGGTTGCTATAAACTCTCATTTATTGTACTGAAAGGTGTACAGTTACTTGGGAGAACAATTTGATATTATGTAATAAATTGAAGATTCTCAATTTCACTTCCTATTATTTAAGTTTGAGATAAATTTCAACAGTGTGCTGAAGTATACTTGTTAATTACACCATTGTTCATCAATAGAAAAAAGGTTTTTTTTAATATTATTTTTATCCAGCTAAGCATTATATAAATATGTCAGTCTGGCTCCAATCAGGGGACAGAAATCACACAATAGGTTAGACAAGAGAAGTTTAATGTAAAGAATTATTAAACTGTGATTTAAAAAGTAACTGTAAAATACAAGGAAACTCTAAATGGTACCCTAGGGCTGAAAGATAGTACCCAAGGAAAGACACACTTGGGGTGTTTCAGACCTTGGAAAAGTATAGCTCATCCCACTGGATAAGAGAGAAGTTGATTGGGTTGCTGGGCAAACAAACAACCCTCCAGAGTGCAGGCAGGGAGCAGGCAATAGACCTGTGTGTGTGTGTGTGTGTGTGTGTGTGTGTGTGTGTGTGTGTGTGTGTGGTAGAGGGGGTGGGAACCCTCTGGGCTACAACGGAGTTAAAGAGGGAATAGGAATGCCAGAGCAGGCAGGAGACCTTCAAATACCTATGCAGACAAGAATCTTTCGGGTCACCAGTTTCTGTGTCCACTGGAAGCTTATCATCAGGCCAAAGCTGCAAAATCCCTGGGGACCTCACATGTATGTCCTTCCATACATACTACTGACCCACCGTGCAGCAGCCCGTACTGTAGAAGAGCCCTTATTTTCACAATGTCCTTCCAGTGCCCTCTACTGAGAAAGCTGAATATGGTGCTCACTTTAAGAAAGAAATGCTTAAAGGAGTTCTCAGCATGTCTTGAAAGGAACATTCAGAGCAGAGAGGCAATAAATTGGTAACTGGAACAACAAAATAGTGAAATGAATCAGCATAAATAAATTCCCAAGAGCCTGAATTTTGCTACACATTAGGTGTGTCCATGATCTTTAGGAGCTCAAAGTCTAGAGTAAGAAGGCAACAAACAGACAATAAATAAAACTTATAATTGGAATTGTAATATGGGATAGACTAAAAAATATATATATTTTTCTCTGTAGGAGAATAGCAGGGTCCCTTTTTCAGACGGGATAAGAAATAAGCCTTTCTTTCTTGGAAATGGTAACATTGACAGTGGAGACATGAAAATAAAAAGGAGAGGATCTTTCACGAATTAGAAAATGGTCACTGGTGTCTAATCTGCTGAAAAGATTAGCGAAATGAAGATTGTTTGGTGTTCATTTATTTTGGCAAGAAGGCAGCAATTAGTATTCCGAGCACGAGCAGTTTTCAGTGGGAAGAAGCTAGACCGCAAAGTCTTTCTCTATCCCCATGACCATGTCATAGACGCCCACAAACCAGATCCCACGTCTTTGTTTTCCTCCAGTCTCTCACTATTCTGCTTAGCCTTGCTGTACTTCTCACCAGACTTCAAATTCAGTGTGATGGATTTTGCCTTTTTTTTGTTCAAGCTGAAGGAAATACTAGAGAAGAACATGGGCTGTTTGCCTAAATCCAGAGGAGCTAACTCTATTTTCAGTTTTATGCAATAATAAAGTTAATATTGATTTCAAAGTATGATTTCAAAATTTCTCCAATATATTCCACACATATTAATATTGATCAGACTTGTTTGGCCACAAAAGTGAGAAAAATAGTTTACCAACCCTAAATCATACTAAAGTTTTCAAAACTAATTAAAAATGTTGTTTTGTGGAATATTTTCAGGTTCCTTAAAAAAATTATTTTTATTCTTGCTATCACGCTTAACCTCTTAATAGGAAAGAAAGAAGCCATGGTTTTACAGAGATCATAAAGTTATTTTAGCATACTTATGAATCGCGGTGTTACTGTTTTCAGCTCTTGATCTTCTATTAAATTAAATGTATCTTTTAGGACTTCATAAAGGGCAAAGTTTCATTATAATATGTGCTGAGGCAGTGAAATGGCAGGAAGGTATTTACCCAATATAACTACATATACTACTTATCTGGCATTTAGTTACCATCACTTGTAACTGTAATGAGGTAAGGAAGAAATATTCGTATTTTTGTTGGCTTTAAGCCTTCAGCACTGTCCCACATCATATTAATTACTTGGATATGTAGTAACATTTACCACCTCTCAGCCTTCAACTATGATCTGATAAACAGATGAAGCATATTCTGGTTGTCATGGATGCCAGTGCAAGGATTTGGATAAAGAAAGCTGAGGACATTTTATGCAGAGCAGTTATATGAAATCAACATTAGTACGGTGAATATAATCTCTCCCTCACTGAGGACTCTTTAAAAAATCTATTTAAAAAATGAAGAGTTTTAAAAATTGCTACCAAATATGCTTCTCTACAAGTGCCTGAAGTAGTAACAAACTATATTTTACCTGCATCTCTTCCCCTCAACCTCTGACTTAAACTATAAATGTATCCACATTGTGATTTTTCTGCTCATTTAAAAAAAAGAAGAATGTATTATTTAAGTATTCTAATATGAGTGCATAGAACATATAAGTAGAGTTTATAAGATAAAAATGAATGTGTATGTACTCACCACAGGGCTTAAGAAATAAAAACCTGATACTATAGAATACCACATGTGCCCAAACCAATAAAATATATCTATCTGATCTTTAAAGTACTACCCAAATATTACGTTAATCATTCTCTGCTTTGCTTTAAAGTTTTACCATCAGTGTACATATTAGTAAATAATAAATTTTTATTATTGCCTATACTTTGCCATGCTTTTAGTTGTATGCCCCAAATTATATTTTTGAGAATTATATATATTAATGATATGGATGTAGTTAATTTGTTTTCACTGTGGTATATTATTGTATTGCTTAAACAATCACAATTTGCTTAGTCATTCTTCTGTTGATGGACATTTATACCACTTCTAGTTTTCTGCTCTTGCAAATTATATATGTATATATGTGTGTGTGTGTGTATATATATATATATATATATATATATATATATATATATATATATATAAAATGATGCCTGGCTTCTTTCACTTAGCATTAGCATAATGGTTTCAAGATTAATTCATGTTGAAGCATATATCAAAACTTCATTCCTTTTTAGTGCCAAATGATATTCCATTGCATGGATATCCCACATTTTGTTTATTCATTCATCAGTTCATGGATATTTGAGTTGTTTCTACTCTTTTTTCTTATGAATAATGCTGCTCTGGGAAACTCCCTGATGGTCCAGTGGTTAGGACTCTGCACTTCCAGGGCAGGGTGCCACGGGTTCTCCCTGGTCGGGGAACTAGATAACTAAAATCCCACATGCTGTACAGCCTAAATAAATAAATGAACCATTAAAAAAAGAAAAGGAAAGAAAGAAAAACACGCTAGTATAAAGCGGGAAATGGAGAGGTGGGCAAAGAGACCACATCACCTGAGCCCTGCTAAGAATCTTAAAAAGTAATAATAATAATAATGCTGCTCTGAATATTCATGTACAAATATTTGTGTAGACATATATTATCATTTCTCTTAGATATACCCCAAAGAATGGAATTGCTCAGTCATATAGAAACTCTATGTTTAGCATTTTGAAGAACTGGTTCTGTCAGAGTGTTTTCAGAAGTGGCTGTGTCATTTTAGAAAGTTTTGGGCCACTGTAACTTCAAATATGTCCTCTCTTTATTCTCCATCTGGTATTCCAGTTACGTATGTGTTTCACTTTTTGAAATTGGCCCACAGTCCTCTGATGCTCTGTTCTGTTTTTCATTCTCTTTTTTTCTTTGCATTTCAGCATGGAAAGTTTCCATGAACAAGTCTTCCCCATAACTAAATCTTTTCTTGGTTGTGTCTACTCTACTGATGAATCCATCAAGGACATTCTTCATTTCTGTTACAGTGTTTTTGACTGATGTCTTGCATTTCCTTTCTATTCTTTCTTAGAGTTTCTTTCTGCTTCTGTTACTCTTCTCTTCTTGCATCATCTCTGCATTCTCCATTAGAACTCAGCATATTACTTCCTTATTTATTTCAAATTCCTTGTCGGAAGATTCTAAAATCTGTGTTGTTTCTGAGTCTGGTTGTGACGCTTGTTTTGTCTCTTCATACTTTTTTTCTTCTTCTCTTCTTTCATGGCTTGTAATTTTTGGTGATTGCTGAACATATTGTATCTGGTAATAGAAAGTGAGGTAAATAAGCTTTGTGTGAAGATTATGTCAATCTGGCTAGGAGCTGAGCTATATTTAATGTTCCTTTCAGCTATATGTATCATAGACTTGAAATTCCTCTAGAGTCCTTGCTTTTGTCTCTCCTCTTAATTTTAGAATTCTCTTAGCACCCCTCCTCAGAGAGTCTGTGTTTTTAACCCTTTCAGCTGTGATCTACTGTTATCATGATGAAGACTTGTTGATGTGGTGGTAATGTATGTGAGAGAGGGACAATATTCTATATAAACTTCCAATTAAATCACTCGTCTCTTAATAAGCCTGTGTGTCTGGGATGTGACCTTCACAACTGTTTCCCTAGTGGATAGATTTTTCCCCCAGCTCCTTAGTCTCTTCCTTAACTGAAACATTCGAAACTATTTCTTTGAATCCCTGACCACTGTTGCTTTTTTTTTTCTTGTTTATGTGAGGAAGAAAGGCTAGAGGGAACTAGCATGAGAAGAATTCTCTTCCCTTAGCTAGGATAAGGCTTTGACCTTCCTCTGGAGAATAGGCCTTTGTTACAGAGAAAGCTCTAGGCATATTTCACAAAGATCAGGCTTCACTTCTTTCTGCCTAAGTCACCAGCAGATCTTTATCCAATCTTCACCATGAGAACCTGGTGAATTTCCTGAAGGTAAAGCATACCAAAGTATGGAAGGCTCCTGGAAGACTGTAGCCCCCAGTAATTTCTTGATCTCATGCTAGTTTATAAAAATTACAATTTATCAACATCAAAAACCCAAACAACTCAGTTAAAAAGTAGACAAAGGACTTAACTAGTCATTTCTCCAAAGAAGATATACAGATGGCCAGTAAGCAATAAAAAGATGCTCGATATCAATCATCAGGGAAATGCAAATCAAAACCACAATTCCATACCACTTCACGCCCATTAGGATGATGGTGTGAATAAACAAACCAAAAAACAGAAAATAATGAGAGTTGGTTAAGATGTAGAGAAATTAGAACCTTTGTGCATTGCTCGTGGGAATGTAAAATGTTACATCCAGTATGGAAAACAGTATGGTGATCCTCAAGAAAATTAAATATAGCACTACCGTAATTTAGCAATTCCACTTCTGTATATATATACCCCCCAAAATTGAAAGTAAGAACTCAAACAGGTATTTGTACACCAAAGTGCACAGCAGCATTATTCACACTAGCCAAAAGGTGAAAGCAGCCCAAATGCCTGTCAATGGATAAATGGATAAACCAATGTGGTATAAACACACAGTGGACTTTATTCATCCTGAGAAGGAAGGAAATTCTGACATATGCTACAACATGAATAGAACGTGTAAACATGCTAAGTGAAATAAACGGGAAATAAAAGGACACATACTGAATAATTCCACTTACATGAGATACCTAGAATTGTTAAAATGTAGAAACAAAAAGTAAAATGGTGATTGCAAGAGGCTGGGTTGAGGGGCAAATGTGGAGTTATTGTTTAATGGATACAGTGTTTCAGTTTGGGAGGATAAACATTTTCTGGAGCTGGATGGTAGTGATGGTGGCCCAACAGTGTGAATGTACTGGATGCCAATAACTGTATGCTTAAAAAAGTTTAATATGGTAAACTTTATGTTATTTACATTTTACTACAGTTTTTCAAAATTACCAAATGTGTGTTCCCATCAGTTCATGGCTACAGTGGCTACTGTTCCAGGTAAGCGATCTCAGCTTTTTCTCTCAAAATTTACCTTTCTCTCCAGATTTCAGGGTAGTGGTTTTCCCTGGGGTGTCAGTTCTCCGATGAGTCCAAAAAAAAAATGTTACCGTTTTTCAATTTGTCCAGATTTTTCTTGTACACACAGGAATGATGACTTACAAGTAGTTTACATGTCGAAGCTAAAAGTTTACATTTGTTTCAGCAATGTATGACAATTCCAATTTCTCTACATTCTTGCCCTTTCAGAGTCTGAATCCTTTCCCTGCCATATCTTGCTGCAATAGCTAAGATCTCCATTGTAATATAAATATAAATAGTGTAGCAACATTGACTTAGTAGTGAACTAAAGAGAATGTGTTCAACATTTCTCTATTATGTATAATTCTTGTGGATAATTTTGGGAAAGCATCACACTTAATGGAATAGTTTTAGAATGATAAATGTCATGGAAAGATTTATCTCTGTCATACCCGACTAACTTATCCCAAACGTTAGTCATTCTATGGTTGATTTAAAAAAAGAGAATTTGAACTAAAATTTTATGGAATTGGGAGGGTTTTTATGGGTTTTTTTTTTGCATTTCCTTTGGTTTTTAAAATTTTTTATTGGAGTATATTTGCTTTACAATATTGTGTTACTTTATACTGTACAGCAAAGTGAATCAGCTATATATATATATATATATATATATATATATATATATATATATACACATATCCCCTCTTTTTTTGAATTTCCTTCTCATTTAGGTCACCACAGTGCACTGAATAGAGTTCCCTGTGCTATACAGTAGGCTCTCATTAGTTATCTAGTTTATGCATAATATCAATAGTGTATATAGGTCAATCCCAATCTCCCAGTTTACCCCACCCCCCTTCCCCCTTGGTATCCATATGTTTGTTCTCTACGTCTGTCTCTATTTCTGCTTTGTAAATAAGATTGTCTATACCAATTTTTTCAGATTCCACATATATGCATTAATATACCATATTTGTTTTTCTCTTTCTGACTGACTTCACTCTGTATGACAGTCTCTAGGTCCATCCATGTCTCTACAAATGATGCAGTTTTCTTCCTTTTTATGGCTGAGTAATATTCCATTGTATATATGTACCACATCTTCTTTATCCATTCCTCTGTTGATGGACATTTTGGTTGCTTCCATGTCCTGGCTATTGTAAATAGTGCTGCAATGAACATTGGGGTGTATATGTCTTTCTGAATTATGGTTTTATCTGGGTATATGCCCAGTAGTAGGATTGCTGGGTCATATGGAATTGGGAAAGTTTTTATGAGTTTAATTGCTCCATTTTCCCAAAGAAAGTGTAGAATAAATAGCTTTAAGATATTTTCTGCTCTAATACTTTTAAAATAATTCTTACTAAGAGTATAGAAATTTTAAAACATGAGAATCTTCTTTCATTTACATAATCACTTAACACCCACTGCAGAATGCATAAAAAGTTCTTATAGCCACGATTATTTCAAAAATTCCAGTGGAGGGGAACATTTTAAATGTGCCTTCATTGTTTATTTTTTAAAAATCTATTTCCAAAACAGAAAGGCATATACAGAAAGGTTAAAATATTGGTAGATTATAACTATATATTAATTTATTGTGGCATTTGAGTGGATGCCTTTTAAACTATGGTTATTACCAAGGTACTTACAGTAACAATTTTAGCAGCACAAATTTTAAATTATAAAAATATCATCCTATGACTAAAACTATAATACTTTTTTAAAAGAAGATGATTGTGAAACTACACAAGTAGGCTGGAAGCAATATAATTCAAATTGTTTTTATTGAATTTTCTTTGTAGCTCATAATAATATGGCAAATTACTAGTTTATTAGATCATTTTGTTGTAGTGCACAATTCACCACTGTGATTTACCAGCTCTACATCCTGTGCTCTGGAGCACTTTCATCTCTTCAGCTTAATGGGTTTAGCTTTAAGGTAAATTGAACTCCTAATCAAATCTCCTTCTTTTTGTAACAGTTTTCTCCTCAACTGACTTCATTTTACATCCTTTCACACTCTTCACTGACTGTTTACATTTTGTATTTGTTGGCAGAATATGATTAATAACTTCAATATTTATATGGGCACATTATTTTCCTTTTTCTCTGGTTGGTTAAATAACAAGAAAGTGCAATTCATACTGTGCCTATTTAATTAACAGTAGCTGAGTGGAGAAAAAAGTCCTCGTACAAGATGCATAGTTGTATTTAATCAATAAATATATGTTGGATGCATCCTATGTTTCAGAATGTATTGGCTCTAAAAATTCAATATTAGATTGGACAGATATAGTCTAACACTTTAATAACACAATTTATATACTACATCATATCGATTTAGATTAGCTCTGCATGTGATTGTGGTAGAAATTCAATTTTCATTAAGTATTTCAGAGTCAAAGATTTTTATATGTTACCAATATAAAAGTGCATTTTTTTTCTAGAGAATGATGATATCTAAATTATAATGATAATATAATGATAATATCTAATAATCTAATAATGATAATATCTATAAGGCAAAAAATTAAACAAAAAATACTGGAACAAAATAGCTTTATTGTGTTTTAAGTTTTCTCAAAGTTCTTTTGTTTTGTTTTCTGGACCTGGTGATGTTGGTAATATGGGGGGAAAAGATATGGAAAAAATAAATATGTAATAATAGTTGAAAATGAGCTGTCTGGGGGAACATTATATCTTTAATGTGTCAAATATATATTAAATACTTAATACACAATATTAAATCAATATTAATATGTTATACTATGCCTCTGTACTTAAAACAATATGGTAACATGAATAGACAAGCCTTTGAAATGAACCAGAGGACATATATAGAAATAGACTTAAGAACATATAGAAATTTATTATATAATAAAGTTGAAATATCAAAACATTGGGCAAAAGTAAAAATGTAATAAAATATGTTGGGACAACTGAGGAAAAAGTGAGTGAAACAGGAAAGAAGACACAATAAATGTGCTCAATAAAACAACAACAAATACAATTGAAAAAGTAAATCAAGAAAAAAAAAGAATGAAGCAAAAATATGCTCAGAAGACCCTATGAATCAAGAGTCACAATTCACTTGAGAAAAAACAAACTACAGAAGAAACTCAATCTCCCTCCAGAAAATTGTATTTTTAAAATTCCCTTACGTTATTATTTCTGTCAATGACATAAGGAAGTTCAAGAATTTCTGTGTCCCTGGAGTTAATAAAATAACAAATAAATACAGTACCTCCCTCCCAAAAAAAATTATATATATACACACACACACATCCACACACACACACACACACATATATGTATCTTGGGACAACTGGAAAGCCATTTGTAAAAAGTTAAATTTAAACCATTTCTCATGCCATATACATGCCACTAAAGGAACTAGAGATGATTGAAAAAATGGTTTTATTCAGAGCTGGAGTGAACGAAAGTGTATACTTTCAACCTTCAACATCTTGTTGTGCTAGAGTTAGGAAGTGTTCCCAAAATGATAAGAACAAGTCTAAATGACTTAAAAGTCAAAAGCTAGCTTAAAGGGGTTCCCACAGCCAAATCTGGGACAATTGAGAATCAATATGAATAAAGACAGTAATGGATTATAACCCAATAAAATAGGAATCCATAAATCCATATGCATATCAAATACATATGTATGTGTACATGCATATATGTGTATACACACCTGAATACATATGCACACAACATACACACAGGAGAAGGGAAATCTCTTCTTAACAGAGACATGCCAAGTAATAAATGTAAATGGAATGATGGAGTTTGAAAATCATTAGTTTCAACACGAGGGTAATAGATGATTCAGGCAAGAATCATCAACAGATCTTAAAACTATTACATGAAAGTTTGTATGCACTGACTCTAAGTATCTCTCCACAGGTTAATTATTAATTACAGAGACAAAAAATATAGAACGACAATGGAGAAACCTGGCAGATGCCACCTAACCAAGGGCGGCAAAGTTACCAACTACAGCAGTGGGACACACTGACATCATGTGCTTCCTGATATGATGCACAGGTCAATTCTATGGTTTTAGCTGGCCTGAAAAATATAAGAAATACTCTGTATGATATAATAATTGTTATGTGTCATTATATATTTGTCCAAACCCATAGGATATACAATACCAAGAGTGCACCCTAATATAAACTATGGCCTTTGGGTGATTATGATGTGTCAACATAGGTTCATCTTTGGTTAAAAAATGTAACATTTTGGTGAGGGATGTTGATAATGGGGGAGTCAAGGCATGTGTAGGGGCTGGGGGTATATGGGACCTCTCTGTATCTTGCTCTCCATTTTGTTGTAAACCTGAAACTGCTAAAACTGCTCTAAAAATACGAAGTCTTAAAAAAATGGGATAAGAATTCCATCAAGATTTCAGGACCATGCTTTGTTAATTTTGTCTGTTTGTTAAAGGCAATGCTGTTGTAATGTCATGCTGCCTTATACGGCTCCCTCTATAGCCATGGACGGTGGCTTTGTAGAAGCATTCTGTTGAAGTGTATTGCATCTCTTCATGGATCACACTTGCATTCTTTGTATTTACCTTCTGGTGTCTGATGAACTTGGAACTGCTTATCAGTCTAGAAGCAGTGACAGGTGGTAGGTAGGAGCAGGTCCTGAGAAGGATATGCAGTCCCCTTGAAGGCAACAATCTCTGGGAAAGGCATTTGAATTTCCTCAGGTAAGTGAAGGCGAACTTCTTCAAGGGACTGCTTCTTCTGGTAAAGGAAGCAGGGCAGAATTTAGGGGTTTGAGGTCTCTCAGATTCATGTGTCTTCACCCCAGTTTTCAGGATCCCCCTTTCCCAGTCAGTGCCTTAACTTTAACACATGAGACCCTGAGCAATTGTGAATCCAATTTGCACTGTGCTTCAGCCACTCACAGGTTTAGACTTTGGGTTCAGTATCAGCAATTTCAGTCCTGTGGCTACAAGAGATGGTAGTAATATAAGCTTTCTGATATTTTCCTTTTTTACTTGGGTCTTGAGATGAGATTTCACAATTCTAAACTCAATATTTTCTTCTCTAAGTTCTTCAGACACTTAGAAACAATCAACCAGCTACATTAATTTCTTCATTTTCAATAAAACTGTTCTTGGGCAGCAATTACTTGTTATTCAAAGTATTGCCATCTATAGGTACTTATTACAGGTGTCTACAAAATATGATTTAATGAACACTTTTGCCAATCCATGCCATGGACTACTGACGTCCCCTTTTCCACTGGCAAAAGAGTCATTAGTGCCTTTAAATCAAATTAGATCAGAGAATCAATTGCAGGCAACCCAGATCTAAATCAATGAGCCTCTCTTTAAGGTTCTGTACCCCCGGAACTCCTTCCGGGATTAATTTCTGTTTCAGAGATAGGTCAAGGAGGCAGCATTGCTGTGAGTTGTATAGTCTTGAGACCACAATTTTTGTATAACTTTAAAACATTAAATATATTTCTTAGAAGGTCATCAAAAATTATTAAGATCTATGATATTGTACACTGGGAAATAAAGTAGTTAGTATTTTATGCTGTATCTTCTATTCACATATAAAGTTCTTTGTATGTGAAAACTTCAATTTCAACATCAATCATTTTAAAAACTTACATTCAGATCAAAATTATGAAGTGAAATTTTATCATTTAATATTATAAATTCCTTATACTAACTAGACTATTGATAATATTAGAAAATAGAGTTTTTTAGACATCAAGGATATGATTTTAGAATTTTAAATGTTTTATCACAATATTTTTTCTAAATTAATGTCATATATTAGTATATTCAGTTAGAATGTATTGTATTCATATCATATCATATCATATCATATATTTGTTTGTGGGGATTTTTTGGTCTCTCTACAGCAAGAACATTTCAAAAAGGTAAGTAATTACATGAGGATATATTTTTTGGCTAATCTGACTGATGTAATAATTATGTATTTTCTTATGAGAATCTGAAAACTCTTCTTTTAAAATGATGGCAAATGGTGATGCACAGTAAGTTAATAATAACATTTACTTAAACAATAAAGTAGAAAGTGGGTTGTGGAGATTGATGTGGGACTTCCAATTTTACATAAAAATATATTTGTATATTATGTAAATAATTATAGCAAGTATGAAATTCAGTTGTGGCATGGGGACGTACATGAGGAAGGGCAGATATAGGAAAAGCAGAAATCTTCACTGAAGTTTTTAAAAAGTCTGTGTCAAGTATTTTGACATTGAACTTCTTTATGCTTTGGCTTGATTTCCTAATTATAACAGTTGTTTTCACTAGAAAACCTGTAGGTTTCTTTATAGTTCCCCTTGAGTCTTATGACACAAGGGTCAGTTAAAAAAAAGTAATTATGAAATTGAATTCATCTTTTCTGCACTAAGCAAGCCATATTTAAATTTCTATCACAGGCCTCATGATCATAATAATCTAACCATGGTTATCTCTTGGTGTTTTGTATGTGCTGATGCTTTGTCCCCTCCTCACCCATCTTCTTGTCTACTCTATTACTTGTCAAAAATGTGTTGCCTGTTTCGCCATTCAGCCTTTATTTTATGTGTATTCCTAGACTTCCGAGAATCATAGCATTCTGCATAAACTGGCATCGGTCTGCTATTTGTTTTATTCATGCCTTATCAATTTTCCTTATTATTTATTTACAGATCTTTTCTCTACTTCCACCCTCAACAGCATTTTTTCACTTATGTCTTACTTTTAAAGTCTCTATAAATATAAACCCATTGTGCAGAGCTTGCTCTTATAAACTCTCCTGGTCTTGAAATATGTATTACTTTCTCATGTCTTTGTTCTTCCCTGTTTCAACAATTTACCTTCCTTCCTTTTCTAGACATTAGCTCCCTAAATAATATCTACCTTGATGATTCTCAGTATGTAATTCTCCATTGTTCTTACATGCATCTTCAATCTCTTAACTTGGCCTATAACTGTCTTAAAATCTGTATAATAATTTTTTTCACTTTTTCTAGCAACTTCCTTGAAACTGAGTTATATACTTGCTGCTCTTCTTTTTACATTTAAAGTTTTCATTTATAGGAGGAATTCCAAAATATTTAATAGTGAGTAAATAATAAAGGTTATCTTCAGCTCATACCTCTTTTCTTATTTACTAGTTCACATATCCTATTTCCAGGTTAATATCTCAAATTGTCTCACATCTTAAACTTTAACGCATACAAACAGAAATATTGATTGATGTTTGCTAACCTGCTCAGACTGAAAATCTGTAGATCTTAGTAAGTGGTACCATCATGCCTGGAATTAGTCAAACCAAAACAGATAATTTCCTTCTCTTAATCCTCTACACCCTGCTCTTATCTAATTTAATCCTGTTGATTTTATCTTCACATATACATAGCTAGTTGTCATCTCAACTATCTTCTATTGGGTTGATTCAGATGAAAGGCTTAGCATTTATATTCAGAAGTATGAACCTGAATTCCACCAAACTTTAAACCTGATATGTTTAATCTCACCAATTACCTCTCTTACATTCCTATGAGACACAGTTTGCAACCTTCAAACATTCCCTTACTGATACTAGCCAACATGATAGAATGGCAGACAGTTTAAAGAAAGTTTAGGTAAGGCAATAGCTGACTTGTAGGACTGTCTTCAGGGAAACAGTATATTCATTGAACTAATGAACAGCATATGGTCATGTGTCTCTAATATCTAAAATACATAGCATGAATGAAGAAACGACAATGGCAATGGCCCTTCTCACTTTCATACTCTCTTATTTGTTTGCAGAGTAAGTGTTTTCCTGCAGTTGTCTGGGTCCATCTCCTGGGTCCCTGTGATTTGTTGGTATTTCCCAGATGGGGAAAACTTCCTTCCAGGGGACAAAGTAAGGGAAATGTTGAGCTGGAATTGTGACTAGTTGATTCTTTGGGTTCTTCTGGCCAAATCAGCATTGTCTAGTATCACAGAAAGTGCCATTCATTAAAATGCATTTGTATTAAGTTCACAGTTTAGAGCCTAGGTAGAGTCTAGGATGAGACAGTTTCTCATCCTAATTGCTTCTATGGCATTTAACTAAATAAGTATTAGTTTGCCAGAGGTTAACAAGCTTTTGTGATTCATTATTTTGATTCTAACAGTAAGTCTTCTTGTCCAAAAATGGTACTTTATTCCACTAGATTAACAGTAAGTCTTCTTGCCCGAAAATGGTACTTTATTCCACTAGATTATCATCTAAATTCTTTCTTAGAAGTTTTAAAGTTTTATTAAGATAGTATTAATATTTTTGTGATTAAATTAATCATCATTGAACTAAAAGTTTTTATTGTTGCTGAAAACATATATGGCTTTTTAAATTTTATGGTCGGTTACTGTTGCCAAAACATTCTTTTGATTTTTTTGTAGGTTGATTTTATATCAGAAGACACTGTGGAACTCTCTTATTCATTTAAATAGAATGTCAATAGCTCTATTGGTTTTTGAGGTATATGACTGATCATAGAGTACATAGATAATGGCATTTTCAGCTTTTCTTTTGAATACTTACTCCTCACTTTTTATCTTTCCTCAAAGAAATAGCTAGAAATTCTGATATTATGTTAAAGAGTAATGGTAATAATGGACATCCCTCTTCCTCTGTATTAAAATCTTTAAAGATTTTTGATTTGGGGTAAAGTATGATGTTTACTTGAGGATTTTGTTGTTTAAAACTTAGCAGCTTCTAGGAGTTCCATTTTATTTCCGGTAGCTAAGAGTTTTTCTTTTTAAAATCATAAATAGGTATTGAATGTTATCAAATACTTATTTTCTGCATACATATGGATAGCTGTTTCAGGTTCCCCCTTTAGTTTAGTAATTTGGTATAGAACAAAAATAAGTTACCTGATATTGGATCACTAATAAATTCTGAGATTAAATTTCTTGTTATTATGACATATAATTTTTATATTTATTGGATTTGATTAACTATTATTTTACTTATATTTTTGCATCATCCTTTGTAAATGAAATGAGTACATTATCTTTTTCTTGTATTGTCTTCCTGATTTTGGAATCCAGATTTCATTAACTTTATAAAGTGATCTATGTGGTAAGCAGAATGTCACCCCCCCTTCCTTCCTTCCTTCCCTCTTTCCTTCCTCCCTCCCTCTCTTCCTCCCTTCCTTCCTTCCTTCCATCCATCCTCTCCCTTTTCTTCATTTTGCTTCCTGAATTGTACACTTGAGCAACAATACCACACTAGACTCCTACAAGTAAAGTCCCTGCCTTAGGCTAATGCTTCAGGAAGCCCAACATTTTGGAATGTCTTATTCAAAATATTCTAAACCCTGGGTTCTAGTGCAAGGATTAGCCAGGACCACAGTGCCATGTGGGCAGTACCATCTGGATCTTGCAGCACCATCCTAGGCAGGGACTCTTGTGGTGCAGGTTGTCTCTTTTCCCCTTTGTGGAGCTCCCTAAATCTATGCCCATATGTACAAGGTTGACAGCCCCATGGAGTCGCAAGACTTCTGCGGATGGGGCCATTTGCGTATCCCTTTGCTGGTTCTTGTTCTAAGAGGGCCACTTGGATAGTGGATCACTTCAGCTAGTTGGTTTGATATTTCTTTCTCTTGAATTCCCATTAGGTCACCAGAAAGCTGCTGACATACATTGGACACAGGATGAATTTGAGTGTCTGGGATACCTGTAACCCACTGTCAGCCCTTGAACTTGAGCCTCCAGTGTGGACCTATGAATCAGCTCCTACTCAATTGAGTTCAACCATAGAGGTTTCTTTGGATACAGAACCTGAGGGCAATGGGGTAGCAACAAGTATCCTTTACCCAGTACATCACCACTTGATGGTACCCAGAGATAGTCACCCCGTTTCTTCAGCAAGCTCCACACACTTACCAGGAGCTGTGCCTATTTCTTCCAAGGGCTTTCAAGTCCTGCTCCACAATGCTAATGCCCTTCTAATTAATGTCCTTTCTTGCCTTTGATTGGCATGGTGATGTTGTGCTCTTCCAGGTCAATTTTAAACAATGCCTGAGGAGGAGCAGATATTTCACGCTCAAATAGGACTGACTGCCCCTGGGTCTCTTATCTACCTTCCCAGCTGGTGGTGGCATGTGGATTGCAGGAGTAAGGACCACAAAAATAAGAAATGTAAAATTCTGAATGATAAATTTACTGTGACCAGAAAATGAATTTTGATTCACATTTTTCTCCATGAATCTTGATTCAAATTTTTCTCCGTACTTTAGTTGAGACTTGCAATTTTAATCATCTTTGAAGCACCATATCAGCCTTTCAGAGTCATAGGAGGCCAGCATTCATGGGCTTCATGTGCATGATGCAGTGTCTTGAGTAATAATGTGCCCAGCATTAAATAAATGGTATTAGAGAACTGCAGAGACAAGAATAACTATGCTGGTTTAATACCAACAGTTTCCGAAGAGGCATGACATTGCCAGTTACACCGGCGTGATTACCCTTTATTCATGGAAAAGAGATAAAATTAGCCAAGAATGATGTATTTGAAATAAAGAAGGAAGAATTGGTTCCTGGAAGTGAACAGGAAGAGGTGTTACCTAAAGC
The DNA here is from genome assembly GCF_949987535.1 of Balaenoptera acutorostrata. Classification (NCBI taxonomy): domain Eukaryota; kingdom Metazoa; phylum Chordata; class Mammalia; order Artiodactyla; family Balaenopteridae; genus Balaenoptera; species Balaenoptera acutorostrata. Next base: position 13,424,575 of record NC_080077.1, read on the forward strand.
CTATGAAGAATCTTATGTGCATTTAGTAAAAATAAACAATTAGGTATGTACCTCTTCTCCCCCTATTTTCCTAATCTTCAGGAATAAACCACTGAATCTCACATGGAGCCAGGAATTGTATAATACATTTTTAAATCAAATTGTTTGTTTAGAGAAGCCCCTCCCCACAAAACATTTGCTCAGGGCCCTGCACAGGAAAAGGGCAGCCCTGCTTGTGGGTGATGGAGACTTTTCTCCTCTGAACTCAATAAAATTATCATAACTGGAAAACTTATTATGCATATCTCTTGTCTAATTATTTCACTAATTAAAATGACATTAACTGTCATTGCATTTAGAAAATATTTTTTACTTCAGGTTTAAGTTTTTTAAAATGAATTTTAATGCATATTTTAAGAAACTGAATGTGTGATCACAATATTAATATTTATAGAGACTACTTACTTTAAAATTATAAAAAGTTGTGGAGTAGATTATACTGTATTTGGTATACTACAGGTATAAAAGTGATGAAATTAATTATTTACAAGTACTAATTATGTAGTAACATAGATCTATAGTAATTATAAGATTTATCTTCAATTTCAAATACAAATTAATAATTGATATCATGCAATGACATTTATTATTTCAGTTTTGAAAACGTTACTTATTAGTCTTTTGATAAATACTGCCCTTGATATTTTATTAAAGATATCTCTAGAGGTTTTATAATATCAAAAGAGATGAAAATTGTATTTTCCGTCGATTTTTTTTCAAGATGGAATAACAAGGAAAAAGCAATTGGCTTTCAAAAATATATAAAATGAATAGCAGATTTCAAGTTGCTAAAAATTTATTTTAGCTATTTGAGAAAAAATAAAATGTGATTCACTTTGGTCCTTTAGATATAAATTTGAACTAATTGATAGCAAAAAGATTTCCTTTTTGGTGATGGTTTTTGTTTTGTTTTGTTTTTCTTGTTTCTAAAGCTAATCTAAAACAGTTTCTAAAGCTAATCACAGGCAAATTCAAGGCAAATGCATTCCAGAATTTATCCAAGAATTTTCAAAATTGCTGACTTTTTCATCCCCAAAACAAAGTGGAATTATTTTTGTGTGTTTTACTGGAAACTTTTTATTCACTGACAAAAAAGAAAATATCAGAAGAGTACACTAGAACCTTTCTCTTTTATATTTAACAGACACATTTACAAAGTCAGTTCAGATGTGTGTAATGAACTATTCAAAGCATGGATAAATGCAGATGAAATACAGATTACTCTAGAGAAAAGACTGATGATTTAATCTCCAGGAAGGGCAGAGCAAACAAATAGATGATGGTCTGAAAAATGGTCATGAATAAAGGAATTCAAATCATAGGCTGTCAAATCGTTATTCTCACAAGTTTTAGAGTGAGAAATTGTCAGACTCAGAAGAAAATAGTTATTTTAAAATATTGCCCTTTATGTATAAATAATGACTTCTCTGATCTTGAAAAAATATAAAGTCTAGTAGTAAGTAGGGGACACATATTGTAATTTATACTAGAAATAATTAAATCCAATATTATAAAATAGTAACTCATAATTATTCTTTATCTGAAAATATGAAAACATATTTTCATTTGGGTGAGTAGATCACATATACATATAAATTATACATATATTATAATATACTTATATATATATATGTGATTACTGTGCTGTGTTTTTCAGTATTTCCTAGATGAAAAGCTATATTATACTGGAATTCACAAGATGGCTTGGCAAGCAATCAAATACACTCATTTTCAAGGTCAATATTTCCCTTTTTTCTAGTTGTATTTCACTGTACTTTGATTTATTTATGTTACTAATCCTAATTTTCATCACTTCTTGCTAAAATACCCGTGTAGGTATTTTCATATTCCTTCAGAATTTATTCTTTCATCTTTGTTTTAATGTGCAAATAGTTTCTGTGTTTCTGCTGGTCGCATTAAGCCCTGCCTGGCCTTTCATGCCTGTTTGATTCTAAAACATTTCATTATCAATTTAATCATCCTAATACTGATTTTTTTTTTTTTCTTTTTGCAGTAACTATGTGCCAGGCAATCTTCTGGGTGCTTTATGCATTCATTTGATCATCACAATTGGTCTATGAGGTATATACTTCTCACTTCCAGTTACAGATTAGGAAATTAAAGAAACTACATGCATTGTCCAAGATTGCATAGCTCATGGTAGAGATGCCGGGATTCAGACCCAGACAATCTGTTTACAGGACTCATGGCTTTAACTATCATTGGCACTCTGGTCCAGAGGAGTGTCAGGTCTTCTGCTGGTTAATAAACAGAGGGGTTTTTAGTTCTTAGGTGAGGACTCACCCAAGATTTAATCTTTGATATTAAGTAAAGTCACATGGGGTACAGATGGAATATTTCCAGGGACACTAGCAGTATTTTCCCCATGATGATAAGCATGAGACTTACATTTGTCTTGTATATAAATAATTACAGTGTGCACAGGCTTAATGCAGTCTGTCTTTTTCTTGTAAATGCTGCACAACATGCCAAAGAAAGTTATAAGCAGTGTCCTAGAATTGTAATATTAAATGCCAATTTCCCAAGGCAACATTAAAGCCTTAAGAGAACTTAAGATGATGGATGGGTTTCTTACCCATGGAAGAACATGTAAAATTGAACAAAACATCAATTGTGCACTAATATAGAAACTCCCTCGAACCCACCTCAACATTGAATGTCTTTTTCAACTATACCCAGGACTATTGGATAACTTTAAGGGAAATAAGCTATCTGGATTTTCTACTTTATAAATTTAGGACAAAGGAAATGGTTTTTGACAATGCAACATTTTAAGAAAAGCAGGACAGGGGAAAACTCATCTAAGGAACCTACTTTTCTTTTACCCTGATTGAAAGATTATGCATAAGTAGGTTAAAATGATTCTGATACAAATGGTCTGAGACCACACATTTGAAAACAGTGTTTTAGAAATATTTTCACCAATCTCACTTCATCTGATTTTCTTCATAATTCTTGGGAAGGGACAAATAACTTCCTATCATATATATGAATAAACTGATTTTCAGAAAGTGTACCATAATCCTGCAATAAAGGATAAGAATTGGGATAAGAATTAGAAGCCAGTGTTAATATGTTGCCCAATTATTGTGTAGTTACAGCCTACCAAACCAAGTATATGGGCAACTTCCATGTAAATCCCTGCTTTTTTATTTAACTATGTTTTAGTATTATAAATATTTTATAAATGCAAAAATTTACACTGAAAAATTTAAGTTTCTCTCTCACTCAATCTTTATATCTATGGATAATATTACTTTATATATTTCTGATTATATTGTACACATATATATTCAGATTATATTATACATGTATATATATATAATTCACTAGTTATATGCACATGTTGGGAGGGGAAAATTTCCTCCTCTACCCCTCTTGAGTTCTAGTAGCTAGACTAATAATAAAATTTACACAAGACAGATTAACAGTAGAAAAAGAAACAAATTTTAATTTGTGTGCACAGAGGTCTCATAGAAATAGGAAAAAAGCTTTGTACGAAACAGACAAGTTATGTAGTAATACATTTCCTGAGAGAGATTAGTAGGGAAACTCACTTAGTCTGAAACACTCTAAATATTTGGGAACTGAAAATTTTTGACTTACTACGATTTAAGTTTTTAAATTTTGTATTCAGTAATTATATAAAGTAATTCTCAGTCTTCATTAATTTTGGTTTAATTACTCCATTATAAACATCTGTAGTTCTGAAATGTTCATGGTTTTCTACAAAGAAAGTCACGTTTATTTGCTACCTAAATAGAAATGCAATAATGCAAATGCACTGTTTTACTTGATATTAATTTAGCTGATAGCAATTAAGATACATCCAGGAAGAAAACAGCCCCATTTTGAAGCCTCTAAATTTCTGATAAGCTAATTCTAAACTTGCTTTTTTATTTTTTATGTAAATGATTTTGTTGTTGTTATTGACTTTGTTTTGTTTTTACCTTTTAGTCATTGGGTTTAACTACAGCAAGAGAGAAAAATAAGGTGGTTGGGAAAAAACACATTTCCTAATCACAATTAAAGTTTTGTGGAGAGGGGAAAATAAGAGAAAAGTAAATTTTCTGAGCCAAATGCATTTACTATTTAATGGAACAGCATTCTGTTCTTCTTTACCAAGTAATGATTTTAAACCCTGAAAATACTGTTCCTCTGAAAACAAAATTCATCATGAAATCCAAAGTGCTCTGCAAGGAACAAGACAACCAGGGAAGCAGCAAGAATACATTTTATACAAAAATGTGGTAAATTAATCCAGATTTTGTAATATTCTAGTCAACAGGAGACCAAGAAACTTGAACTGTCAGGCAATGGCAGCTCAAAGTGATCAAAAACAGAAAATTCTGACATTTCCTCTGAAGAACTTGTAAGTAAGAGGTAGTCTTTTCAACTTTAAGCAAGCCAAAAATATCCAATTAGATTGGAGTCGTCACTTCCCATCACAGAATAGTTTTGGAAGGGGACAACAGAAGAGAGAACTATAATTATGTCTAAACATATATACACATATATTCATAAGCCATTAGAAATCATATCTGAATATTGGGGCAGAGACCCATCCTCTGATTGGATTTTAAGGTTGAGATCAAATCATTCTCAGAGGAAAAGAACAATAATTTGGTAGAAAGAAGTATTAGTTAAGTCTATTGGGCACAGGGTTACAATATCCCCCTGCAGTATGAATGGCAGATTATAAGATATATATAAAAACAAATCTAGTCTTTGCCTCTAGGTAGCTTTGTGACTGAGTTACTTAGTCTCTCTGAGCCTCACGCTTTTTTATAATAATGTGAGATTTTTGTGTGAAGTATAAAATATCTAATAGGGAACTTAGATCTTTAGAAGGTACAATAATGTAATTAATTCTTGTTTTTTACTACACACATGTATAGGTATACATTTATTTCTAAGTATAATTTTTGTTCCACATCACTTGCTTTTATATATGACGATTTGATTTAGGTATATATATTTCATAATTGTACATAATTTCTTTACATGACTATATATTGTCACATGCAATGATCAATTCTAAGTTAAAATCAATGTTTGACAAAAGTGATTCCTCTCATTGATTTTATGGTTTTATTTTAACTTTTTTTTTCTTTAACATGTATTATATTGTGCTCTGACTTCCAGTGTTGTGGTTGGTAAATTTGTTATATATCTAATTGCCTTTCCCTTGTAAGTAATTGGTCTTTTCCTCTGTGGTGGCTGTTAATATCAATCAGGGAGAAAAGTAGAAAAATTTTAAGTGGGCCTCAGTATAAGTTATGGAAAAGTTTTGCTTGATGGTCTAAATAATCACTTTATAACTTTTTTAACTACTAAACCTTTCAAGGGTTAGTTTCAAACATTTGATTTACATATAAGTTTACAGGAACATATTTATACTGCACAAAATGAAGAAAAATTGTGTGCTTAATATTGCCGTTTCTTGAAATGATTAAACTTAGATGATGAAACACAGACAATTTTTAGAATAAAATATCTTTTAACCTTAAAAGTAAATTGAAAGAATAAAATGCACAAGCAATCGGCAGAGGTAAGTAAATATTGGATATGGCTTGAGCTAAAACGTAAATATAAGTTTTTATTTTGTACAGAGGTGTGTCCCCAAAAAACAATGTTAATAAGAAAAGCAATAAAAATGATAAATACTAACAGTAGTTGAATGCTTAACAGTAACATACAGTGTGAATGACATCTCTGAGACAGTACAAAAGGACATTACTGCTGACTATTTATAAAACACTATGCTAAGTGCAGCACATATACTATTTGATTGAATAATTAAAATGCTAAGTAGTAAGTATTTTTATTATCCTCATGTTAAAAATGAGCAATATGAGGGATAGTTTAAGCAATTTATTTAATTTTCTAGAAATAGTAAGTGAAAGAGGCGGATTTCAGTCACATCAGTAATGATTCAATTTCAGTAAACTGCTGTATGATACCACTTTCATAAGCCCAAACCATTAATTCTATGTACAAAATATATGGAAAACTGAACCAAATTTTAAAATCAAATTGAACACCAAAGCAATTAGAATAGAAATCGTAAAACTAAATGCTTTAAAATCTTGTCTTTCAAATATTGCTATTGAGGAAATCAGTAGGCGGACATGAATAAGTTTGTACACTAAGTTTTAAAACATAACCCCAAATGTACTCCAGAATATACGTTTTTGAAAACATGTTTTCTGAAAAGGACCACAGTTTCAGAATCTTTTTTTGACCTTGATGAACCAGAGACAATATCTGTAAAGACTGAAATAAATCTTCAGCTATTTCTTCTTTTATTAGTCGTCCCCCACTTTTCACACACTCAGGGTAGATAAATTTCCTTCCTTTGTGAAAAATGACAGCTTTTACTAAATATATTTTGAAAAGCCTTATTTCTTTGGGGATGCATTTGAAGCAAACCATTGTTTTCCATCTTTAGAGTTTTAGAGACGAGCTATCAACTGAAGGAACACAATATAACTATCATTACTAAGGCAGTACATAACCAAAAATATGCTTGTCCAAGGTGCTTAAATAAAAAGGAAACCTCTGTTGCTGGCCTGCTAATATCTAGTCAGTTACAGTGCATTTAAAAGAACCTTTGGGTCTAGAAATGATTCAAAATATTACTCATTTGGTTTATAACTTTGAGGTTAAAAGTGAATATGAGAGGTGAAAGTAGTATAATAACTCAGCTTAGAAACATGAAGGCAAATATTAAAGAATGTTTTGCAATGATTGTATAAGTACAGTTTCTAAAACTAAATGTATATTCTATTCACATATTAGTCATTTTTGAAAGGTTATAGATATACTTCTATATTTACTGGTAATATACGCACTTACTGAATAAAGTATTGAAATCTTTCCCCAAATAGTGAATAGTGTAGTATGAATAATCTAATAAAGAGGTATATTAGATAGCAACCAATCAGTCATCAACTTATGAGTTTTTGTAATAGGATATATCACTTTGGATGTAGTGGATGATAATTGAGCAGATGAGATGAATTTTTGTAGAAATGACATACTAGGACAAAAGTCATTTTGTGGCTGTCACCTTTCATATAATATGTCATTGGCATTGAGTGTTAGTTATCTTCCGATATCTGTTCTTTCATTCTTCCAGCTTTTTGTTTGGCACACAGTTTCCTAAAATAACAAACACAAATTCCAATCTCCTTTGAGTCTAGGTGCAACCAGGATAGTGCAAATATACAAAACCCCTCATTTCTCAGAAGACTAATAACGTAGCTTTCTGCTAGAATCTATAATTTATGATTATCAGTTTAATATCATTGTTCTTGCCTTTTCCCCCAATTTGCTGAGCCTTAGAATAAATTTGAGGGTTTTAGGGGGGAGGTCAAATGGAAGGGGAACAAGTGTTTAGACCCTGAAGCAGAAAAGTGCCTGAAATGTTCAAGAAATAGCACAGAAGTCAGAATAATTGAAGCAGAATGATCTGGGGAAGAGAGATAAAGCATGAGACTAGAACACTGAAAGACCCTTTCAGACCATTGTAAAACATTTCACACTGAGACAGAAAACCATTGGGAGGCTCTAAGGCAAGGAATGAACTGTTCTGAATTGCTCTAAACAAACAAACACACAAAAAAGTGAGGAATAAGAATTCATTCGAGGACTGCTGTAGAATTCTAGTTATCGGACTTTAACTTTCAAAAAATTTTAATTGTGATTAAAATACACATAACATAAAAATGACCATCTTTATCATTTTTAAGTGTACAGTTCAGTAGTGTTAAGTACATTCACACTGTTGAGCAACCAATCCCCGGAACTTTTGCATCTTGCTAAACTGAAACTCTGTATCCATTAAACAATAATCTCCTGTTCCCCCATCCCTCCCAGCTCCTGGCAACTCCTCATTCTACTTTCTGCTTCCTCAAGTATGACTACTCTGGATACCTCATATAGGTAGGATCATTCAATGTTTCTCTATTTGTGATTGGCTTCTTTCACAAATTGTTTATTCCACATTTTGTTTATCCATTCATCCACCAATAAATATTTGGGGGTGCTTCTACCTTTTGGATATGCGAATAATGATTCTATGAATATGGGTATCCAGATATTTCTTTGAGACCCAGCTTTCAACTATTTTGGATACATACCAAGAAATGGAGTTGCTGGATCATATGGGAATTCTATTTTTAATTTTTTTGAGGAATAGTCATACTATTTTCTGTAGTGGATGTACCATTTTACATCCCATGCAACAGTGCACAAGGGTTCCAGTTTCTCTTCATAGTCAACAACTCATTGTTTTCTGGTTTTCTAATTTTGTTTTTTTTTTGTTTGTTTTTGGGTGCTTTTTTCTTTTTTGTTTTTGTTTTACTAAGTAGCTGTTTTAATGGGTGTGATAAATTACTTTTTTTTAACTAATTTATTATTTTTTTTATTTATGGCTGTGTTGGGTCTTCGTTTCTGTGCGAGGGCTTTCTCTAGTTGCGGCAAGCGGGGGCCACTCTTCATCATGGTGCACGGGCCTCTCACTATCGCGGCCTCTCTTGTTGCGGAGCACAGGCTCCAGATGCACAGGCTCAGTAGTTGTGGCTCACGGGCCCAGTTGCTCTGCAGCATGTGGGATCTTCCCAGACCAGGGCTCGAACCCGTGTCCCCTGCATTGGCAGGCAGATTCTCAACCACTGTGCCACCAGGGAAGCCCGATAAATTACTTTTTAACAGGATTACTCTGGCTGCTCTAGGGGGAAGAATAGACTAGGAAAGAAAAAATGTGTTTATATCATAATCCATTTACACACACACACAGAACTAAAAGAAAATTATAAATACCCTTTCTACATGAAATTTGCTTTAATTATTTCATTTTGTTTTAAAAGGATTAGAAACAAGTTTTTGACCCACCAATGGATCTCTGCCACTGCTATAAAATACTGTTTGGCCTTTGAGAGTAGTTCAGCATGGTGTTTAAGAGCATCAGCTCTGGAGGCTGACAGCTGGTATTGACTTTGGGCTTTTCCACTTAAAGATATGTGTTCTTCATCAACTTATTTAATCTTGCTGTGCCTCAGTTTCCTCATCTGTAAAGCAAAAATAATAATAGTACTTGCCTCATAGAGACTTTTTAAGGGTTAATTAATTAACACAAGAAATCACTTAGAACATTGTTTAGCATATAAGAACATATTTAGTGGTTGCTTTATCTATAAATTATTAGTAGTAGTAGTATTAATGAACATTATCTTTTGCCTTCGGAGTAGCATTCAGAAACTTAAATACTGGTAGAGGAAATACAATAATTATAAATATGAGAACTATAGTGGATATATGACAATAAAAACTAAGATGCTGATATTGTGACCTTCATAATTCATTGCTATCTAAAACACTGGGCTGGGTGTAATGATATAACAAAATAAAATGTGTGTAAGAGTCATTACTGCCAGTAGACACCAATTAATTACTCTTGATATAGATATAATCATTAATTTAGGACAGTAAATCAATCAGCCTAACAAATGTAGCTCTGACAGATGTTAGAGTTTTAATTCTATTAAATACTTACAGCAAGTCCACATTAAAATTAATTTTATAATTTGAAATCTCATTATTAAGATTAAAGACAAGTTAGTAATGAAGGGTGTGTGTATACATATATATACATATATGCCTATATATTTTAAACAATTTTTGCATGTATATTTACATACATACGTATATTTTTTAAAGATAGCTATGCAACAGTGCTTTTCTTTGAAAGACTGATAAGAATCTTTTTTCATAATTAAAAAAATAGTACTTAATGGAAATTCCTAATATCTAATTAACCAGTACACTTTAGGTATAAAGTGTTTTGTCTTGTCACACCATTTTATACTCAAGAGAGAGTTTCTAAATTAGAAGTTTTCCAGAAGAATATTAGTGAATAGGCAATTCTATTGACATTCTTTGTCTTGCAATTTGACACAAATACCTAAATACAAACACTTTCCCCCTTGATTTAGTAACAAAATAATTTTAACTTGCTTTCACTGTAATTGCTATTGAATTTCTATTCATTTAAAGGTGTCTTGTTATTATAATGGATATTTTCTGTTTCTTATTTACAAAAGTCACAGCAATTTTTAACAATAAATACTGCTTAATTAATTTATAACATCCTATACTATTATATTTCAGCCACCTTGGAGTAAAGAAAGAGTTAGTAAATAGTATTGGAAAAGAAAACTAAGGAGTGGTGTGGTGGTGTTTTGATATGTCAGCTTGGCTAATGAAACACTAAGTATTGCTGGGAAGGTATTTTGCAGATTAAAGTCCATAATCAATTGACTTAATAAGGGAGATTATTCTAAATAAGCAATTTTAGATAATTTGGGTGGGCCTGATTCAATTAGTTGAAGGACATTTAGAGCCGGGCTGATTATTCCCTGATGAAGATGAAATTCCACCTGTGGACAGCTACTTTGACCTGCACTCAAAAGTTCTAGTCTGCCCTTCCTGATGGCACGTTTTGTGTTTCAGATTTGCCTAGCCAGTCCCCACAAGCGTGTTAAGCAATTCTTTGTAATAAGTCTCTTAATATTTATCTCCTACTGGTTCTGCCTCTCAGGTTGAACTTTGACTGATAGAGGGTTACTTGTTACTTGCTTTGCCAGATATTAAAGCATATTTTAAAGTTACAGTTATCAGAATGATGTGTTACCTGTACAGGAATCAATAGATAAATCAATGGAGGTGAGTAAATGATATATCAATGCAAGACGTGAAAAAGTGGAATTCTAAATTAGTGGAACTTGTAAGGAATATAACAAAATACTATTTTTTATCTGTCAGAAATATTTTTAAATGTTATAAAATACTGTTATCATATAAAAAGAAAAGAAATAATTGCAATAGGAAAAGGGTTCTCAATTTTATTATTTTTTTTATTAAAAAAATTTAGCACTGAAAAACTTTCTTCACTAAAAGTCTTATAAAAAACCCAGTGGGAATAATAAAATTTAGCTATTTTTGTTGAAGCCAGTTTGGCATCCCTCAAAATCTACCCTCCCATGTGGTCCCTGAGAAGATGCCAATACAACCTCATCTTCATCTAGGACAGTTGGACAGACAATGAAAAGTGATTGTAGGTTAATAAAGCTGCCCTTCTTTACATCTGAACTTTCTCTAGATATTTATATACTGCCCAAATTTTTTTACCTTGATAGAAAATGTTGAGATATTCATTTGACTTGCTTCTCCCCCATTATTCCATCCATGTCATTTAAAATGAACACTAACCTTGTATTGAGCTCAAATCTCTGAGTTCTTTCAGTTAATAAACCTACCATCCTCTTCTACCCAACTATTTTTCCTTTCTCAACAGTAATTTTATAAACAATAGTTGATCCTATAAGAAAAAAATTATCTGGATGATAGTTCTTATAAGATTAGTCTTACACACTAACAAATTAGTTGCCTGACTTGCTAAGTGAAGTCCGAATATTAGCAATTAAACAGTACTTAAGAAAATATAGTGTAGTTTACCTTTGTACAAAGATCATTCCAAATAATCGTGTGATTTGTTTTAAGTTGAAGAATATATATTTCAGACAGTTAATATCTTTATTCACAGAACCTTACTATTCAGAATCAGCGGCATGACAATATAAGTTTAATTTTCAAATATTAAGTTTTTATTAAATATTGAAATTTATGCCAAAAAGAATGTATGTATACACTTAAAGCTTCATAAACTATTTTCATATCTGATGGTTATCAATATTCAGTCTAATAATTAAGTATTAAATGCAGATAATATTTATAATATAATTTTTATCAGGAATTTCCTTTATATATTAGTATGTACTATCTAATATATAAAGAAAATCTATTTATGGACTACATTTTCTAGAATACAAAGGCATATGCTATCACTCATTATTTCCTTGTCCTGTTTCCTGCCTTTTTTTTTGTTTTCTGGTAATTTAGTCTATAAACTGATGTTAAAAGAGGTTCACTGAGAGGATCAAGACACAGTATTCATTGGGTAGAGAAAGAGTCAGAATACCCACCAGGGTTTTCAGTGCCCGCATCATTAAGAAGAGAGTAAACTGACGTGGATTCATGTCAGGTGATTCTGGTTACTAAATTTCAGTCAGGACAGGAGATCTCTTATTGTCACAAGTCATTTCTGCCCTGCATCCTGCCCAGCTGCCCATAATATAATATATTCTAGGCATACCACTCAGAACAAGAGGAAACCACTCCACGTGGACAGTTTCCAAACACTTGGTATTTAACGACCAGGATATTATGGGAGAAGTGAGAGATTTGATAAACAGAAACAATATTCCCAAAGGAGGAAATATCCACCACAGTGGAAAACAGGGATAAAAAAGCTCTACTTCTGTGTAATTCTGTCTGTGAGAGCCATGCAAGGCTACTTATGGATCTCTGGGGAATGTATACAGTTTTTAAAATGGTGTTGGTACCTCCATTTAAAATTCCATCTAGGAGGACCTTCAAGGTGGTGGAGGAGTAAGACATGGAGATCACCTTCCTCCCCACAAATACATCAGAAATACATCTACATGTGGAACAACTCCTACAGAACCCCTACTGAATGCTGGCAGAAGACCTCAGACTTCCCCAAAGTCAAGAAGCTCCCCATGTACCTAGGTAGGGCAAAAGAAAAAAGAAAAAACAGACAAAAGAGTAGGGACAGGACCTGCACCTCTGGGAGAGAGCTGTGAAGGAGGAAAAGTTTCCACACACTAGGAAGCCCCTTCACTGGTAGAAACGAGGAGTGGCAGGGGAGAAGCTTCAGAGCCACAGAGGAAAGCACAGCAACAGGGGTGCAGAGGGCAAGGCAGAGAGATTCCCACACAGAGGATTGGTGCTGACCAGCACTCACCAGCCTGAGAGGCTTGTCTGCTCACCCACCAGGGCGGGTGGGGGCTGGGAACTGAGGCTCAGGCTTCGGAGGTCAGGACTGGGGTTGGCTGCGTGAACACAGCCTGAAGGGGGCTAGAGCACCATAGCTAGCCAGGAGGGAGTCCGGGAAAATGTCTGGATCTGCCTAAGAAGGAAGAGACCATTGTTTGGGGATGCACGAGGAGAGGGGATTCAGAGCACCACCTAAACGAGCTTCAGAGACGGGCGCAAATCACGGCTATTAGCGTGGACACCAGAGATGGGCATGAAACGCTAAGGCTGCTGCTGCAGCCACCAAGAACCCTAACCCCAATCCTAATCCACACCTCCCCTCCTGGAAGCCTGTGCAGCCCGCCACTGCCAGGGTCCCGTGATCCAGGGACAACTTCCCTGGGAGAACACACAGCACACCTCAGGCTGTTGCAACGTTATGCCAGCTTCTACCACCGCAGGCTCACCCTGCATTTCTTGCCTCTCCCTGCCCCCAACCTGCATGACCCAGAGCCTCCTAATCAGCCTTTCCTTTAATGCTCTCTGGGCTGGGCAAAGAACAGATGCAGAGGGTGACCTACACACAGAGGCAGGGCCAAATACAAAGCTGAACCCCAGGAGCTGCACAAACAAGATGAGAAAGGGAAATTTCTCCATGCAGCCTCAGGAGCAGCAGATTAAATCTCCACAATCAACTTGATGTACCCTGCATCTGTGGAATACCTGAATAGACAATGAATCATCACAAAATTGAGACGATGGACTTTGAGAGCAACTGTAGACTTGGGATTTGCTGTATACTACTGACTTGTTCCTGATTTTTATGTGTATCTTAGTATAGTTTTTAGTGCTTGTTATCATTGGTGGATTTGTTTATTGGTTTGGTTGCTCTCTTCTTTTTTTTTTTTTTTACTTTTTAAAATTTTAATAATATTTTTTTAATTTTTTACTTTAATAACTTTATCTTATTTTAGTTTTTTTTCTCCCTTTTCTTATAAGCCGTGTGGCTGACAGGGTCTTGGTGCTACGGCCAGCTGTCTGGCCTGAGCCTCTGAGGTAGGGGAGCAGAGTTCAAGACACTGTACCAGCAGAGACCTCCTGGCCCATGTAATATCAATCAGTGAGAGATCTCCCAGAGATCTCCATCTCAACACTAAGAGCCAGCTCCACTCAACAACCAGCAACCTTCAGTGCTGGACACCCCATGCCAAACAACTAGCAAGACAGGAACACAACCCCACCCATTAGCAGAGAGGCTGCCTAAAATCATAATAAGTTCACAGACACCCAAAAACACACTACTGGGCGCGGTCCTGCCCACCAGAAAGACAAGATCCAGCCTCATCCACCAGAACACAGACACCAGTTCCTTCCACCAGGGAGGCTACATAAGCCACTGAACCAACCTTACCCACTGAGGGCAGACACCAAAACAACAAGAGCTATGAACCTGCAGCCTGCGAAAAGGAGACCACAAACACAGTAAGTTAAGCAAAATGAGAAGACAGAGAAAGACACAGCAGATGAAGGAGCAAGGTAAAAACCCACCAGACCAAACAAATGAACAGGAAATAGGTAGTCTACCTGAAAAAACAATTCAGAGTAATGATAGCAAAGATGATCCAAAATCTTGGAAATAGAATGGAGAGAATACAAGAAACGTTTAACAAGGACCTAGAAAAACTAAAGAGCAAGTAAACAATGATGAACAACACAATAAAAGAAGTTAAAAATTCTCTAGAAGGAATCAATAGCAGAATAACTGAGACAGAAGAACGGATAAGTGACCTGGAAGATAAAATAGTGAAAATAACTACTTCAGAACAGAATAAAGAAAAAAGAATGAAAAGAACTGAGGACAGTCTCAGAGACCTCTGGGACAACATTAAATGCACCAACATTCGAATTATAGGGAGAGGTCCCAGAAAAAGAAGAGAAAAAGAAAGGGACTGAGAAAATATTTGAAGAGATTATAGTTGAAAACTTCCCTAATATGGAAAGCAAATAGTCAATCAAGTCCAGGAAGTGCAGAGTCCCATTCAAGATAAATCCAAGGAGAAACATGCCAAGACACATATTAATCTAACTATCAAAAATTAAATACAAAGAAAAAATATTGAAAGCAGCAAAGGAAAAGCAACAAATAACATACTAGGGAATGCCCATAATGTTAACAGCTGATCTTTCATCAGAAACTCTGCAAGGCAGAAGGGAGTGGCAGGACATATTTAAAGTGATGAAAGGGAAAAACCTAAAACCAAGATTCCTCTACCAAGCAAGGATCTCATTCAGATTAGAGGAAGATATTAAAACCTTTACAGACAAGCAAAAGCTAAGAGAATTCAACACCACCAAACCAGCTTTACAACAAATGCTAAAGGAACTTCTATAGGCAGGAAACACAAGAGAAGGAAAAGACCTACGATAACAAACCCAAAACAACTAAGAAAATGGTAATAGGAACATACATATCGATAGCTACCTTAAATGTAAATGGACTAAATGCTCCACCCAAAAGACATAGACTGGCTGAATGGATACAAAGACAAGACCCGTATATATGCTGCCTACAGGAGACCCACTTCAGACCTAGGGACACATACAGATGGAAAGTGAGGGGATGGAAAAAGATATTCCATGCAAATGTAAATCAAAAGAAAGCTGGAGTAACAATTCTCATATCAGACAAAATAGACTTTAAAATAGAGACTATTACAAGAGACAGAGAAGGACACTACATAATGATCAAGGGATCAATCCAAGAAGAAGATATAACAATGGTAAATATTTATGCACCCAACATAGGAGCACCTCAATACATAAGGCAAATGCTAACAGCCATAAAAGGGGAAATTGACAGTAACACAATCATAGTAGGGGACTTTAACACCCCACTTTCACCAATGGACAGATTATCAAAAATGAAAATAAATAAAGAAACACAAGGTTTAGCTGATACACTAAACAAAATGGACTTAATTGTTATTTATAGGACATTCCATCCAAAAAACAACAGAATACACATTCTTCTCAAGTGCTCATGGAACATTCTCCAGAATAGATCATATCTTGGGTCACAAATCAAGCCTTGGTAAATTTAAGAAAATTGAAATCATATCAAGTATCTTTTCCGACCACAACACTCTGAGACTAGTTATCAATTACAGGAAAAAAACTGTAAAAGATACAAACACATGGAGGCTAAACAATATGCTACCAAATAACCAAGAGATCACTGAAAAAATCAAGGAGGAAATCAAAAAATACCTAGAAACAAATGACAATGAAAACACAATGGCCCAAAACGTATGGGGTGCAGCAATAGCAGTGCTAAGAGAGAAGTTTATAGCAATACAATCCTACCTAACAAACAAGAAACATCTCAAATACACAACCTAACCTTACACCTAAAGCAATTACAGAAAGAACAAAAAAAACCCCAAAGTTAGCAGAAGGAAGGAAATCATAAAGATCAGATCAGATATAAATGAAAAAGGAAAGAAGGAAACATTAGCAAAGATCAATAAAACTAAAAGCTGGTTCTTTGAGAAGATAAAGAAAATTGATAAACCATTAGCCAGACTCATCAAGAAAAAAAGGGAAAAGACTCAAATCAACAGAATTAGAAAAGAAAAAGGAAAAGTAACAACTGACACTGCAGAAATACAAAGGATCATGAGAGATTATTACAAGCAACTATATGCCAATAAAATGGACAACCTGGAAGAAATGGACAAATTCTTAGAAAAGCACAACCTTCTGAGACTTTAAAGAAGGGTGAAAATATGACCCATAATTAACAACTGTAGTAGTTAATAGAAGCCAAACGACCCACATATTGAAATTATCAGGGACAGAAATTACAAAATTAGATATTTATATTAATGTTATATAATATAAATATATTCATGGACTGAAACATTTATAAATTTATATATTAATAGATATATGCTGTATATTATAATGTATTACGAATATACTCAAGAACTTAAAATATAAACCTTATCCATGAACAGATAATCTCAGCAGAGAAATGGAAATGATAATAAAGAACTAAGAGAAAATTCTAGAACTGCAAATTCTGAAACTGAAAGGGTGCTGATATAGTCCTCATTATGGTGTTTGTTGTAGTCCTAAAAAACTAGAAATAAAACCTAAATGTCACAATGAAAGAAGAGTTAAATGATTAAATTTTGATATTTCCATACAATATACCAAAATAATGTATTAACATTCCAAAATAATTTTTAATACGTGGAAATAATTATAATCTGTAGAAGCATATTGCAAAGTTTTACACATTTATACAGAGTGTTATTCACTATCTATTTGTTCTGTATGTGTAACCACAAGGGCAGAAATCCTATCATTTTTGTTCATCGTCAAATACCCAGCCATCCAGACCAGCTCACCTGAAAAACAGTTAGACATATTTGTTGAATAAATGAGTGAATGAGTGGCAGAGCTTCAGACTTGTTTGAATGCTCAGCCAGGGAAGGCCTATGATGCAAAGTCATAACCTAGTTTGGAAAACTTAGGATGGGGACATCTGGATAGATGTCTCTGAGGACATTGACTCTGCAGGCTCCCTGAACTTGTGGGCTTGCAGAAGCAGCCCATGCTTCCCTTGTGAGTGATGGAATTTCAGCTGTGCAGAAGGGCACTGCAGAAACCTTCCCTGTTCAAAGCAACGGGTACCTCCCTGGAGAATGGTCTCTATCTCCTCTCCTGGAGACCAATCACTGCCAGACCAATAACTAAGGGGAAATCCCAGCATCACTAAGTGAGGAATGTTCTGAACCTGATAAAGAGGAAAGATACTGTATACTTCAAAAGCTGCAAGAATTATCCTGCATGTACTGACAGGAGCCAAACTCCTGATTGGAGTTTGAGCGTATTTAATCAAGAGGCCAGAATGCAAGACCAGATAAGCAAGAATTCTTTGATTTCGAAGCACTTTCTTAGAGCACATGACTTTATACCCTGATAAGAACCTCAGAGGATGGAGCAAACTGACTGCTGGAGTTTCCTATGGAAGTCTGGAATAACTATCGTAATTGATGGCCAACTCTGAATGAAGTGGAAATGCTTGAGTTGCCCCAGCAAACAGCAGAGGACAAGTAAAGAGGCTGAGGGAAATAGGCATGCTGGAATGGACATATTATATCAGGTCAGGATGCCCGCCAGAGTTTACGTTCTAAGGAAAGGTCTGAAAGACATAATTATTCATCAAGGCCATCAGGAGTGTGCTGGGAAGAAGGGAACCAGCTGCACTAAATTCAGTGGGGGCTCTCCTCTGCAAGCTGAGGATGACAGCGGATGAGGCCATCACAGAGTTGGGCTCATTAATATCCATGGGGATGCAGAAGTCTCAAAGAAAGTACTACCCAAGTGGTGGTAGTACTTAACTGCCAATAACCAAGAGGCATCGTTACCATAAGGATGGCGAATTTGGAGGTGCAGCCAAGGGGTTTGATTGATAGGGAGTTGTGGAGGTGGTTAGTAGAGAATAGCGTTGCTAGGGGCAGAAGAGACAAGCAGCCGAAAAGGAAGAATGCAGGCGGCTGAAGGTGGTTGCTTCACAGACTGGTTCTTAGACTCCTAGATGCTCCATGGGTGGGCTAAAGTGCATCTCTAAACTGCTCTTTAATTTTACTTCAATATATATGTTAATACACACTTGGGAGCCTTGAGGCATGGGGGTCCATACCCTTCATGAGTTTGTATCAAACAAGTCCATGACCATAAAAATGAGCAATAGCTAAGTAGATAGATATCTCACTAGCAAGCTAAATTTTATCTGTAATAGAGAAAAATAGATATTTTTATAGTTTTGCCCATTACAGTGAAAAATAACACAAGGTTATGTTTGATGGTCATTACTGATTAATGTTTTTCTGGAGGTGCTACTCAATAAAATTAGAAAAGCAAAAGAGAGTTATCTTTTTTAAATAGTAGGAGAAGGTGATATAGGTGATAGAAGAAATATAATTATTATTGAAGATGATGTGATTGTTGTCTGAAATATTCAAGAGAATTAACTGGCAGAAACAATTAGGTTTAGGAAGGTAGCCAGATAGTATATATTTGCCCCTTATAAAATTTGTGTTTTTATCAGGGCTATTTCTCAAATTCATATTATATCAATTGAAATAAACATATTTGTTAGAATTATCATGGAGCTGCGTGATCTATTGTAACTTTCTACATTGCTTGTTTATATTTAATTTTTTTAGTTGGGGTGAATATTAAACACTAATAAATACCCTTTTGGCATGTGTTAAGTTGATCAAATATGATAATATATTTGTTCTCCTTTGAATTTGTATTAGTTATAAATACCATATGTCAATCAATCTATGAAGTCCTAGAATAAACTCAATTTGGAATAAATTAAATTTTTGAATGTCCTGATGGCTCCATTTACTATTATATGATTTCAAATTTTGCATCAGTATTAATAAATAAGAGTGGGTTGGAATTTTCTTCATTTTCTCTATATTTTTCAGATTTCAGTATCACTAATATGATGGCTATATAAAAACAATTGCCCATTTTTAATTTGTTCTCTTGGTCAAATTTTAACATGTATCAGATTCACCTGGGACGCTCGGCAAGAATGTGGATTTCCTGGCTCAACATCCAAAGAGTTTATATTAGTAGGTCTTATGTTAGCCATGGCAATCTGCATCTTTAATCAGCAACCTAACAAATGTAATGCAAGTGGCTCATAGACAATGTTTAGAGAAGCAGTATAGGGTTTGTAGTTTAAGAAATGTCAAATGACCGTATGGTAGTTCTATTTTTAGTTTTTTAAGGAACTTCCATACTGTTCTCCATAGTGGCTGTATCAATTTACATTCCCACCAACAGTGCAAGAGGGTTCCCTTTTCTCCACACCCTCTCCAGCATTTATTGTTTGTAGATTTTTTGATGATGGCCATTGTGACTGGTGTGAGGTGATACCTCCTTGTAGTTTTGATTTGCATTTCTCTAATGATTAGTGATGACCCAGCAATCCCACTACTGGACATATACCCTGAGAAAACCATAATTCAAAAAGAGTCATGTACCACAATGTTCATTGCAACACTATTTACAATAGCTAGGACATAGAAGCAACCTAAGTGTCTATCGACAGGTGAATGGTTAAAGAAGATGTGGCACGTATATACAATGGAATATTACTCAGCTGTAAAAAGAAACGAAATTGAGTTATTTGTAGTGAGGTGGATGGACCTAGAGTCTGTCATACAGAGTGAAGTAAGTCAGAAAGAGAAAAACAAATACCATATGCTAACACATATATATGGAATATAAAAAAAAATGGTTCTGATGAACCTAGGGGCAGGACATGAATAAAGACACAGACGTAGACAATGGACTTGAGGACACGGGGAGGGGGAAGGGCAAGTTGGGACGAAGTGAGAGAGTGACATGGACATATATACACTACCAAATGTAAAATAGATAGCTAGTGGGAAGCAACCACATAGCACAGGGAGATCAGCTCTGTGCTTTGTGACCACCTAGAGGGGTGGGATAGGGATGGTGGGAGGGAGATGCAAGAGGGAGAGGATATGGGGATATATGTATACGTATAGCTGATTCACTTTGTTATACAGCAGAAACTAACCCAACATTGTAAAGCAATTATACTCCAATAAAGATGTCAAAAGCAAATAAATAAAATAAAATAAAATAAAATTCCATCTAAATTTTCTAGAACTTAAGCCTTCAATGTGTTATTTTCTATTCCATCCTTGTTTTTAATTTAAAAATGTTAATGTGAGGGTTTTGAAGGAAATTTGATTTATAAATCTTATAAATATTCATGTAATTCACAGCCCAGGAGATACATGACATCGCTTTGAGATGATTAAATATTTTCCATCATTAAATGCTCCAAAGAGTAAATTTCACAGAAATAAAGCCCTTGTTTTAAATAGTGTTTTAAACAACACAATAATAATTAAGCCCCTTGTGTTCAAAACAGTAAGCTGTTAGTAGGTACATTAAATAAAATTATCACACACTATTCTTGACATAAGATTCATAATCAAATTATTATTTTTGTCTTCTGAATTCCCACAATAAGAGCATATGAAATTTATTGGTTCCTGAAAGGTAAGAGCTTATATAACAGAATCATTTTATTCTCACATGTACATTTCAAAGGAAATTAAAAAAAGGTTTTATTTCAATTACTACTATATTTTAAAAGATTTTAAAGCTTTATTTAGAAGTTCTCTGTTTTCTGATGGTTAGACAAAATCTGATGCATCATGCCTTTCTCAGTAGAAAATACCTTTTAGATCCTGTCTCTTCCTCATGGTTGGCTCTGACTCCACCCCTTTTTTCATAAAAGACATGGAATATAGAGTTTATACTCTTTACTTCTACTCTATTCACCATTCAGAAAAACAACATTCTTTGAACGGCTACCCTGTAGGAATACAGGGTTGCATTAGATATGTTGCTTACCTTATCTTATGCTTAAAGAAATGATAACAGTACATTGCCATAGAGATTATTAGAGTCATAATTAGTATTACTCACCCCTCAATCCACTGGTATGTGACTTTTACTCCACTCCATTGCAGACTAAGCTCATATAATGATCTCAAATATTTTACAGTTAATAGGATCCACTGGTATCTTCTTAATCTTCTCTTTCTAAGTTTTCTATAGCCTTTGACAAGTATCAACACTAAGGTTCAGCATGTAAGATGAGTAGCATGGATAGAAAGTTTCATTCATCTCTCTTTAAAAGGATCTCTGTAATAGTAACACTTTGTTCTCCAAAGTAAACAAGGTTGCTCCCATCTCCATATCCTCTGCCTCCTGTGACCTCTTTTTCTCTTGTGTGTTCATGATGTGACTCTTGCTCATGACTTTCATCTGATGTGTGAATTCCTAGGTCCTTCCTCTTTTGTCAGTCTTTGTCTATGTTTGTTGCTGTACCATTTTTTTGAATGCTGCTGACAAAAATGTCTCCATCTCTTCTGGTTAATCTCACTGCATGAGTTCAAGATTCACTTTACATTGACTTCTAGATCTACATCTCTAGCAATAACTTCTCCCTTATACATTCTAAATATGTTTTTCCAAGTGTCTGCAATTTGTTTCACCCTGAAAGGCTTTTCAATTATTTTAATGTTAAGTCAAAGGTATTTCTTCCATATTATGAGTTCATGATACAACTATGTTGTGGCTTTGAGCAAGTTAATTAAATTTTCCTTTGGTTTCCTCATCCCTAGTTATTTATTTAATTTATTTATTTTTGGCTGTGTTGGGTCTTCATTGCTGTGCTTGAGCTTTCTCTAGTTGCAGCGAGCAGGGGCTACTCTTCGTTGCAGTGCACGGGCTTCTCATTGCGGTGGCTTCTCTTGCTGTGGAGCATGGGCTCTAGGCACACAGGCTTCAGTAGTTGTGGCACACAGGCTCAGTAGTTGTGGCTCGTGGGCTCTAGAGTGCAGACTCAGTAGTTGTGATGCATGGGCTTAGTTGCTCTGCGGCATGTGGGATCTTCCTGGACCAGGGCTCGAACCCGTGTCCCCTGCATTGGCAGGAGGATTCTTAACCACTGCGCCACCAGGGAAGCCCAACCCTAGTTATTTAATTTGAGGAAATAGAAACATCCTCACAGTCTGACCATTTTTAAAGGTCAATCTGCATATTTCTCCCTTAGACTCATCTGTCCTCAATCATCCATTCTTTGTTTCAGCTCAGTTTATTGGGCATGGAGCAGGGTAGGAAAGACTTAAGAAAAGACATAGAGGAGAAATGGATATCTACATTTTTTCTTGGCCGAGACTGTCAGTTTATATATATATATATATATATATATATATATATATATATATATATAATATATATGGCTCATTTTCAATAGTAACATTTGACACCACTAAAACAAAATCCTGATTTGAGGTTCAAAGATTTCATTTTTAATAGAGCTTTCATAAAACAGCTTCATGTGTATGATGCCCCATTCTGTTAAACACATATTTTTTTTCTAGCTTATATGTGATAAGGGCTAAGAAAATAGAATAACTAAGAAATGGAGATATTGATAGCTTATTCTCAAAGAATTTGCAGAAATGGCGGCAGGGGAAATACCACAGTTTTCCTGGGAGAAATGACTGCTAAAGAGTGAAAGAAACTTCAAGAAATAAAATAGCTTTTTATTTCATAAGTCAAATTGGAAACTCCCTGACATATTTATTTATTCATTTATTTTAAAACGACATTTGTTAAATAACTGTTCCAGGAAAATAAAGCATCTGTAACTAACAGATGGACAAGTGCAAATTTTAGTGCAAAACTCCTTAAATGCTTTATTAATAGGCTGGTGTTGAGAACTGCTGTACAGGAATGCTAGGTTTTCCCTCTGCATGCTCTATATTTTGGGATATTAAGGGACATCATGGGCCAGAAAGAAGAGCAGAATAGAAACTAGAAGTTTTCTCTTTAGGGTAGCAGATACATACAAAGGTTTAAACATCACACATTTGACTAGAGGGAGGCTTTCAGCTCATGCTCAGCTTATAACCTGAAAAGGAGGAATTCGATAGCAATTATAAGACCACTAGGATGCATCAACAGGGATTTATTTTGGAAAACAGAAGATTGCATAAAATTAAAGTTTGTGTTCTCAGTCCAAACTAAGGGAAAATAAAAGTGAAAAACAAAATGTTGAAATAATACATTGAGAAAAGGAAAGCTTAAATACATAATTAAAAGGAAAATCTACAATTAAGGTTTTAAAACTCTATTAAAACTGCCTTATAGAAAATTGATTCAATGATGTTGAGGAAATATATAAGAAAACCATTCAGAATTCAGATTAAAATATGACCAATGTAGAGATAACAAATAACAAGAAAGAATAAAAATTCAACATAAATACAATTGAATTTCCTTAAGAGGGTAGGAGTAATAGCTTAGAAATAAAAATTGAAGAAATAATAGAAGAATGTTTTCCTTTGATGAAGAAAAATAAGAAACTATATAATGAAAGAACTCACTACACACCTAGAGACCAAAAATATCCACAGTTTCTAAGGCAAACTGCCACTGACAGTTGTTGCTTCAGATATACAGCCCCAAGTCCCAGTGGCATACAGCAGTAAGAAATTTTTTCCTATGCCTCTGCAGATCCATTGGCGCAGCTCTGTGATCTCAACCGCGGTCACTCACAAGTCTGGGAGTCAGGTGGGCAGTGGCTGATGGAGGCGGGACTAGGCAGGATAACTCTGCTTCGAGCTGCAGACTTGTCCATCAGGGGTCAACTCCATATCCTGTTCTGAGACCCAGACTGAAGGGCAGAAGTTCCTGGGCTAGCCCTTCTCATGGCAATAGCAAAGGCACAAAGGGTAAGTTCAAACATACAAGGACACACCAAAGCCCTGCTGCATCCCACCACTTAACAGTCCACCCTCCAAAGAAAATCACATGGCTGAGCTACTTCAGGGAAATGTTGTAAGCAAATCAGGTCTATCTAGTGAAGCCACAAAGAACTGTTATTTCTTTTTTTTTTTTTTTTTTTTTTTTTTTTAATTGTATAGCTACTTTATTTATTTATTTATTTATTTTTGGCTGTGTTGGGTCTTCGGTTCGTGCGAGGGCTTTCTCTAGTTGCGGCAAGTGGGGGCCACTCTTCATCGCGGTGCGGGGACCGCTCTTCATCGCGGTGCGCGGGCCTTTCACTATCGCGGCCCCTCCCGTTGCGGGGCACAGGCTCCAGACGCGCAGGCTCAGTAGTTGTGGCTCACGGGCCCAGCTGCTCCGTGGCATGTGGGATCTTCCCAGACCAGGGCTCGAACCCGTGTCCCCTGCATTAGCAGGCAGATTCTCAACCACTGCGCCACCAGGGAAGCCCAGAACTGTTATTTCTCATAGCAGTTCTTTGAGAAATGTTTTTAAAAAGTTAGTAGCAACTAGAAGAGAATGCCTACTTTCTTCTTTGCTGTGATGAAAGATATGCATTCATGTATTCATGGATTCATTTAATAACTCTATCAAGTTATTGTTTGTGTAGTTCCTTTATAATCCTATTTCTAAATTAAGTATAACCTACAAATCATTTACAAAGAATACAGTTTGAATTTTGTCCTCATTGAACAAGAGGAAAAAACTTTAGTGCTGTTGTTCTAATAACGTATTATTTCTCCTTTTCCTGGTGATTCATTTATTTCTAAATATAAAAGTAAACAGTTTTACTTTGGTGAGATTTAGAAGTATATCACCTCTATGATTCATCACTCATTTTGGTTAAATCCCTCCCAAAGCAATACGCCTAAAGGCTTCTTTTCCGGCTTTCACAAACTCTAAAGAGGGTTGACCTGCTAACAGAATACCATTTGTGTAACAATCCCTGGGTCTTTTGTGAGTGTTTCCAATAAATCAAATTCAATGGAATTACAAAATGAAAAGTACTATTGGAAAAAAACATGTTAAGGATTCCAAATGTGAGATTATGTGTGAGCATGTATGTGTGTGTGTTTGTGTTTGTGTGTCACATTTGCTTACAATAATTATTGGGGATGGGTATACAATTTTATATTTTTAAAAAAGTAATAACTTGTAGGAAGTGTGGGTCAGAAGAGGAGATGTAGGAAAATAGACACTTTTGTGCACTGTTAGTATCAACTGGTACAGCCCTTCTGGAGAGAAATCTGACAAAGCATAGTAAAATTATGTATGTATTGTTTTTATTTAAATATGGCGTTATAAAATTGAAAAAGACGTGCAAGTGAGAGAGGGTTAGGTTTTATTGATCATAAATAAAATGCACTATGTTCAATAAATAAAATTATTATATTCTAGAATAAAGATTATTCCCAATAACTCTAGTTACTGTAGCCACTCCTTGTGGGTACACCACATAGTAGTAAGAAATATTTGCAAATGAAATAAATAACACTTAAAGCCAAAAGAGAGGTCCTCTTATGAACTCTGAATTGGAGGCAATATTAAGGTGGATAACAAAATTGTAGGCAAAGGGCTTGGATAGTAAATAAAAATAATTGACTGAACCTAAATGCACAAGAGAACCTTGAACATGATATATTCTGGCCAATTCTGTAGATCCCAGTTCTTGTTTTATTTATCGGTTTCTTTTTGTGTTTAATTATATTTTACTTTTAATCTAATTTAATTATTTAACCTCATTTTATTATCCCCTTCATTCTTACTTTGAGCACACCTTTCTTTACACTCTTTTTGTATTTCTCTTATGCTTTGATATATGGCTGTGGTGCACGTTGCTATAAAATACATAAATATTTATAAAATATGTGGTGTACTGTTTGTGTATTTTTAAAATTTTACTTGAAGTGGTATTGGGCTATTGACCATTTTTAGCATTTCAAGCTCAATATTATATTTTTAATCAACATTAGCACTCCTTTGAAACGTCTTCTATGTTTTAGTCACTTATATCCCTATTGGTAGTGTTCTGGGTTAAATTGCGTCCCCAAAAAGAAGATACATTGAAGTCCTGTACCTCAAAAAGTAGTTTCATTTGGAAATATGGTTGTTGCAGATCTAACCAAGTTAAGATGAGATCATTAGGGTGGGCTCTAATCAAATATGTTTTATATCTTTATAAAAGGGGATGTTTGGACACAGAGATACACACGTGGGTAGAACATTTTATGGAGATGGAGCAGAGATCCAGGGGATGATTCTACAAAGCCAAGGAATGCCACAGATTACCAGCAACCACCAGACGCTAGAAGAGAGGCATGGGACAGATTCTCCCTCACAGTTCTCAGAAGGAAGCCATCCTGTGGATACCCTGATTGGGGACTTCTAGCCTCCAGAACTGTGAGACAATATATTTCTGTAACGTAAGCCACCCAAATTGTGGTACTTGGTTATAGCAGCCCTAGCAAACTAATACAGCTAGCTATTTAGATTGTCTACTGACCCCACTATGATAAATAATATTCTGATAAATATGTTCATATATGTCCCTCTAGGGATGTGTGATAGCCTTTTCTGAGTTGTATGTCATAGAATAGGACGATAGCTGCATTATATGGTATATACATGATTAATTTCACTAAATACTGCCAGATTTCTCTCCAGCAGTGTTCTACCAGTTTATACTTCCACTACAGTTCAGTAAAGGCAACTATTGTTCTGCTTCCTAAGTGTTTTTTCGATTTGTCAGACTTTTGTCATGTGCTTTTAATCTACACTGCGTTTCCCCCTTTCCGGGAATTACCTATTCATAACATTGAGTCTTTTTCTAATTGAAGAGTAGGATGATTCTTTTCTTTTAATATTTAGAAACTGCATTCATTTTAAGTACTTTCTCCCACTCTTTCACTCTTTTTAATTTTGTATCTTGTCTTTTGATGAATGAAAATTTTTTCCTTTAGAAAAAATTCATTAATTTTCTCCCCAATGGCTTGTGCATAAAAATATATAGTTTAAGACTTTTCTCTTTACCATGAAATCACAGCACTAATTCCTCCTGCCCCTCAAATTTGCTTCAAAAATTCTAAGGTTTTATTTACACATTAAAGTCTCTGATTCACATGGAATTGATTTTTCTGGATGTTGTGAGATAAAAACAACACTTATTTTCCCATGCTTCAGAAACGTTTATTGTCTGATCCATTCTTTCCCACTGGTATGCAATGCCAGGTGTCACACATCATACCTCCATGTATTCATATCTCTATTTCTAGGCTCTTGATTGTTCCATTCATCTATTTTTATATCCATGGACCAATGTCACGTAGCCTTAAGCACATTTAATCTACAACAACATATGGTAAAACAACATCTTTAGCATTCCATATAAATTGAAAAAAACAGTTTAGTTTTAAAAAATGTTTATTGGAATTGCACTGAATTATAAATTTATTTCAGAAGGACTGATATAACGGAAGAACCTTAAAATCTATTGTCAAAATAAGGACATATTTAGAAATATACCTATGTTTGTGATATATTTTTTAATGTATTGAACAAATGAATATAAAAACTTTCTTGTGATATTTGAAAATGGTGTGTACTATGCTTCGGAGAGCTGGATAGTTGCTCACAAAATAACCTTAAGTATATAAACACATTGGATATTAGCCAATGACATTCTTCTTAAGAAACGCTCTGGTAGACTTATGCTTTGTAGTCCACGATCACATATGCATGTGTTCCTTACTGCAACATGGCCTTTTATAATTCTTAAAATCATTTTTCTATTTCTTATGTGTTAAGAAGCTTAAGATTCCATAGTGATATAATTATGATAATTTCATGCATCAATTCATTAAACAGTGAGATGCTTTATTGTTTTCATTAATCTGAGCGTGCATTTTGGTGTTTATATTAATGTCTGTCAGCTGATTCTAATTAAAGAAGTGTTCATGGGCAAAAGAAGGAAACATTTATAACACATAATCTACCTCTTGTTATTTAAGCATTTATTTTCTTGATGGTAGAAATAGTTTTGACATGTACAGCAATATTTTTTAATTGAAATTGATATATATTCCATATATGGAATAATTACCAAGACTGCAGCTTTTGGAGGCAGTACGATTTACTATCCAAGAACTCACAGAGTGTCTGATTTATGAATGTGAATATGAATTTATGAATATTGCCTCAACTTAAGTGACTCTCTTTATGGTAAAAGAATTGCAACAATGGACAGATGGCAATGAAATCCATTCCTATACCATATCAGCCAGTACCTGTTTGCTTGTGTACATAATGAATTGATCTTTTAAAAGCAGAGTTATTGGTGTCAGCTTGGGAAGAAAATTTGTATTAGTCAGCGTTCTCAGAGAAACAGAACCAATAGGAGATGATAGATAGATAGATAGATAGATAGATAGATAGATAGATAGATAAGTGGTAGATATTTATCACAGGAGGAATTGGCTCATGCAGTTATGGAGGCTGGGATATGCCTCAATATACCACCTGCAAGCTGGAGAACCAGGAAAGCCAGTGGTATAATTCAGTCTGAGCCCAAAGGCCTGAGAACCAGGAGCATGAATGTCTGAGAGCAGAATGTGGATATACCTGCTCAAGGAGAGAAAGGGAGAGTAAGCCATATCTCTGCCTTTTTGCTCTATTCAGGCTCTCAATGGACTGGATGATGTCTGCCCACATTGGTGAGGGCAATCTTCTTTACTCAGTCTACTGACTCAAATGCTAATCTCTTCCAGAAACACCCTCACAGACACATCCAGAAATAATGATTTACCAGCTGTCTGGACATCCCTTAACCCAGTCAAGTCAACATGTAAAATTAACCATCACAACACCTTTAGGCTCTGCTGAATTAGTGGTCTTTGTCCCTAGGGGCGGGACATTTATACCAGGTAGTAGCTACGTTGTTGCATGGTTACTTTGGAGTACTCATCCTGGTTTCTTTACCGAATATTCAGCAGGCAAAGAAAGGAGCTAATATACTAGCAGCGGTAATTCACATTTATTAGCATAAGAAGAGAGGTACGATTATATGATGGAGCAGTGGGGGAGTTCGTCTAGAACTCTAGTTGCATACTGGATGCCTCTTGCTAGTTTTTGCCTGATTATTGCCAGAATGAGCAATTGAAGCAGCCATGATATGACAGGGTCATGGTAATCGGTAATTCAGACCATGATGGTGCATGTTGGTGTAACCATGTGCAAGCAGGCAACACTAGCCAGACTATTGGATAAGGGTGAGGAGAATCTGGAAGTGTGTAGAGGAGGGAGGTCATGAATATTAACCCCAGCTTCAGGACCAAATGCAGAAGTGGAGAATGCTGCTTGTTCCACTCACCCTCTCTTTGAAGTCTTGGGAATTGTGAGAAGCCACCACCTTGAAAATCAGTTTCAGAAGAGAGTGAAGAAGGGGCTTCCCTGGTGGCGCAGTGGTTAAGAATCCACCTGCCAATGCAGGGGACATGGGTTTGAGCCCTGGTCCGGGAAGATCCCACATGCAGCGGAGCAACTAAGCCCATGCACCACAACTACTGAGCCTGCACTCTAGAGCCCGTGAGCCACAACTACCGAGCCCTCATGCCACAATTACTAAAGCCCGCATGCCACAACTACAGAAGCCCGCGTGCCTAGAGCTCATGCTCGGCAACAAGAGAAGCCACCGCAATGAGAAGCCCGCGCACCACAACAAAGAGTAGCCCCCCCTCGCCTCAACTAGAGAAAGCCCACACACAGCAGCGAAGACCCAATGCAGCCAAAATAAAATAATAAAATAATAAAGTAAAATAAAATGCCTTTAAAAAAATTTTTGTCTTACTTATGTAAAACTAATTGGCATGGAGGGAAGGAGATTGCTCAAGCCATTCAAGGAGGCAAGCTGATGGAGTCTTGAACAATATTCAGCCCATGGCTTTCAAAGGGGTCCTTAGCATTGACACACAACAAGCAGGTGAAAAATGAGAAGGCAGAAAGGCATGCAAATGATGTTTATTGTCTAGACATGGAAGTGGCCAGAATTTATTCATGTAGGTATACTTAACTGCAAACGTGGCTGGAAATTGAATTATAGCTTTGTGCCCAGGAGGAAAGAATTGAGTGAAAAACCAGCTAGACTCTGTCATGGATAGTACTTCCAGTGACCACATACTTGTGTTCATCTTCTGATAAAACACAGCCACCTACTGCCCAAAGAGAAAGCCTTAGCTCTATCTCCTGAGATGTACAAGACTAGGATTTTCACACAATTCACTTTCCTTTACTTATGTCCAGCTGTGAGCCATGCTATGGTGATCTATAAAATAAAAATGGCAACACTGCCCCACTCCTACCCTCCCATATAACCAATAAGAACAAACACAGCTATAGAAACTCGCAATCAAAAGGAAGCAATAGAAAGACACAGTAATGTCAGGACATACTAACTTGGAAGTATTGTGGCAAGCCTTGTGAGGTTCTTGGATTCAGGAAGAGTTCATAAATGACTCCAGTTCTGCTCTCTGGAAGGAATAAGATCCCATGTCCATTGTTCTCTGTGGCCACTGAATCCACCTTACGTGAGCTTCTTTGTGTCCATTTTCCTTCATGGACACATCTGAAGTTGGTTTTGAAAACTTTGCCCTGCTTGTGAGCTATATAACTTTCATAGTCTACTTCCTACTTGTGCATATTTGACAGTCTAAAATTTGTTTTACAACTTGAATGGTCAAAACCTTTAAAAAAATTGGTCTAATTTCATCAACTGCATAATAGTTTTCTGATGTGTATAGTTTTAATCATTTCATTTGCTGATAACCACACTTAAAGGTGCTTTTTTTCCCCTAGAAATAATCATCAAGCTCAAACTGGTTTTTACCACCTTGCTCTATTCCATTCTCTTTAACTTTATAGCAGCAGTCTGGAGAAATTCAAGCTTGAGTGGGAAGATCTTTGTCATTCAAAGTTATTTCAATCTTACTTCCTACCGTTTGTGGTTTTTCTAACTCTTTGAAGCCCCATATTTCTGGAATCACTCTATTCACAACCTTTTTGCCCACACCAGCCAATGGTTACTTAAGCCCATCTTTTTCATCATTTCCTTGTTACACTCAGCTAATAGCAACCAAAATGCACTACAAATATTCTATTTAAATTTGTTCTCTTACAGTTCTAGGTTTGACAGGTATTATGAGTTGACTTGTGTTCCCACAAAATTCATACATTGAAGGCTTTGCCCCCAGTACCTCGGAATGTGATCTTATTTGGAAATAGATGTAATTCATTAAGTTGAGGGCTTACTAGATATG
Source organism: Balaenoptera acutorostrata (assembly GCF_949987535.1). Taxonomy (NCBI): domain Eukaryota; kingdom Metazoa; phylum Chordata; class Mammalia; order Artiodactyla; family Balaenopteridae; genus Balaenoptera; species Balaenoptera acutorostrata. Next base: position 13,456,275 of record NC_080077.1, read on the forward strand.
GTGGGCCCCTAATCCAATATAACTGGTGTTCTTATAAAAAGAGAAAATTAAGACACAGAGACATACACACAAGGAGAACACTATGTGAAGATGAAAGCCAAGATTGGATGGTGCTTCCACAAGTCACAGAAGAGCAAAGATGGCCAGCAAACCACCAGAAGCTAGAGGAAAAGCATAAGACAGATTCTTCTTCACACCCCTCATAAGGAATCATCTCTGACAACACGTTGATCTTGAAATCTAGCCTCCAGAACTATGAGACAATCATTTCTGTTATGTAAGTCATACTATTTGTGGTATTTTGTTACAGCAGCCCTAGCAAATTAATACAGTTATGGTTGGCCTTCCATATTATAATAGGTAACAATTTTCTAACTCTTTTGCCACTACAGAATATGGCTTTCCATCGTTCTATCTTTTTTTTAATACACAATTTTTTAGAGAAGTTTTAAGTCCACAGCAAAATTGAATGGAGAGTTTCCATATTATCACCCCTCCCTTCACCATCCCACCACCCATCAACACACACAAACCTCCCTCACTATCAATATCTGGCCCCAAGTGGTACATTTGTTGTAATCAATGAACCTGAATTGACACATTATTATCATCCAAAGTCCATAAATATTTACATTAGGGCTCACTCTTGATATTGTACATTCTCTGACTTTGGACAATGTGCAACAATATGTATCCACCACTGGAGTATCATACAGAATAGTTTCACTGCCCTAAAAATCCTCTGTGCTCTGTCCATTCATCCCTCTCTCCCCCAACCCCTGGCAACCACTGATTTTTTTACTGGCTCCATAGTTTTGTCTCTTCCAGAATGTCATATAGTTGGAACTCCACAGTTTGCAGTATTTTGATATTGGCTTCTTTCACTTAGTAATATGCCTTTAAGTTTCCACCAAGTCTTTTCCTGGCTTGATAGCTCATTTCTTTTTAGCGCTAAATATTATTCCATTTTCTGGATGTATCACACTTTATGTATCCATTCACCTACTGAAGGACATCTTGGTTGCTTTCAAAAACAAAGCTTCTATAAATATAAACACCTGTGTCCAGGTTTTCATACAGACATAAATTTTCAACTCTAAATACTAAGCAGCATGATTGTTGGATCTTAAAATAAGAATATATTTAGTTTTGTAAGAAACTGCCAAACTGTCTTCCAAAGTGAATGTACAATTTTGCTTTCCCACCAGCAATGCCATCTACCTTTTTTACATCACTTTCATTACTTCCTGCCTCCATATTATCAAACCAATGACACACATTTAGATTTTTGTCATGGCAGCCCTTCACTTTAAGGTAACACTTTTGTATTAATCAAGATAAATCTAACTACTGTTACAAATAATACTGCCAAATCTCAGTAGTGTAGCAATATTAGGTATTTATTTCTTACTCACATAAAGCCTAAGTAGAGATGGTGTGAGGGAGAGGGACTATCTACTCCATGAAGCCATTCAGGGTTCCAGGCTAATAATGCAATCTTTGCCGCCTTCAACATATGGTTTCCATGGTGTCACTGGGCATTCCCTTTCAATCCAGCCTACAGGGAAGAGAGCAATCAGAAGAATATATGATCAGGCATGGTAGTGGCACTAATTAGTTCCACTTGCAGTTGCTGGCCTGACATGAATCACACAATCACATTTAACTGTAAGAGGGGCTAAGAAAAGTAGTCTAGCTATGAACTCAGAAGGAAAAGTAAATGGATTTAATGCCCATCAAACAGTTTCTGCATTCTATTAAGCATAAAACTGCCCTGTAAAATCTTAAGTAATTTTTAGTGAAATAACTATACATGAGATTACTAAAATGTTGAACATTAAAAATGAATCAGGGTGGAATTCATTTATTTATTTTACAAATATTCATCCCCCAATATGCCAGGAGCTGAGCTAAGTGCTTGGCATATAGGAATAGACAAAGCAAACAAAATCCTATCTTATATGGAACTTATATTAATGGTAACAATTTAATTGACTGTTTAAGATAAAAATTTGATGCTAGAAATTCAAAATCATTGATTTCTAAATTTTACTCAGTTATAAAGTCTATTGTCTCCCTAGTAGAATAAAATCAGTTTTCACAAAAATCATAGATGCTATATTGGACAGTCTCACTAATATATTCCTTTTAGGGCAGATCCCTGAAGATATCTAAGTGACAAGCATAACTTTAATATCAAAGAAATTACTAGACGGCTTCCCTGGTGGCGCAGTGGTTGAGAGTCTGCCTGCTAATGCAGGAGACACGGGTTCGAGCCCTGGTCTGGGAAGATCCCACATGCCACGGAGCAGCTGGGCCCGTGAGCCACGGCTGCTGAGCCTGCGCGTCTGGAGCCTGTGCCCCGCAGCGGGAGGGGCCGCGATGGTGAAAGGCCCGCGCACCGCGATGAAGAGCGGTCCCCGCACCGCGATGAAGAGTGGCCCCCACTTGCCGCAACTGGAGAAAGCCCTCACACGAACCGAGGACCCAGCACAGCCAAAAATAAATAAATGAATAAATAAATAAATAAATTAATTAAATTTAAAAAAAAAAAAAAAAAAGAAATTACTAGAGAAGCAAAGCAGGAAAATTCACATTTAGTCAATTTAATTTAAATTATAAGCTGTGGTAGCAAAATGAGTTTTAAAAGATCAAATGGGCAAACATGCAGAGAAAGCTGGTTCTAAACTTATTAAAACAAACAAAAACAGCAAGAACAAAATTCACTCCTAACTCATTTACTTGAGCTTTTTATAAGAAAATCCATAAAAGTCATAGATAGATAGATAGATATAGATAGATAGATAAGTAGATTAGGTCATTGAAAACACAATTTATTGTAAGAACCAAAGATTAATCATTATATGGAATATTTTAAGATAAATATTTTGTTATTCATAACAGCATTTCACTGTTTCTCTAAATTTGTACACAATGAATTTAAATATTATTGTACACTTGTAGAATTTGACATGATTCCAAAATTTATATACAGTACAAAGCATCTAGAATAGCCAAGATCTTGAAAAAGAAAAACCAAGATTGAAAATCTTAAACAGCATGGTTTCAAGATTTACTATAAGGCTACAGTAATTATGACAGTATAAATTGGAATAAAGTTTGAAAAAATAGAGAAACAAAACAGAGTAGAATCTCCAGATATCGACCCAAATGTATTTGTTAATTGGTTTTTTGATAAAGAGGATAAGATAATCCAATTAGAATTAAAAGACTTTTCAAAAAATGTTAGTAGAAAACGCGAATATTCAAATGAGGGAAAAAAATTAACCTCACTCATTATCTCACAACATACACAAAAAATTATTGTAAGATAGGTCATAAGCCTAAATGTATAAACTAAAACTATAAAGTTTCAAAAAGAAAACATAGGAAAAGGACTCTCTCTCTCTCTTTTTCTCTTGCTCTCTTCCCAACTATATCTGCCCTGCTTTTAAAACCTAATTGATTCAGTCAGGCCCACCTTGATTTTCCAGAATAATTTTCTTCACTTATATCTGCAAAATATCTTCACAGTGATACTTAGACTAGTGTTGATTGAAAAACTAGAAACTGGTGCCTAATGAAATTGACAAATCTAAAAATCCTACTTTGAAGAATCAAATGCACAAAATGGATTTCATCAAAATTAAATTTTTTGCTCATTGAAAATCATAGTTAAGAGAATGAAAGTTTAATCCACAGACAGGTAGAACATAATCACTATATTTTAATCTGACTAAGGACTCACATCAAGCATGTACAAAGAATTCCTACAAATGTGAAAGACAAAACTGAATAAAAATGGGCAAAAACTTTAATGGACAGATATTAGGTAGGATAGATAAGGGCCAATAAGCATGTGAAAAGGTGTTCAACATCTTTAATTATCAGAAAAATGCAAATAAAAGCAAAATGAAATATTTTCGCTCCTCACTAGAATAGCTAAAATTAAATAGACTCATTACCAAGAGGGGAGGGCCTGGAGAAATATCGCTGGTGTGAGTGCAAAACGGCACAACCACTTTGGAATATTCTTTGGTAGTTTCTAATAAAATGAAGAGTACACTTACCCTGACCCAACAAATCTATATTAGGTATTTACCCAAGAAAATGAACACATATATCTACATAAAGTTTTGTCAAAAATGGTACCAGTTTTGTTATTAAATTCACAGGATCATTGGATTTTTAACCTTGTTCTTTTGAATAATTTTTAAAAAATGTTTATAAATCTGTTCCATTCTTATAGTAGAAAAAGTCACTTAAATTCCAGTCCCCAAACATTAGGACTGTCATATTTTGTTCATGCTTCTGCTAGAGACAGATACACTACATACATATGATTCTATAAAAATGAGGGTTTGAAACAAAAAGAATACTCCTTATGATAAAGCAAAACACAACATGGAACTTTTATAAATTAAGAAGTGATTGAATTGGTAATAGGAAAATCTACATGATACAGAAAATATTGTACAAATTATAGTGTATTATAGAATTATCTAAGATCTTAAATGGTTAAATTTTCATTCTGTTTCATTCAATTTCTCCTTCTTCCCCTCCTGCATTTACAGAGTACGCACTTTGGACAAAATATACTGTCTGTCATTTTGAGAATCATATCAACTTTGTCTTCACAGAACTGAGAACAGAAGCCAAGAGATAGTGTTTTACCACAAATGAATTAAGCAAACACAGAAGGACAGAAACTAAATTCAAAACCAAGATATTTGCATATAGATAGGAATGAAGGAATTAGAAAATGTGGCATTTTTACAGGAATTATGAGGTAAGCATCTTACCAGGCTTTAGGGCAAGTGGTTGGATAAGCAGTCAATATGAGATTTACTCATAAGTAAAACGTTCACAACTTCAAGGAAAAGTATTTCCTATGGGTTTTAACGACTCTACACTCCAGAACACAGAGAACAAGTGAAAATTTAAATACAACATTAATACAGGCCTTTAAGAAAAGATGTTACCTAAAAAGAAAGCTCACAGACCAATGGAAAATACGTGCAAAATTCCATATAACATACTAGCAAACAGAATCTAGTGTTCATTTAAAGTATAACACAGAATAGCCAAAGGAGAGTTTTCCCAGAAGTGGTAAATGTATTTTATTAATAAATTTTAAAATGAGCATAATGGTAATAGATGCCTAAATGATACTTATTAAAATTTAAGATATATTACTGATGAATCAAAAACTATAATAAAATAAGAATATGAGACTATTACTGAAACCAAAAGAAATTCATAATTTCACAAACACACATTAAAAAGAGTTATGGGTCAGAAGCAATAAAGACATGATAGTCTAAGAGTGGTTAAGAGTATCCACTCTGGAGCCAGACTGCTTGGGGGCAATTCCTAGCTCTTGCAATTTGATTGTGACCTTGGGCAAGTTAAGTAACTCTCTGTACATCAAGCCTTCATATACAAAATGGGAGTAAAAATAGTACGAACTCTATAGGAATGTGCTGAGCATGAAATGAGTTAACAATGTTAAACAGACAAGTATCTGCCTCTCAGCAAACACTGTGTTAGAATTTATTATTACTATTATCCTTATTATTATTTATATCAAATTGAAAGAAAATATAGAGAACACATCCAAGTCCTCTTCTAAAGTCTGCCATAGATTTAATTAAAAATAAATTGAGGAAACCCTGACATTGCCTTGGTTGGCTCCTCTTTTGAGTAGGCAGTGACGGAAATTGGGTGGGATGATTGGAAAGAGAAAGGGTAGCAAAGCCAGTACTCCTTTCCCTCCAACCCTGGTTAATCAGCCCTGAGACCATGACTCAAATAGCTAATAGGCCTGACTATTTTTCCTATCTGAAGATGAATCTAAGCATTCCCTAAGCACACATAATATTCAACACCAGAGAGAAAAATGTAAAACATCAATATATAGCCTTATCTGAAAAAGGAAAGCCACATATAGTACAAAATATTTTGTCTCTTAGCAACGAATCTTAGTTGCTATGCCACCTTCACCTTGCACACTGCCAGAGACCCTAAAACAAAACCCAATTTGCCCAAATCCTGGGAAGTTCCCAAATTACGAACTGTTCTCTCTGCCGGAGTTACCACCCTGAACAAAGAGACAAAAAGGGCTGACTTCAGAAAACTTAGGTTTTGCTCCAGGTGGCAAAAAATTTCAGTATGAAGAATCCTGTATAAGCCCTAAGGATTAAAACAGAAGCAAGAAGAGTGGTGGGACGTGGTGGGCTTGGGTGTGCTGCTCTTGTAGACAGGGCAGCGAGGCAAGGCTTCACTGAGAAGCAAGATTTGAATAATGACCTTAAGGAAGAGAAAGGAGAGCAGTCAAGACATCACGGAGAATATGATAGAGGAGGGAACAGCCGGACAGCGAGGTAAGAACAGTGTGTCCAAGTGAGAAAGCAGGAGTGGCTGGAGCGAAATGGGGCTGAAACAAAGCAAGTGGAGTGAGGTCAGATGTGAGGGGGCCAGACCAGGAGGAGCTGGAGCATTGCAAGAAATTCAGAATGACTTAAGGTACAATCTGCTTTGTTCTTAAAAGATCACTCTTGGGGCTTCCCTGGTGGCGCAGTGGTTGAGAATCTGCCTGCTAATGCAGGGGACACGGGTTCGAGCCCTGGTCTGGGAAGATCCCACATGCCACGGAGCACCTGGGCCCGTGAGTCACAACTACTGAGCCTGCGCGTCTGGAGCCTGTGCCCCGCAACGGGAGGGGCCGCGATAGTGAGAGGCCCGCGCACCGCGATGAAGAGCGGTCCCCGCACCGCGATGAAGAGTGGCCCCCGCTTGCCGCAACTAGAGAAAGCCCTCGCACGAACCGAAGACCCAACACAGCCAAAAATAAATAAATAAATAAATAAAGTAGCTATAAAATTTAAAAAAAAAAAGAAAAAAAAATATAGTAGAAAAATATTAAAAAAAAAAATCACTCTTGTTGTTTAACTGAGAATGAAGTGGAATCAAAATTATATTGGCAAAACAGACTGTGGGTAGATATTGTTTTATAATATTGTTGCTGAAACCCAGCCTCTGTACACCGGCACTGAATTGAATCTTGGAGATAGAGTTTTGGGTGAAAAGTAGAAAAGAACAGCTTTATTGCAGGGCGCCAACCAAGGAGTCCAGGGCAGTTAGTGCTTAAAAGACCCAAACTCCCCCAAGGGCTTTCAGGAAAGGTTCATAAAGACAGGGTGAGGGAAGGGGATTGTGGGGTGTGTGATCAGCTCGTGGATATTCTTCTGATTGGTTGGTGGTGAGGTAATCGGAAGTCAGCATCATCAACCTTCTGGTTCCAACTGGTCTGGGGTCTACGTGCCTATGGGCAGCATACAGTTAACTTCTTCCACCTGGAGGGGTTTCAGTATCTGCAAAACGGCTCAAAGGACATGGTCTATAGTCCTTGAGGAAGAACTAAAGGTCCTTGACTTTGTTTAATGGTTAAAGTATTATTATTTTGTCTTGCTTGACTGTTTTTCTTTCTTTCTGCATTTTCTCACTTTCTGATTAAATTTATTCTTTGACTCAAGGTTTTCTACAGACAAAAGGCAAGTGGAGGACATGGGTGGGGATCTATTCTGGGAAGGCCCCATATGGTCCTGCTTGGTTACAAAATGGGTTATCCTTCTGGAGGTGTTGAGGGAAGCTTGGGATGCTATGCTTCCTCCATTTCCCAAACTCTTCTTGTATCCTAGTATTATTTCATTGCCTTTCTTTGTGGAGTAAAGAGATAGATGTTTGAATTTTCATATTACTTATCCCATAGGAGGGATATCTGATTTTAAATTACCTAGGATTTTTAGCTACAGGCCAAAAAGTTCACTTTATTTAAAAAACAACCCAATGAACATGTCATATCAGAAAAAGAATCTGAGCCACCATGACAGCTTGTACTTGTTAGTCCACCCTGTGGTTACACTTTCAATTCTCATGAAGAAAGAAAGAAAGAAAGAAAGAAAGAAAGAAAGAAAGAAAGAAGAAAGAAAGGGAGAAAGAAAGAGAAAAAGAAAGAGAGAAAGGAAAGGAAGGAAGGGAGGGAGGAAGGAAGGAGGGAAGGAAAGAAGGAAGGAAGGAAGGAAGGGAGGGAGGGAGGGAAGAAAGAAAATCTACATTCTCAGGGTTTAAACTACTTGTAGTTGGCATTTGTGTACTCAGTTGTAAACATTACTAACAGATATAAACTTTTCTACTCTTTGATCTTTAACCAAGTGCATTTAATATTTTTTTAAAAGTTTAAATATTAAAGTGAAAAAGTACAAATTCAATAATCTGGAGAATCCCTGCCTATGGAAAGTTTACAACCTAAAGATGAAGCTCAAAAACCCCTTTTCAGCCCTAAGAGACCATGGAGTATCAGTAGAAAAGCTCCTTATAAGAATTATAAATGGTTAGTATAAAATATAAAGGTTTTTATTTTTGTATGTCCAGTGAAACCAGCTTGAGGAAAGTAATTCCATTTAATTGTATTCATTGCTAAAGAAAGGACTTATGCTATTTTTTATGAACAACAATGTGAGGGTTTTGCATTTTTCATCAATTTTTTATTTGCTATATTAGAACACTAGCTATAAAAGAACACATAATATCAATAATACACATAATTTGAAAAAATCTATAATTATATTAGGAGAAACAGAGATAAAAAAGGCAGGGCAGCATTACTGTTATTAAGATCAGTATGTTAGAGGTGAAGAGGTGATTTCTGGGGGGAAAATGAGTTCTGGATAATTTAGTTTTTTTGTCTCTGAATTTCTCATTAAAGAGTAGTTGATAAATTAGCACATAGATATTATTGAATGCCCATGGTTAATATATTCCTCTCCTTGTAAGTATTTCTATGGGACATGTAGAAAATACTTTTAACTATACTCACTAAAAGTGAAACTTATGACAGTAAAAACTCTAAATCTAATAGATGTTACAATTTCATATATTTTCCAATTCTTTCAAAAAAATACTAAAGAGATGGGCAAATACCCCAACCACACATGATAACTGAGTTTCAGGGACAGTAGCAGTAGAAGAAGCTGAAGGAAACTTCAATTCAGGAATGTAAAAACTACTGTAAAGATGGAATATCATTTGAAAAACCCAACCAGTCAAGAACTATTAGCTTCACATTAAATCTGAAATGCTTTTGGACTGGGCAGCGTACTATAATGCATCTTTACTTGAATGCTTTCTCTCAAATTGAATTTTAGACCCTTTTAAAGTGCTGATATCAAGATTCTGGGGGAAAAAAAACAAACCAACAACAATCTGATATATATCAATCCAATAGTGTCCTTCTAACCTTGAAGAAAGTAGTATATTCAGCTCCTTTCTTCTGCTTTTATATTTTTTCCTAAAATAACTTTTATTTTTCCTATGAATCACTTACTTTTCTACTTGACAAGGTCTAAATGCCTGTTTTCCACTAGGGTTGATATTTGAATTCCCTATTGCACTTCAAACCTGTGAATCATTTCAGAGATTCTTCCTGTGCCCTCGTTTTATCTTCTTTCAGAGGGAATGAGTCATACACAATAGCTGATAACAGTTAATTGCATAATATTTAAAACACTCCTCATCTTGAAGGAGGGCAGAGCGCTTGGCAAAGAGTATTATGCAAATAATTGCCTCATCTCTAAAAAATGTCACCTTCTGCACTCTGGGAAATCACCACACGGCATACCATGACAAAAAGCATAGCCTCTTTTACTTATTGCTGGCATAGTTGAAGCACGGAGTTTAACACAGAAATTTCTGAAAGTAGAAATTTTAAATTTAGATAATTAGCGCCTACCCACACTTCCTTTATTTGCTCATTTTGTGGCTCAAAAATTTAGAATCCTATTTTTGGGTACCTACTGATAATCATCAGCATGTATGTAAGTACTGATTACATAAAGGGTAAATCAATTACACATTCCAGATTTGTGTAAGGCAGATGGCTGGGTTGTGTGCTTTAACTCAAGAGGATGGCCCCTGCATACCACCTACTGTAGAAGAGAACTGGTCTCAGAAGCAGGGATCTGGTTTTGTCAGGTCTGCTGTGTGTCATCTCAGACGTTACCCCGCACATCCAAAGCAACCACCATAGTTGTGCAATGTAGAGGCACCACATCTGGTCCCAGGAATGCTACACATTAACTCTCACCTTCAAAGTCACTTCAGCTCTTGGGGCTTCACTATGTTCTTCCCTAAAAGTGCAGTTTTGCCTTTGGTGGTCTTTAAAGAAACTTCTAACTATATAAATCCACAGTTAAAAAAAAATTCTCAGGTGATTAGTCTCTGAATCAAAATTTACCTATTATAAATCATGTGAATATTTATTTAAAAGCCAGAATGTAAATCAGGAACTTCCAAAAGAAAAATGATAATAAGGTGTAGGAAAAGATATTTGTTTTTCTGAAGAGAAACTCAAAAAGCAAGACATAATGTGGATATAATACCCTAAAATAGAAGATTTAACCAACAATTGCTGCTAGCTCCAAATATTAGGTAAACAAAATTAAAAGTTTCACAACTTTTTAAATTAAAAAATTTGTTCATATTTAATTAGAGTCTGTCCATGAAAGGAAAGTAATTTTTTAAGCCATGAGACCCTGATTGCTTATTCTCCTGTGGATTACCCTTCATTTCTCTCTTGGAAAAAGAAAACTGGGCTCTGACTTTCTGAATATAAGGTGGATTTTTCACCAAATGGGATGAAAACTTGAAAGTTTACTTTTCTCTTCTCATTCATCTGGTTAGAATAAACTGACATTTTGTCACTGTGCAGTCAAACTGTCAAATTAGCTACTGGCCTTTTGTCCTTAGCCACTACAAGTCCAGACAAACAAAATGTACCACCCAGATCTTCCTAGGTGATTTCAGGGAAATGCCTTTTAATTATGAATTACTTTAGATGGTCTCAATATAGGTTTAATCTCCTCTCCATCTCTTCTGGCATCTCTAGGTCTAATCTATAATTTCTGAGTTATTCTTGGGTGTTTTTTTTTTTTAAATAAAAACTGATCATGCCGTTGCCACCATCTGCCCCTTTCAATGGCATCCTAGCATTTAGAGTTAGGATCTGTATGGTTTTGCATAATCCAGACCTTGCTTGATGATTATGACTCAATGCTGAGCTCATACTGGGTTATTTCAGGTCTTCGAGAAAACATGCTCTCTCACCAAAGGGCTGATTCCATAAGTCTGGGATGATATAGTCATTCTTGTTCAACCTTATTGAAAACTTCTCCACTTTTTTGCCCCTATTTAATTTATTAATTTATACATTTATTTATTTATAATTAAAGTATAGTTGATGTCCAATATTATATTAGTTTCAGGTGTACATCATAGTGATTCAATATTTTTGTAGATTATATGCCACTTAAAGGTATTATAAAATATTGGCTATATTCCCTGTACAACATAGTCTTGTAGCTTTTTAATTTTGTACATAGTAGTTTGTACCTTTTAATCCTCTACCGCTATCTTGTCTCTCCTCCCTCCCCTCTCCCCACTTGTAACCACTAGTTTGTTCCCTATATCTGTGAATTCGTTCCTATCTTGTTATATTCATTCATATTGTTTCATTTTTTGTATATTCCACATGTAAGTGATAACGTACAGTATTTGTTTTTCTCTGTCTGATTTACTTCACTTAGCATAATACCCTCCAGGTTGATTCATGTTGTTGCAAATGGCAAAATTTCATTCTTTTCAGGGCTGAGTAATTTCCACTTTGTATATGTGTGTGTATATATCTATATATCTCACATCTTTTTTATCCGTTCATATGTTAATGGACACTTAGAATGCCACCATATCTTGGTTATTGCAATTAACATTGCTATGAACATTAGGGCACATGTACCTTTTCAAATTAGAAAAGTACTCTACTTTTAAACATTGCCTTTTTTTTTAAATTGGAGTATAATTGCTTTATAATGTTGTGTTAGTTTCTGCTGTAGAACAAAGTGAGTCAGGTATATGTACACATATATCCCCTCCCTCTTGGACCTCCCTCCCATCCCCCCATCCCACCCATCTAGGACATCACAGAGTACCAAGCTGAGCTCCCTGTTCTATACCACAGATGAATTGGGAGATTAGGTTTGACATAAATACACTATCATGTGTAAAGTAGCTAGCTAGTGGGAACCTGCGGTATAAACATTACCTTTAACACTACACCATAGCCTCAGGAATGTCTTCCATGACCGTCCACTGTATCTGCCGTCTCCAAAAACAATAAACACATACACTTACCTAATACCAACTGCCTCTCCTGCATAACGCATACCTTAACTGTAATCTTATATGTAAATTTGATTCTTGTTATCTGTGGTAGTTATGTTCTATAAAGTTGCCATGAACACTAAATTAGCAAATACTGAACCATTACTCCTAAGGAAAATACAGGGTTAGGTTTTTCATGAGCCTCTAGTGACAACGTTTTCATCATCCGATCAAAATATAACCTTCCTTGTTTTATATGTACTTCTGTTTAAATATACCTTATTTAGTATGGATTGTTGATTCAACAACATTGAACTCACGTCCAACAGTACTATAACTTTTGCCTGAACAAAGTTTATTTAATACATGTATATTCTACTTGAGGCATGTGGGACACTGGACAGCACTTCAACACAACACTTGGGGGCTGTTTTAAACAGCAAACTTACCCAAAAAAAAGCATAAAAATGCAAAAAACATGGCACTGCATAGACCACGGAAGGACACCTGTTCACAGTAGAGAACTGAAACAGGAACCAGAGCATTGCCAAGTTCCATCTGAGCCTGGGATGCACGCACCAGGAGACCAACAGTTTTCACTGTTCTACACATGCACATGTCCACAAGTAACCCCAAAAGTACAGTGAGTATTGATTTGGGGTTACAAAGAAATTTAGCTACTAGGTGAATTTGTAAGTACAGAATCTGCAAGGATTAATTTTATTTATATAAGCATGTGGTTAATGTGTATTTCTCCCGCTGCACTGTAAACTCCATGAAAACAAGAATCATTTCTCACCACCGTGTCCCCAGCCCCCAAACCACACACACACACATGCACCCCCACGATACATATTTATAATAATGAATCAGCCCTAGATATTGTGAGCAAGACAGTGTTTCCCATATTGAAAACTTTTCACTTGGTTTTCAAACCCTATCATTGAAAATTCAGCCAGTTCATATTTTGTTTCAAATCCTTCAAACAATTTTTGTTCTATGAAAGAATGATACAGCAAAACCTAAAAAAAAAAAAGTCACAGGAAAGGTAGTGAGGCCAATACTTAAAAAAGAAAAAGAAATTCAGAAAACTTTATGTTCCACCTAGAGAAATCCTCAGAACACAAGGTTGCTTTTTACCTCAAATTAATGTAAACAACCTTGAATACAACATCTTTCCTCCCAAACCATCCCAGCTGTCTACATCAGAACGTGCAAGTAAACACTGTTTTTTTCCTACTTTAATTTTGATCATCAGTTGATCTTAAATGACAGTCTAGATTATTTTAACTTTCTATTGCTAGCATTCACATTTAACCCTGGTTTATCTCTTCCATCTTATCCCCTGGCAAAATCCTCTCACTGTATTCCCAAGGTACACTGTGTTTTCTTGTGTGTCCCTGCTCTTCTAAAGCAAGCTGCTTCCCCAAGAGAGATCCTCTGACTTTCTTCACCAGACTAATTTCTTACTTGTCTGTCAAACTGCCCAAGCGTCATCTTTTACCTCCAATCCTACTATCCCTGGGGGTTAATTTTGCCCATATCTGTTCCTGTGGCACCATGACAATGCTTAAAACCTTTGCTGTTTTAATGATCAATTCTCTGCCTGTCTCTTCTCTAGGGATGGGATTTTGTTTGACTTTTCCTCGTCTCTCTTATTTCTATCATGAGCTCTGACTTACAGTGAGAGATTTGTTAGTGTTTGTAGAATAAATGCCTCTTCAATGAACTCGTTCAGTGAATGAATGGATGAATGAATGAATGCACACTGGGCTAGAAATGGAGAGGATACTAGGCAAATTTCTACCATAAAGGATATAGGGATGAAGCTAATAAAACCGCTAACCACAGGACTTCCCTGAGTGGTCCAGTGGTTAAGACTCCGCGCTCCCAATGCAAGGGGCCTGGGTTCGATCCCTGGTCAGAGAACTAGATCCCCCATGCTGCAACTAAAAATATCCCACATGTCACTACAAAGATCCCACATTCCACAACTAAGGAGCCCGCCTGCCGCAACTAAGACCCGGCACCAATAAATAAATAAAATAAATATTTTTAAAAAAGAAAAGCTAAACTTTTTACTCTTTATTTGGTGGATCTGTAATATGTGGACTCTGTAACATCATAATTCTGCTATTCCAGTTTGTAGAGATTTAGATCCTAATTAGGTTTTTTTTTTTAATTGTTTATTTATTTATTTATTTGGCTGCATGGGGTCTTAGTTGCGACATGTGGGATCTACTTCCCTGACCAGGGATCAAACCCGGACCTCCTGCATTGGGGGTGTGGAGTCTTAACCACTGGACCACCAGGGAAGAGGTCCTAATTAGGTTATTTTAAAAAATCTTAATTATCACATATTCTACCTATTGTTCATCTGAGAAAAAAATCGTGAGAAAGACAGTCTTCACAAATATAAGAACATGTATAAGGCAGTTGGCACATTCTGGAAAGGTGTGTTGTACTCTTGCTCCTAAGTCAGAATAATTCTTTGAAAACACACTTTGTTTCTGATAATTATATCAATGCAAGGCAGGTGATGGCAAAAGAAAAGCTTTACTAGAAACAAGGGGTGAATTAAGTGAAGTGACTTAACAAATAAAGATTTTTTTTGCTTACTAAGACCATAATCCTGGTTTCTGGTATTCAATCTAGTGTAGCATTTGTCCAGATGTTTTAAATTTTTTTAGAAAAGTATTATTATTAATAGTTGTACTTGAATAAGCCAGGAATAGAGATGGAAGAGATAACCACGAAGGACATAATCAGATGACTGGTGAAATCTGAATATGGACTGTATATTTTATAATTGTAAAATTATTATATATTATAAAAATATTGTATCTATATAAACTTTCCCAAATAGCTATGTATATTATAGCTGTGTAAAACAATTCCTTGTTCTGAGGAGATATGTGTTGAAGTATTTAAAGGTCAAGAGTCATAATGTCAGCAACTTATCCTCAAACATTTCCATAGAAGTAGTATTAATAATATGTTATTTATAGAAAGAGAGATAATTTTTTTTTAATTGTTAACAATCATTGAATATAGATAAAATGTATATGGGTCTTTATTGTGATATTCTTGCAACTTTTTTTTTTTTTAAACAAGAAGCTATAAAAATGCATTGTGTGCCCTTCCACAAAATAACCTGAATGAGTTTGACAGCTCTCCACTTTGAACTTACCCAGCTTCAAGTGTGGTTTTTTCTACTTGTGTGTAAGATCCATGTGCAGTGGACAGAATTCTCATTTTAATAAATAACTAATTTGAAAGATGACTTACAAAAGCTAGCCTCTCTCCTTCCTATCCTTTCCCAAATCCTGTATGTAAACTCAGACAAATTCTCTTGATGACTCCTAAATCATGATGCATGAGGCAGACCGCAAGAAAACTGGATTGAAATTAGAGCTGCCGTGCACCAAAGTCAAAAATTTTTCAGTTTGAGTCTAGATTAATTGCCTACTAAAAGTCATCAGCATTTTTGTAGCAACATTGGAGAGCACAGAATCTCTAAAACATAGCATTCATAATATTCAGGATTACAATCCATGTTATTCGACATAACAAGAAGAAAGAATATGTAATTCAATCTGAAGGAAAAGACAATCAACAAATGTCAAGCCTAAGATGATGCAGGTATTGAATTTATCAGTCACTGATGTTAAAAGCAGCAATTCTAATTGTATTCAAAGACACAAGAAACATATTCTATAATGATTAAAAAGATAAGAAGTATCACAGGCAATAGTGATACTCAAATCAAGCACAAGGCAGCAATAGTCCAGTGCTGAAGGAATTTGTAGTTCATGGTGCACTAAATTAGGCAATTACAGCAAAAACAAAACCTAAACCCAGATCAACTACTGACTAGTCTGACCCAAAACTGCACATTGAAGACCTTTCAGTAGAAGAGACATTTCCATTTCTAAGCATGAATATTAATAATGTCAATGTTTACTCTTATTGTAGACACAATCGCCAATATCAAATCAAAATGTACGAGACATACAAAAATGTTAACAACAAAGTAGGGAAGCAATCCATTGTCAAGATAAAAATCCAGACCCAGAAATAACACAGATGTTGGAATTTTAAGGCAGGTAATTTTAAATAATTATGACACTTTTGGTGGACATCCAGTTTTCTAGAGTAATAATTGATAACACTACATTTCACTTTCAACAGTGTTAGAGTTTAGAGAGTAATTTATATGATTGTCCTACTTGAAAAGTCTTCACACATTTTATTTCTTTGAAACTTGTGAACCAGAAATTATTATCTTTATTTAACAAATGATAAAACTTACCTCAGTAAGCATTAAAACTTGCCCAAATCACATATCTAGAAAAAGACTATGTTGCTATTCCAATATAGTCTTTGACTTAATGTCTCAAGTTTATCCATTTTGAGTATCCCTGAGTCATATAATTCTTAGATTTGCATACATTTCTCCTATTTTACCATACAGTTTAAATAAATGATTGTTTTAGCTAATCTATGAAATTTACTAAAAATCTCATTTTCAAGGTCTAGCGTGGTTCCCTCTGCAAATTTAGATTCCCTTGGGCAGAGATTAAGTTCTCCTGATCTATTTCCTGTATATTTTCAGACCTAATCATTGATCTTTCTTATTCTTTCTGAGTTTACTATCATATGCAAAGATTTCCTTTTGCGTGTACTGGATGGTAGTCACCATTAAAGTAGAAATACTCTCACCTTCTGAATCAAAGCCAATTCCCGATTAAAGCTTCAGAATTAATTAAATTAAACTCAAAAGCAAGAGAAAATTAAATATTCTGTTATAGTGACAACAACATAAAAAGAATATTAAAAATATATCAGTGGAAGCAACTAGGAATAAATAAAATATATCCCTCTTAATTTTTTAAAATTCACAGTCACAGGAATGAATATTTTTTCACTCTTATTAATATTACACAAGTTACATGTCCAGTTTTTATTCAAAGTTCTAAGGATTTGATATATTGTAATCAGAAATTAGATGGAGATAAAAATATTGTTTAAAAAACACCAGCATATGTCTCTTTGAGGAAGAATTCAATTTATTGTGATGATGGCAATGAATTCTCTGAGCAATAAAATGAAATTCATCAGATGACTTCTGCTTTTGGACTAAATTAAACTCACATAGGGGACACTAGACTGAGTAGATTGAACAGTAAATCAGCTCTAAGTAGCTTTCTAAAAGTACTGTAATTTCTACTGTCAGTATAATTTTGTGATCTGTATAAAACCGGGGAATGAGAAACTCACATATAATGTGAATTGTCTCTATGGCTAAAGATTAATTATCAGCGATGATTTTTGGCAGGCTAACATCTTTTCTTGCTTGTTTGCATCCCTATTATAACCACATTTTATTGAAAATCATACTGAATTTAGCTATGCCTTTTTGGACAGAGTATGTGGAACAAAATCCTTTGTTTTCTGCTACCTGTTGAAGTGGAATTGCATTGCTGTTATTATCAGTTATTGTTTCCCTCCCTGTTTCTTCAGTACCACACTGTGAATTGCCAGGCTTTGTCATTGACTGTGTTAATTCCTCGTGCAAAAGATTCCTTAATCTTGATTTAAAAAATAATCCTATTAGTTACTCATCCCCTAATCTCTTATGGTAAGCTGCTTATTTCTAATCTAAAAATAATCATGCATTTGGTCTTGTATGTAAAAATGAAATACCAAACCCAAGGCCACAAATATTTTCTCATATATTTTCTTTTAAACATTTCATAATTTTACACTTACTTCTAGATCTATAATCCATTTTAAATTAATTTTTGTAAATAACATGAGGTATGTGTCAAGGTTTTGTTTTTGTTTTGCATATGGATGTCTGTTACAGCACCACTTGAAAAACTATCTTGTTTCCATTGAATTATCTTTGCATATTTGCCAAAAAATCAGTTGACAATATTTTTCTGTCTATTTCTGAGCTTTCTCTTCTATTCTACTGAGATATATATATATATATATATATATATATATATATATATATATATATAAACTCCAATTTCTTCAATTCCACACTGTCCCTATTTGTGCAGCTTTATAATAAATTACAATATTACCTGATCTATAATACTTAAATCAGTCAATATCAGTTCTGCTTGAGTGCTAAAATCAGTTCATATGAGTTAACAATTATTTTGGCTATTCATTTCTTATGCCTTTCGAATGTACTTTAGAATTACCTTGTCAATATCTACAACAAGTATTTCTTGGGTTTTGATTGAGATTGATTTGATCTTATAGACCAAATTTGGGGTGGGGGCAAGGCAGGAAATGATACCTTAGTAATATATAGCCTTCCAGGCTATAACCCAATATATCTCTCTATTTATTTATACCTTCTTTGATTTCTTTAATCAGGATACTGTATTTTTATGCATACAGGTCCTGCACATAATTTGTTAAGTTTATAGTTAAATCCTTCATTTTTCATGTTATTGTAGATGTGATTGATTTAAACATTTTAGATTTCAATTGTTCATTGCTAATATATAGGAATATGAATAACTGGTGTTTTAATATTGACTTTGTATTCTGGGATCCTGCTAAACTCACCTGTTAATTGTAGGATTTTTTTTTTTTTGATAGGTTCCTTTGGATTTTCTACCAATATGTTATCTCTGAATAAAATAGTTTTATTTCTTGCTTTCTAATTTGTGTGCTTTTTATTTGATTTTCTTGCCATATTGCACCAGCGAGGATTTCCAAAGCAATTTTGACTGGGAGGGATGAGAAGTAACACCTTTGCTTTGTTCCACATCTTAGTAGGAAAGCATTGAATATATTATCATTAAGTATGATGTTAGCTATAGATTCTTCATAGATGTCCTCCGTTAGGTTAGGAAAATTCTTAAGGAAGAATGATTATTTTCTAGATCAGAAACTTATTTATCTTGGATAAGGATGTTTCAAAGTCTTTGTCCAAAATTGATTTATCTATTCCAACTTTCCTTTGGTAAATGTTTGTATGGTATATCTTTCTCCATTACTTCAAATGTTTCTAAATCTTTATTTTCAAGTGGGTTCTTTCAGACAGCATGCAGTTGGATCTTGTTTTTATAACTGATCTGATAATCTCTGTCTTTTAACTGGTGTGTTTGGACCATTTGCATTTAAAATGATTATAGATAGAGTTGGATTAAAATCTACCATCTGGCTGTCACCTTCTTTTTTGTTATTGGTGTTTTGGCTTTCCAGATTTGTAAGGTACATTATAACTCTGTGGTGTTACAGATGTTGAGCTTGTAAATATTTGGTTGTTTGTAAATTTTTGTTTGTTTAAATGCCTTGTTTTTAAATAGAGAATATTTAGGGTGATTACAAACTATGCTGTTGGCTCTGCCATCTTGCTGCCAGCTGAGCCACTATATTTCAATACAAAAAGTGTTCTATTTATGAATCACACTAATAAAAAAATATACATTATGCATCATTATTTAGTTCTTCTAATCTGTTGATATGATTTTATTACCATCTTATCTTTTACAAAATCTAAGGTACTTTTCCTTATATTTCCTATTCAGAATGTAATTTAAGCAGCAGAAGAATATTGTTTCCAATTTTGAAGATTGTACACACATTATAGAGCACAAAGTCAGAGTCTATGGAAAAGTATAGTAATATAAAGCACAGACTCTGGAAACAGATTGCTGCATTCACATTTGGGTTCTGTCAAATTATTAGAAGCACACTATCTTTATGTTTTACCTTTCTCACCTGTTAAATAGGATGATAATATTAGTACCATAGAGTTTTGTGAGTATCAAATTAGTTTTTCTTTATACAACTCTTATAAAGGACCCAATATCTGTTAGTTAAAAAAACAAAAAAGGGACTTCCCTGGTGGTGCAGTGGTTAAAAATCCATCTGCCAATGCAGGGAACACAGGTTTGATCCCTGGTCCAGGAAGATCCCACATGTCGTGGAGCAACTAAGCCCGTGTGCCACAACTACTGAACCCACGTGCCACAACTACTGAAGCCCATGCACCCTAGAGCCCATGTGCTGCAACTACTGAGCCCACATGCCACAATGACTGAAGCCTGCGCCTTCTAGGGCCGTCGTGCCGCAACTACTGAAGCCCGTGTGCCTAGAGCCTGTGCTCCACAACAAGAGAAGCCACCGCAATGAGAAGCCAGCACACCACAATGAAGAGTAACCCCAGCTCGCAGCAACTAGAGAAAGCCCACATGCAGCAACAAAGGCCCAACGCAACCAAAAAAACAAACAAACATTACTTCTGTCATCGTCGTATCAATCTTATGAGACAACTTTGCAATTAATTATATTTTATAAACAAGAATACATAGAGTCAGAGTATACTTAGTATTCCTGAGGTTGAACATCTTTTAATGCCAGAGACATTACGTTAATTCAACCTGCAAAGAAGAAAACTTTAAATGTTTAAATGGAGGGTTTTGGTATTAAAAAAAAAAATGCTGTCACATCATTCATTATCATTAATACTTTCACTGGAAAATATTTTTTATTTCATAGATAATAAAATTGAGTGAGCCACTGGAAGATAAAAAGAAGAAAGCTCTGAGTTTCCAGTTTAATTTTAACTTTTATACTTATGTAACACAGAGTCTATCTTTTTTGCCTATAACAGGTTGCTTATGATGAAAGAGAATATCATTAAAATGCATTTAAACCAAATATCCTAATTCTTGTGAATTACAGGCAGGGCTGGAAGATTTATGATCGCTTCATGAATAATAACTATAACAATTACTTTGAATCTCCATTATTCATGTTTTGCAAGAAGAGTCTCATGGAATTTCATTATATAACAGTTTCTTTAAAAAAGGGTAGGGACGATTTGAACTTTACTTACATTAAAACCTAGCAGAGCATTATTTTATTAGAATATTAATTCTAAAGTTTCTATTACAGTTATATCCTTTAATTTTGGAAATTATAATAGAAGCAGAAATCCTTGAAGAGAAGTAATTTTTATTTTTCTGTTAAAGTATTATTATTTACACTTAAGGCAATTTAAACTATATGAGAAAAATCACAGAAATGTAATTTGGATCCTTGTTCTCCAACCTCTCACTACAGTTCTAAAAGCTTTGTATATTCATCGGCAGCTTTATTCTTCTGCTGTTCAGAATCTCCTCCTCTGCTCTTCTCAAATTTCTGACCCACCACTGTCCAATGGACTCACAAATATTCATTTCAGAAAAACATTTGGTTTCTACTATATGCCAGATATACTTTCTAGCACTAGAGATGCTATGGGGAAAAGCAAAGATAAAATCCCACGCTCATGAATCTTTATCCTGGCGGGGGGGGAAGTGCAGAGAGTAAGTGATTTAAACACTAAACATAATATTGCAGAAGACTTACTCTGCTTCACTGGTTACAGAGAAGGTGACAAAAAGGAACAGCCCCATTTCTGTTTACTTCATCCATCTGTTCCTCTTTCCAGTTCTAAGGAACCTGCTGACCTTCCTCTTGTTTAAGGCTTATCTCATTTTCTGTTTTCTCATGCAATTCCCTCTCTTCGTTGTTTACCCAATCTATGTCCTATCACTTTTAAGCCCTTCTCTCTACTGGCTATTTTCTAGCAGAACACCAATTAACTTAAGACCTCTCCCATGTCATGCCCCTCCCTCTTTTACATAAAAATATATGTGTTTGTGTATAAGAGACATACACACACATGCACTCACTCTCTCTACTTCCTCACCTTTTACTAACACCTCAAACTATCATAAATCTGGTTTTTAGTCTTTAAAATGTTCTCACCAAACCAGCAATTACATATAAATTGGAAAATCCAAAGCACACTTAAATTTTTTTATTATTTGTTCCCTTGAGAGCATATGAAATCATTGATTACTCCTTCTTTCTCAAGCCACAATCATCCCTTGGTTTCCATAACACCACATACTCCTAAATTTATCCTATATCTCCGGTTATTTTTATGCAGTATCTGTGCTGGCTGTTTCTCTCCACTTGAATATCTTTCAGGCATCTTAACAACAACTACAACAAACTGTATAAAAGTGATTTCTTCTTGTTCCCACCCTCTAGTATTTTCTCTGTCACTTAATGGCATATCTAGCAAATTGCCCAAATCAAAAATTAAGAAATCACCTTTAAACTCTTTTCTCTTGAAAAACATCTACATCCAATCAATTGCAAAGTCCTATCAATTTTTACACTTACTTGTCTATCAATTCCATTCTCTTCAGCCCATTTTCACTACTAGAATCATAGTAAAAGCCAATATGATCTTTGATCTATAGTAGTTTACGTTCATTCAGAAATCTTAGCATCTTCTATTATTCAGACATTGTTCTAGGTGCTGGAGACAAAAAGGGTCACACCAGACCAAATCTCTGCCCTGAGCATGCCTAACTTCAGTGGGAAAGGGACTACTGTAACTTAACTAGTTTCTGTTTCTCTGTTTGCATTAGTCACATAAATATTTGATATAATGGCCAAAACATATTTTGTAAAAACAGGAATATTTTCAAATGACTCCTGCACTAATGTCTTTTTAAAGAATTTGCAATCTCCTTAACAAATATTCTAAACTTATTGTCAATCATTTCACTGTTTATCGATGCAACTTCCTCAGGTACCATGGTACTTATACTCTGCATTCTGACTGTACTGAGTATCTTTACATAAGTAAAGGAAAAGAGAAAGTGTTATAAAGATGAGGAAAGAGCAGACAGAAAACTAAGGTTGAATAGACAAGAACAAGCCTTTAATCTGCCTCCTATGTGCAGAAACTGATGAAACAAACAACTATGCAAAAAATTGTAATACAAACCAAAGATTAATTCCATAAAATAACTCAAAACTACTGTATAAAATTTCAGAGGAGAAAAATATTGCTTCTCCTTAAACTATTCAAGACAATCATGGAAATTAAGAGAAATGGCATATGAGTAAATCTGAGGGAGAATTTCAATATAAGAGCATGCTCAGCAAAGGAAATAGCATGAACTGAAAAATAGGGGAAAAGAGCCTGAGAGTTATTGAGGGATAAGGAATGATGTAGTTTAGGTAAAATAACCATAGGTTGGAATAATGGGAGATCAGGTTTGAAAGAGAAGTCATAATATTAAGTACTTCCAGGACCAGAAAAGGGAATTTAGATTAATTCTATATGAAAGGTGAGCAACTAAAATATTCAAAATAAGAAAGTAACATACTAAGCTGTATTTAGTAAGATCATTCTATGTTGACCCTGTATTGGACTTCTAGCTCAAGATGCATGATTAAATACAGGTTGAAACCTACATTTCTTTCCCAAATATCCACACGTGCATACACACACACACAACTTTATACATCTTTGCTCAAAACAAGAAAAAGAAAATATCCATGGGGAATAAACACAAACAAAATCACTAATCACTATAGTAAAGAGGAAGTAAAATGACATGGCAAAAAGAATGTCACACCTGGATATAGATAATCCCTAAAAGAACAGAAAAAAATGTTCAAAATTAGTAGAGAGAAAATAAAAGAAAAAAATCCAACAGAAGAAATAAGAGAAAGTGAAAAGAAGCAAAGAAAAACCACAGAAAGTGGAAAACATAACATGGGACGCCGAAAGAAATCCAGGTTATTAGTGTCCAGAGTAAATTTCAAGTTCCATTAGAATGCAGTCTCCACAAGAGCATTTTTTGTGCTTTCTTCACTGATGTATCACCAGCATGTAGAAGAGTACCTTGTACATACAAGTACTGTGTACTCAATAAATAGTATTTCAATGAAGGACGTTTAACACATATATACAGTTGTTTTATTACTCATCCTTTAAAAAGTCTTCACAGTAATTAAGTGAAGCAAGAACTGCTTTATAACCATTCATTATTAATGTAGCACAAGTATTTTATCCCAGTTTAGTTCACAAAATGGTAGGAAACTGGAACCGTCTGTCTCCTGACTCCTCACTTAATCTCTTTCTCCCACATAATAGATGTGGGAACTCAGAACAGAGAAGCCATTCACCCACTACTGAATATTTAATGTGAGATTGTGATTTTTATTGCAGTTGATAACCACCTGCACTCTGGCTCACATCTCCAATGAGCATTTTTCAACCTTACGGTTTTGTCAAAAGTTTTCTTGTCAAATACCTAATGCAGATTAGACTAAATTTAACAAGTACAAATTCTAACAACTAAGATAAAATTATGACAAATTAGACATTTTCAAATTATTGTTAACTGACAAAGCAGAGAAAATTGTAAAATATAGGTTGTTAAAAATAAATTCATTTCCATAACTCAAAATGAGATAGTGGATAATAGTCTGAAATACGTAAGGAAAGGTAATGGAATTTAGCACCTTGGAGATTATGCTTTCATTGTCATGGAGGAAAAATTAAAATATAACACTGTTTGTTTGAATTGAAGACTAGTAACAGAGAAATAACTCTTTCTGAATTTTTTCAGCTATTTGTTTAGTCTCCAACATTGAAATATTTTGTCAATATTGTAGTATCTTTATTGGCATAAGCTACCTATGATAGAGATGAATTGGGATACTGAATACATTAAATTAAAATTTTTCCTTCTTTAGATTTTCTCATTATACACCAAGGAAAGAAAGAATATAGCATGATCTTTAACTGGATCCCTGAGGTACCTGAAGAAAAGCTATCTGAAGAATTTGAAGTACTGAATTACCTGAAGAAAAGATAAATATATTTAAGAGCTAGTTTTTAAAAAGAACCATTGAAATTACTAAACCATTAGCTATACTAGGGTAAAAAGAGGAAAAGCACATATTTCCAAATTTAGGACTAACGGGGAAAACCAGTTATAAACATAAAAAGTAGAAGTGTGAGAGAATACTTTGCACACCCATGTTATACAGTTGAATGCCTGAAAAAACTGAAAAATTATTTAGTAAAAAAATGACTAAAATGGACTTGTAAAGACACATGTATGAATAAGACAGAGACATGGAATCATTGTTCAGCTGCCCTTTAAGGAATTCCCATACTCAGTCTCAAAATGAACTCTAACTTTAAAGAACACGTCATATGACATTTATTTTTTTTTAGCATCTTTATTGGAGTATAATTGCTTTACAATGTTGGGTTAGTTTCTGCTATATAACAAAGTGAATCAGCTACACTTATACATATATCCCCATATTTCCTCCCTCTTTCATCTCCCTCCCACCCTCCTATCCAACCCCTCTAGGTGGTCACAAAGCACAGAGCTGATCTCCCTGTGCTATGCAGCTGCTTCCCACTAGCTATTTATTTTACATTTGGTAGTGTATATATACCCATGTCACTCTCTCACTTCATCCCAGCTTACCCTTCCCCCTCCCCGTGTCCTCACGTTCATTCTCTATGTCTGCGTCTTTATTCCTGTCCTGCCCCTAGGTCCGTCAGAACGATTATTTTTTTTAAGATTCCATATATGTGTGTTAGCATATGGTATTTGTTTTTCTCTTTCTGACTTACTTCACTCTGCATGACAGACTCTATCTAGGTCCATCCACCTCACTACAAATAACTCAATTTCATTTCTTTTTACAGCTAAGATTCCATTGTATATATGTGCCACATTTTCTTTATCCATTCATCCGTCGATGGACACTTAGGTTGCTTCCATGTCCTGGCTATTGTAAATAGTGCTGCAATGAACATTGTGGTACATGACTCTTTTTGAATTATGGTTTTCTCAGGATATATGCCCAGTAGTGGGATTGCTGGGTCATCACTAATCATTAGAGAAATGCAAATCAAAACTACAAGGAGGTATCACCTCACACCAGTCACAATGGCCATCATCAAAAAATCTACAAACAATAAATGCTGGAGAGGGTGTGGAGAAAAGGGAACCCTCTTGCACTGTTGGTGGGAATGTAAACTGATACAGCCACTATGGAGAACAGTATGGAGGTTTCTTAAAAAACTAAAAATAGAACTACCAGACGATCATTTGACATTTCTTAAACTACAAACCCTATACTGCTTCTCTAAACATTGTCCATGAACCACTTGCATTACATTTGTTAGGTTGCTGATTAAAGATGCAGATTGCCATGGCTAACATAAGACTTACTAATATAAATTCTTTGGATGTTGAGCCAGGAAATCCACATTCTTGCAGAGCATCCCAGGTGAATCTGATACACATTAAAATTTGACCAAGAGAACAAATTAAAAATGGGCAATTGTTTTTATATAGCCGTCATATTAGTGATACTGAAATCTGAAAAATATAGAGAAAATGAAGAAAATTCCATCCCACTCTTATTTATTAATATTGATGCAAAATTTAAAATCATATAATAGTAACTGGAGACAGCAGGATGTTCAATAATTTAAGTTATTCCAAATTGAGTGTATCTAGGACTTCATAGATTGATTGACATATGGTATTTATAACTAATACAAATTCAAAGGAGAACAAATATATTATCATATTTGATCAACATAACACATGCCAAAAGGGTATTTATTAATGTTTAATATTCACCCCAACTAAAAAATTAAATATAAACAAGCAATGTAGAAAGTTACAATAGATTACGCAGCTCCATGATAATTCTAACAAATATGTTTATTTCAATTGATATAATATGAATTTGAGAAATAGCCCTGATAAAACACAAATTTTATAAAGGGTAAATATATACTATCTGGCTACCTTCCTAAACCTAATTGTTTCTACCAGTTAATTCTCTTGAATATTTCAGACAATAATCACATCATCTTCAATAATAATTATATTTCTTCTATCACCTATATCACCTTCTCCTATTATTTAAAAAAGATAACTCTCTTTTGCTTTTCTAATTTTATTGAGCAGCACCTCCAGAAACGCATTAATCAGTAATGACCATCAAACATAACTTTGTGTTATTTTTCACTGTAATGGGCAAAACTATAAAAATATCTATTTTTCTGTATTACGTGATGAAATTTAGCTTGCTAGTGAGATAGCTATCTACTTAGCTATTGCTCATTTTTACGGTCATGGACTTGTTTGATACAAACTCATGAAGGGTATGGACCCCCATGCCTCAAGGCTCCCAAGTGTGTATTATCATATATATTGAAGTAAAATTAAAGAGCAGTTTAGAGATGCACTTTAGCCCACCCATGGAGCATCTAGGAGTCTAAGAACCAGTCTGTGAAGCAACCACCTTCAGCCGCCTGCATTCTTCCTTTACGGCTGCTGTTCTCTTCTGCCCCTAGCAACGCTATTCTCTACTAACCACCTCCACAACTCCCTATCAATCAAACCCCTTGGCTGCACCTCCAAATTCGCCATCCTTATGGTAACGATGCCTCTTGGTTATTGGCAGTTAAGTACTACCACCACTTGGCTAGTACTTTCTTTGAGACTTCTGCATCCCCATGGATATTAATGAGCCCAACTCTGTGATGGCCTCATCCGCTGTCATCCTCAGCTTGCAGAGGAGAGCCCCCACTGAATTTAGTGCAGCTGGTTACCTTCTTCCCAGCACACTCCTGATGGCCTTGATGAATAGTATGTCTTTCAGACCTTTCCTTGGAACGTAAACTCTGGCGGACATCCTGACCTGATACAATATGTCCATTCCAGCATGCCCATTTCCCTCAGCCTCTTTACTTGTCCTCTGCTGTTTGCTGGGGCAACTCAAGCATTTCCACTTCATTCAGAGTTGGCCATCAGTTATGATAGTTATTCCAGACTTCCATAGGAAACTCCAGCAGTCAGTTTGCTCTATCCTCTGGGGCTCTTATCAGGGTGTAAAGTCATGTGCTCTAAGAAAGTGCTTCGAAATCAAAGAATTCTTGCTTATCTGGTCTTGTATTCTGACCTCTTGATTAAATATGCTCAAACTCCAATCACGGGAGTTTGTCTCCTGTCAGTACATGCAGGATAATTCTTGCAGCTTTTGAAGTATACAGTATCTTTCCTCTTTATCAGGTTCAGAACATTCCTCACTTAGTGATGCTGGGATTTCCCCTTAGTTATTGGTCTGGCAGTGACCAGGAGAGGCGATAGAGACCATTCTCCAGGGAGGTACCCGTTGCTTTGAACAGGGAAGGTTTCTGCAGTGTCCTTCTGCACAGCTGAAATTCCATCACTCACTAGGGAAGTATGGGCTGCTTCTGCAAGCCCACAAGTTCAGGGAGCCTGCAGAGTCAATGTCCTCAGAGACATCTATCCAGATGACCCCATCCTAAGTTTTCCAAACTAGGTTATGACTTTGCATCATAGGCCTTCCCTGGCTGAGCATTCAAACAAGTCTGAAGCTCTGCCACTCATTCACTCATTTATTCAACAAATATTTCTAACTGTTTTTCAGTTGAGCTGGTCTGGATGGCTGGGTATTTGACGATGAACAGAAATGATAGGATTTCTGCCCTTGTGGTTACACATACAGAACAAATAGATAACGAATAACACTCTGTATAAATGTGTAAAACTTTGCAATATGCTTCTACAGATTATAATTATTTCCACGTATTAAAAATTATTTTGGAATGTTAATAAATTATTTTGGTATATTGTATGGAAATATCAAAATTTAATCATTTAACTCTTCTTTCATTGTGACATTTAGGTTTTATTTCTAGTTTTTTAGGACCACAACAAGCACTATAATAAGGATTATATCAGCACCCTTTCAATTTCAGAATTTGCAGTTCTAGAATTTTTTCCTAGTTCTTTATTATCATTTCCGTTTCTCTACTGAGATTATCTCTTGGTGGATAAGGTCTATATTTTAAGTTCTTGAGTATATTCATAATACATTATAATATACAGTATATATGTATCTATTAATATATATATTATATGTTTCAGTCCATGAATATATTTATATTATATAACATTAATATAATATATATAATTTTGTAATTTGTGTCCATGATCATTTCAATATGTAGGTCATGTGGCTTCTATTAACTGCTACATTTGTTAATTATGGGTCATATTTTCACCCTTCTTTAAAGGTCTAGGACTTTTATGATTGCCTGATAGAAATTATAAATCATATATTGTACCAGTTTAGGTTTACATTTACTTCATTTTAAAGTTACCCAGAAATTAGTTAAATTACAGATTGATCCACTTGATCTTTTTAAGTCTAGTCTATTTAAGTTTAGTGTTTAGTCTTAGAGTTTGTCCTTTATTCTAGGGCTTGGTTCTAACTCAATGGGGGAACATTCTACAATCTTCCAGAGTGAGGAGTGAAGCCAGAAGCTCACAACTTCGGACCCTGAGGACCTCCCCACCTCCACTCAGCCCTCAGCCTCACAGAGCCACTGGCTGCAAGTGTGCAGCACTGCACTTGGCAAATGCATTGGGGACTTGAATGCAGATTTCCGGACACTGACTCTGTACGGCTGCATTGTTTCTAGCAAATTCCAATCAATTCAGCAACCAGGCATTCTGATCTCTCCTCCATTAGTTCAGTGAGATTGTTCTGTTCTGCTGGTATATTTCCTTCCTATGTTCTGGTCTGAAAAGGGCTCCCTGTCCAGAGGGGTGATCATGTAGCTTACTTTGTGTTTCCTTTGTCTGGGGTAAAGAGAGGCATTGCAAAATGATCAAAGGATAAGTTCACCAAAGGAACGTAAATATCTTCAATGCACGCCCCTAAAAACAGAATATCAAAATGCATTTAGTAAAATTGATAGAGTAAGAGGAAAAATACTCAAAAGCACAATTATACTTGGAGACTCTTTATTCTCATTAACTAATAGAACAAGACAGAAAATTACTAAGTATTTAGAACATCATTGACCAATTTGATTGACGTAACTGACTGTGGTGGTTAATTTTTGGTATCAACTTGACTAAGTAATCATGTCCAGATGTTTCATCAAAATCCGGATGTTGTTTGATCCAAACAAATCTAGATGTTGCTGTGATGGTAATTTTTAAGATGTGATCAACATTTAAATCAGTAGATTTTGAGTGATGCAGATTACCCTCCATAATGTGGATGGACCTCATCCAGTCCAATCCCCGGAAGGCATTAAGAGCAAAGTCTGAGGATCCCTGAGGAGGAAGGAATTCTGGCTTCAGTCTCTTGCTGGAGTTTTCAGTCCATTTGCCCTTTAATTTAATTTCTAGGTTTGTCAGTTCACAGTTGTGTGAGTCAATTCCTTGAAATCTCTCTCTTCTCTTCTCCTTTCTCCTCCTCCCTCTCTTTCTTTCTTCCCCTTTCTCTCTTTCCTTCTTTCTTTTTCTCTTCTCTCTCTCTTCCTCTCTCTTTCTTTCTTCCTCTCTCTCTTTTTCTCTCTTTCTTTCTTTCTCTTCTCCCTCTTTCTCTCTCTCTCTCTCTCTCTCTCTCTATATATATACACATGTGTATTGAAAGACAATGATAAATACAACAAGGGAAGGGATTGGTCTTTTATAGAAAGGGGTCATGCCTGTCTGTAAATCAGAGAAAAACAGACGAAAATGAATAGAGAGAAAGGAGGATGTGGAGGTTTGGAAGGTGAGAAAACATAGAGGTTGCTGTTTAATTGTACCTATTTTGTTCAATGAAGTATAAGGCAGGATCATCAAATGATATTGCGTGTGAAAGGCTGAAGTTTGGGAACGTGAAAAAAGTATAACATTGCAAGATGTCTAGGCAATGCTGAGTGCCATTAACAAATGTAGGCAGTTTGCGTAATTGTTCATCAATTGTACCGAGTGTCAGGACTCTATCAGGTCTCTCTGGGTGCTGCATAGCAGAGAGATGCTGCCCATCTCCAACCTTCTGACCAGCAGGCTGGTGGGTCTCTCTCTTCTTTCTGTTTTCTGCTAACCTCTTCTCCTGATGTGGGGGCCTGATTCTGGGAA
Source organism: Balaenoptera acutorostrata (assembly GCF_949987535.1). Classification (NCBI taxonomy): domain Eukaryota; kingdom Metazoa; phylum Chordata; class Mammalia; order Artiodactyla; family Balaenopteridae; genus Balaenoptera; species Balaenoptera acutorostrata. Next base: position 13,487,315 of record NC_080077.1, read on the forward strand.
TTCTTCAAATCTTCTTCTCCACCCATCGAGCCCTGGTTTAAGACCATGTGCACTCACCTAATTTTATGAATTGCAGCTCAGTAATCATTTTTGCTAACTCAGCTGCTTAATAAGCATATGAAAATACTTTACCAGTGAAATGATAATTTATTAAAATAATGCACATCAATTTTCTCTGAAACCCATTTTTTCCAAACTCACACTGCATCACACAGTTCATTTGCATTTTTTAAATGTGTAGTCTAACGATCTAAAAGTCATTTCATGATAACTAAACCATATTAAAACTTTTTTTGGGCAATATGCCAATATACCAATTAACTACTTCTATTTTCTTAGATGCATAAATCAACTATAATTAACTATTAATTAATGAAGTCTTTCAAAAGGAGAAATTAAATGACTAAAGAAAAATATCAAAAAATTTTTATTGTAGATACTGCATTATTTGGGAGACATAATGGAATGAAAATATATTTATGTACAGGGGTACTGAGGTACTGAGTTCTATTTTCTAACTCAGTGACAAGACAGTAGAAAACAATAATAAAATCAAGATCCATAGGAATATACCTCCTGATGGTAGGCACACTACACTAGCTCAGCTTATATTTCTTTGATGAGACCCTCTCCAAAAAACTCAGCGTGATTGAATTGTGTTGTTTTCTTTAAACATTGAGACAAATTTGTAAGTTTAGATAATTTGACAAGAGAACAATGGTTCTGCCTCATTCGTAATTCACCACAGTTGATTCAGCCTTCTGTTCCATGGACACATTTTATCATATTTCACTGGAGTAACTTTTTGTTAGCAGAAGAATATCATTTATTTATTTTTAATCCCAGGGTACAAGCCTTGTTCAATATTTGAAAATCAATCAATGTATTCACCATATCAAGTCTCAATTTAAAAAAACACATATAGTCAAGTAAAGAGATTCAGATTTGATCTTTATAGTCTTGGGTTAAGCAAATATTTCTTAGATAAGACATTAAAATCATGAGCTGTAAAATAAAAAGCTGATAAATTTGACTTCATCAAAATTAAAAACCTCTGCTCTTGGAAAGATACTGTTAAGAGATACAGAATGGTAGAAATATTTGCAAATCACATATCTGGAAAAATGTCATATCCTATATATGTAAAGAATTATGAAAACTCTATAACAAGAAAACAAAACAAAACAAACATACCCAATTAAAAATGGGCAAAACTTTGAATAGACACTTGACCTAAGAAAATGTACATTTGGCAAATAAGGACATGAAAAAATAATGTTCAACATAATCAATTGTTGGAGAAATGCATATTAAACTACAATAAGATATCACCACACACATCAGAGTGTCTAAAATTAAGAAGACTGACCATACTACATGTTAGCAAGAATATGGAGTAACTGAGACTCACATAACAGAAGACAGAAATGTGAAATGGTGCAACCACTTCAGGAAATAGTGTTTCTTATGAAGTTAAGCATACACTTCCATGTGACCCAGAAATCTCACTCTTAGTTGTTTAACCAAGAAAAGACATCTGTCTATGAACCAGGAAATGAGCTCTCTCCAAATGCTGAATCTTCCAGCACCTTGATGTTCCCAGAACTGTGAGAAAATAAATCTTTGTTGTTTAAGTCACTCAGATTGTGGTATTTTGTTATAACAGCCCTAGCAAACTAATAAAACCTTCTAAGACAGGATAAGATCTCACTATTAAAACAGTAAAGAGACTGAAATGTTAAATAAGGGTGTTAAAAATGACCACTGAGGGCTTCCCTGGTGGCGCAGTGGTTAAGAATCCGCCTGCCAATGCAGGCGACACGGGTTCAAGCCCTGGTCCAGGAAGATCCCACATGCCACGGAGCAACTAAGCCCGTGCTCCACAACTACTGAGCCTGCTCTCTAGAGCCCGTGAGCCACAACTACTGAGCCCACATGCCACAACTACTGAAGCCCGCATGCCTAGAGCCCGAGTTCAGCAACAAGAGAAGCCACCGCAATGAGAAGCCCATGCACTGCAACAGAGAGTAGCCCCCGCTTGCCGCAACTAGAGAAAGCCCGCGAGCAGCAACAAAGACCCAATGCAGCCAAAACATAAATAATAAATGAATAAATAAATTTATGAAAAGAAAATGACCACTGAACCAATCTCAGAGAAATATGTGTCATGTTCCACCAATAAGTTTATCATTGGGTTATTTATTAGCTTATTTCTTAAGAGGATAGGGTTACACAATTCTGATCAAATGGAATCTCAGAATTCTAGAACTGGAAGTTCCTGTGTCCTTTTTGTAGATTTAGACACTGAGATACAGAGGTTTCAAAGAACTTGTTAAGGCTCACAGTTACTTGAGCAAAAATATATCTAAATCAGCATCCAATTTTAGTTGAAAATAGTCAATAAGTCCTTAGACTACCTTTGTTGTACCCTTAAGAAAAAAAACAATCTGTCTTTGACATTTCTTCCAGCCAGCAAGATTTCACTCCTTACACATTCTCCTCATTTTTCATCTTATTTTTCAGTTGCCCTTTCTTAGCGCATTATCAGGAGTGTGAATCACTTTTTACATTTCCAGTTTCTGTCTCCATGGCAATAGAAGATCAATTTCATTGCAATTTTTTTTTTCTTAGTTCAAATAGCCTTTGGCTTTTATGTAAAAATCTTCTTCCTTAATGTTTGTAGCTTTTTCTCCTGATTCATCAGAGGCTAATGGTTTACTAATTTTGAAAAAGACAATGCTTCTCTTTAACATTCACAATTTTTCATTTGCTTTTAGCAACAATGTTTAGCTCAAATTTGTGTGTCCTTAGACTTTTGCCAAGTGAGCTTGTCCTTTGACCCTTAAATATTAAAGAGAAAAAGGTTTGAATTCTTCAGTGATTGACCTATATTTCAACTTCAGATCATATTTGGTACTTCTCACAATGTAGTTTCACTTATATTATTTTTTAAAGAAATTCCTGAGTAGCTTTAGTGACCTCTTCATAAATAAAGCATGTGAAATGTGCCTGAATATCTCATAGTACAATTCTTAATTTAACTTTGCATGATGAAAATACTTGATTCAATGGTTTTGTCTGTGCGAAATAACAACTAAAACACAGTTTAATGCCATAAAAACTGGGCAAAAGCTTAATAAGTGTACTGTAATAATAATCATATTTCTTAAATATTATAGCTTGCTGATATTATTATCTCCCAGGGTAGAATTTGAGTCATTGCTGACAATTTAAATTTTTTTCCTTCATTTTTGAATTAGAAAGATTCCTTCTCTCCAAATTATTCAATTTCTCCAAATTAATTTTCAATAAGCACAATATTTCACATGTCAAATTCTCATGCACTGCGGGAAACTTTGAATAAATGCAATAGGTTTTTTTTTCAATTTCACCATCTTTATTTCCTCATCTGAATCACAAAATTAAAATTGTGATTAAAACCTGTGTTATATGACAGAAGACTGGTGTTAAAGTCCCATAAATTCCACTTGATAGCTGTAACAAAATATATCTCATTCCTCCTATTTCACAGGCTTATTGGGTCTTAGATAATGTATATAGAAGCCTTTTGAACACTAAAAGCTAATACAGTAACAAATGAAAAGAATAATCCTTGAGCAGGCTTCCCCTGCTTCACCATTTTCTCCTGTAATGACTCAACATTCATTATTCCAGAATCAAAGGTCTCCCTCCATCATTTAATTTATTTCTCAAAGGATAGTCATTAGATCATCTCTATCAGTATCATTGAGAAGTGAGATGATTTTATTTAACTAAAGATTTCTGCTCCACATCCTAGACCCAGAAGCATATTATCAGGGGATTTGGCCCAGGGATTTGCATTTTAATGAATATCCAAGACAGTTCTTTTTCACATGAAAATTTGAGAAACACTAATCAATGTGTTTTTCATCTCTTTCTCACTTTTTTTCTTTGGTAGGTTAACTGTGAAAATGGCCAAATTTTTCATCCCTGTTAATATCCGTGCTCTTTGAAATGTGACTTTGCAGCTCCTCTCATCAATAGGTAGAATCTATTTCCCCATCTCTTGAATTTGACTTGCTTTTGCTGATCAAATGTCATGGAAGTGGCAGTGTGCCAGTTTCAAGCCTAGGTATTAAAAGAATCTGGGCAATTCCACTCACTCTCCTGGAACCCTGCCACTACCGCCATGAGAACAAATTCAGGCCAGCCTGCTGGAGAATAAAGACGGCATGAAGAGATGAATGGCTCCAGCTATCCCAAGTGAGAACCCCCAAGACCAGCCACCCATCCGCCACCTGATTAACCACCTGCAGACACATGAGTGACAGCAATCAAGACAGAAGTATCCAGCTAACCAATAGACTCATAAGCAATAATATATGCTTACTGCTTAAGCCACTGAATTGTGGGTGGTTTGTCAGGTAGCAATAGCTAACTAAAGACTGCATGTATCTAGAAACTAAGGCTTAGGTAATTTGGGCAGTTTTCCAAAGTCTTCATGATCAAAGTCTACCCTTTTGCCTTTAACTTAAATACACACAGCATGTAAACACTTTTACAATTTGAAATTCTCCTCTGACTCTTTCTCAGCTTGCAACTTTTTTTGGTCATATCATCATGCTATTATTTAAATTTCATATATTAAATACGATTTTTTTAAAAACTCATCTGAAATTATACCTCAATTATGATTTTTCTAAATAAATAAAAAATGGGCATTTTAATTTAATTTCACAGAGTAAAAACATAAAACCATGTAAATGTATTTAGTCCACATCATTGTCTAACTTAGAATTGCCTTCAGGGTTGAAATGTTTGTAGACCTTTGTATGACTATATAATCTACATAATTTTACACAGTTTGTTTGCATTAATTCTAACCTTCATTTGAAGAAACAGAATAATAGCTACCTGAATAACTGAATATGTTTAAATATCTAAGATAATGTAACTATGTAATATCTGGAGAGGGAGAAATAACAATGGAAATTTTCTCTTTGGTCATTGACTTTCCTCTGCTTCTACTTTTGGCTTTCACATATTCAGTCACTTGTTTACTCAGTTATTAATTCTATGCAGATCACTCTAAAATCTCTGTGTCCAACCATGGCCTCCTTTTGAAGCATCAGGTACACTGTACCAACCACATATTAGATAATTAGACTTGCCATCCTTCAGGCACCTGTCAAAACATAAAATTCAAAGGTTATGCCTGGCCTAATAAACTTTTAGCTTTACTTTTTCAAGGTTTTCTTTACACTTTTACAAAAATCACATGTTATGGCTTAATACATTTTTTTCCTAAACAAAGCAAACGTAGCTTTGGAAATATTATGATTCTAAAGGTTAAACTTGGATGTTAGCAATAAAGTAATTTGGCAGCAAGTGAATGCTTAGAGATTTTTTTAAACCTTGAACTTCCAATATAAACAACTTATTATTTAACCTGAGTTAAATTTAACTTAACAGACTACTTTAACCCTTTTATTTAATAGACCTACCCTAACAACATGAACTTTAATCTATGTTTGTTAGTTTTAATATAAGTAATGTACAATGTAATGTCTGAAAAAAAACAAAAATATTTTAGGGTTATGAGATTCTTTTCAAATTTTCCTGTTAATGAAATCTGTTTTCTCTACTTAAAAATTAACATTTATGATTTCATATATTCCCTTTTCAAAGAAGGATTTACTCAGTCATTTCCACACTCCAAATACAGATGTGTTTAAAACTTAATTCCTCATTTTCTTCACAAAGCCTTGGATAAAATTCTTTTGCTGCTGTTTTAGTGTCTAAATTGTCTCTTTCAATGACTATTAAACTTTCAGGTTTTTCCTCCCATATCATATATTTGTAAATATTTGTCAAATGAAGAAATAAATATTTCTCTTTACAAATAAACACATTCTATTTTCAAAATATTCATATGTGACCATTAAATGCAAATAAATAGCAATGTCAGAAAGAGAGGGAATGAATAACTTTTAAGTTTCCAGCCACTAATTCCAAGTTGGGAATTTGATAATGCACAAAGAAAAAACTTTATAAAGATGGAGTTGGGAATCATGCTAAGACTGACATAGACACAAGATCTCCAAAATGTAAAGAAAAGTATCACAAAAAAATAAAATGAAATAAATTAATCTGAAGTAATGTTTATATTTTCCAAGGAGAAGAATAATGGGATAGGAAGCCAAAAACTGAATATCTTCTGAGGTGTTATTAGCCATGGAACATGCCTTTAACTTACACTTAAAAATTAGCTTGGCTTTTTGCATAGATGCAAGTAAAGCCCTTTTTATGCATGTTCACTTCGTGCTCTATGACAAGAGGTAGCTTCAGAGTCACTGTGTCTTTGATATACGTTCACTTAGAAGGTCAGAGTCATATAAGCTCTTTCTATAACCTCCTTAAATCTATGTAAGCACAAAAGCTGCTTGAAATATCAATTCATAAAGTAACTCTATCATATACTATAAAAACATAAAATATATAAAACTCACACTTGAGCTTCTATAGTTCTGCACCTTGATGTGACCTACAATGATTTGCCATTAAATGTTAATAATAGTTCATAGACCAGGATTTTTTTTAAAGCATGAAAAGCTGACTTTGATATGTGATTTCTTTGAAGAGCTATGATTTGTAGCCATATATGACATTAACGATTTTCTGTGCTCTGTGACCCTTTAATTTGGATTAGAAACTAAAGCTACATATTTGCCACTTTCTGTCTGCCTTACTCTCAAAGGTCATCGTGAATTTTTTATTTGCTCTTTTATATTTCAGTGTCAATTAGAGCATAATTGAGTACTCTTCAATTTCCAAGCTGAGAAGTGAAAAAGATGAGAATAGCAAATATCAAGACTTCTTACTTTTCCCCCAGACCTTATAAGACTCTATACTCAGTCCTAGAGCTCTAAAATAACAGAAATCCTAGAAGTACAAGCTAGTACAACAAACTGAAAAAATACACTTCAAGAAAAAAAAAACAAAACAAAACCACAGCATAAAGCCAAGCTTCTTAGGAGCCAAAGAAAACAGAAAAGTATCATCACAAACAGAAGATTGTAATGCAACATTTCAACCTGAATTTAAAAGAAAACTCTAATAGAACAGTTGCATTGACAAAGAAATATCACAAATCAAAAATAAGAAATCAAATAGAAATATGGTCCAAACACTTGGAGTTTTAACTGAACAATGGGTAACACAAACGGAATTCACAGAACTCAGGAAAGAACTAAAGAAAAAGATAAAAATGTTTTCAGAAATGAAAGCTAAATTACAGGTGTGCTTCTCGTGTGGTCACCACAGGAAAGCATAGGAAGGGACAAAAAGAATAAAAATAAAGCAAATGAAGCAAACAAAAAGACAAAAAGGACTAGAGAGAAAGTGATTTTGGCTGGAATGACTGGCTTCATATTGCATAGCACAGGGCAATCAGCTCAAGACACAAGAGGGAGGGTATACGGGGATATATGTATATGTATAGCTGATTCACTTTGTTATCCAGCAGAAACTAACACAACATTGTAAAGCAATTATACTCCAATAAAGATGTTAAAAAATAAATAAATAAAGCATTAAAATAAATAGATAGATAGATAGATAGATAATCACTCAGTCCCAGTAAACTTTTGCTGTTGTATTAGTAACCCAGATCTGGGCTATTATACTATATTTTAGCACATAATTCAACAAATTATGAATGATATTATAATTTTCTCATATTTCAGATTCTTAGAGTACATTTTAAAACAAGTAATTGAAAAAAGTATCATATCCTATTGAGATTTTTTTTGATTGTCAGAAGCAGTCTCACACTATTTACCGCACAGCCATTAAATGAAGCCCAGGTAAAAAGCACAAAACACATTTTTAGAGGGAAAATGTCACCTTTTGATACAAAAGCCGAATGTGTTTATATCCACACTCTACTTGGATTTCATACATTTTCATGCCAATGCAACCACAGAAATTGAAGACTAAATTATCCTATGTGAGAAGAACCACGAGCTAAGCATCTTTAGAAAACAAATACAGTTTTTTGGGGGTGGGGGGAATGTTGTATGTTGATTACTTGCATTTTATTTTAAAACATTCCTACTTAGTCAAAAGGAAACTTAAATTCAACAGAATGCAACAAATTTTCTTAAGTCCTAAAGTATAATATATGATGAAGAAAGGCTTTAATGCATTTAAATTCCATTTCCATGACACTGATGCATACAAACTACCTTATAATCTCATCAGCTTCCACTAAAAGGCAAACTGCCAGCTCTTGCTTCTTTTTGATATTTCTTTCTTTATTTTTAAATATGAAAATCTGAAATAAGATGAATACTTGAGAGCCATTAAAGTTTTATTTGTCTACATATCATTGTTTTTAATTCCTTACCCACCTAGAAAACAAGTAACAAAAATGAATGATTGAAATTTTTACATCTTCTTAGTCCCAAGGTAGAGAATCAAAGGTGTAGACAGAGAGAAAGAGATAGAGACTCTATAAACCATTAACAGAATAATTAGCACTAGCAAAACAAGTGGTCCTTAGGTAACATCTTACACATTGAGAATTTAGAGATTAGCCTGTTTCATGTTTTCTAAAAGGCAGTAGAAACAGCTATATAAATGCCACTTAATCGGGTGCTATCATGCCTACAATTCTCTAATTATAAAACTAGTTCATTGTTTAAATAAGATTTTTCTCCTCCTGACCCGTACTTGTTGCTATCTTTTTTCAAGATTGCCATTATTAACTTTCCTCTAGAAAGTTCTGCCCCTTACCCGTTTGCTTTCCTATCCTTTCTCTTCCATTTTATTTTTCCCATAAGGATAATTTTTATAAAAGAAAAGACAAGTCATGTCATTACTTGCCTAAAGCACTTCAGTAGCTTCACAATGCACCTGAGTAAATCTAATTCTTATCTTGCTCTGCTAGGCCCTACATTATTGAAACCATGTCAACAGAACCCTCAACATATGTCACTGTTCCTTTTTCTCGCCAGGCACAAGCCACACTCCCTCTTCCTAGAATGTGACACTTTCCACTATGTCATTTGTATTTGCTTGTTTTATAAGCCCTACATGCTATCTTCTCCAGATCTTCTCCTGATTGTTTTCTAATCCTTCATCTCCAGGTTTAAATGTTGTCTCCCCTGAAACTGCATTCCCTTTTCCCTCTAAATCAAGTGGGCCTTCTCCATAATTCTTTACTACCAAACATTTTTTTTCTCATGGTTCTAGTCACAATAGATATGTATGTATGTGTACAGATTTTCATTGTTTAACTCCCCTAACTGAACAGAAACTTCATGAGGGCAGGGATTGTGTGTGTGTTTTACTCACATACCCATCACCTTGCATAATATATATCACATAGTGGACAATAAATACCTTTTGAATGAATGACTGAAAGAAGGGTTGAATAGTTTTAATTATATATATAAACATATAAACACAGAATCCAAAATTTCAATGGGAGAGTACATTCTCATAGCTTTATTTCTATTGTCCATTTCATTTTTCATCCCTTTACTGAACAGATTCCTAAAATCTAGTCAAAGACATTAAGTATCTATGATCCATACAAAGCAATGTGTTTTCTCTCTAAAAGTATGTATTTTGAGTGGTAATAAAGCCATTGTCAAAATAAAAATTCACTCTTTTATCTAGTTGTGAAATAGACGTTTTTAGTAGAAATACTAAAATACTAAACTCATGGAGTTTGCAGTTTAGACATGAAGAAAGAAATTAATCAAATAATTAATATCAATTGTATTGTAAAACAGTTATTAATTGCAATAAATGCTGTTGAATAAAAGAGTTCTAAAAGTCACACACAACATACAGGACAATGAACTTGTAGTAGGGGGACCTGCACTGGAGTAAAGCGCTGAAAGAGGGGAGTTGCGTGTTTCATTACTAACGGACAGTGTAGGGATAAAAACAGGAGCTAATGAGACAAAATATGCATAGAAGTCTTAAAAGATCATGATAGACTAGATGGGCCATCACATTAGTAATGGAAAGAACAAGGCCCTCACTTCAACACTTCTGGAAACTTACAATGGGCAGGTCAGTGTAACAGACATTGCAAGAAAAAAAATTACTAAGAAAAGATTGGAGTGATACAAGTACCATGACTAGAATGTGATCAATCATCCAATCTTACATAACAAGCAAACAATCAGAAAATAATCTCTTAGTTGTCATTGGAAAGGAACCAATTCTAGGGACCACGATACTCCCAGTTCTGTCACTAAACAGTTGTTTGAATGAGTATACAACTTAACCTCCAATGGTTTCAGTTTACTCACCTAAAAATCCTTACCAGTGAAATAGCCAATTTACTACAAAAGTTAACTATCTCTATTGTAAAATAAAAGGTATTGACATTTGGTAACACTTTATTTTTGAGTGATAATTTTCATCATTATTTGTTCCTTCCCTTCAGAGAAGAAATTAAGTAGCTTCATTCCTCAATAAACTCCAAGTATGTGTAGTTAATAGAGTGTCCCTTCATTTCTGGATGACAAACAGTCCCAGGGAGAATTATCCCTGCTGAATTTGTCAGCTATAGAGAAGTGGGCCAGACGACACTGGGAACTGGATAAGAGCTCTCATCTGAGATGAAGTTACACAGCATCTGAAAACCATTAGTATAAGAGCTGCATTTTTAACAAAATGACACACTGCAGCCTAAAATTTACATGGAAGTTTCACATAATAGGCTTCAGGCAAAGCTCTAAAATATGTAGCTCATAACTGTATTACATCAGGGGTAAATTAGAAATGGTAAGCACCTGCTTTCTAAAATATTAGTGTGGTGATTCCTTGGGCTTTCTTATTTTTAAATTGAGTATGGATATAATAAATATTTCCCCAGTCTATCAGAATAGGTGTACAGTCAGAACACAATTAAATAGCATAACAGTGTTTTTCTGCATCTGTCACTCCAATTTTTTTTATTGAAGTATAGTTGATTTACAACATTGTGCCAATCTCTGCTGTACAGCAAAGTGACTCAGTCATACACATATATACATATTTTTTATATTCTTTTCCATTATGGTTTATCACTGGATATTGAATATATTTCCCTGTGCTCTGCATTAGGACCTTGTTGTTTATCCATTCTCTATGTAATAGTTTGCATCTCCTAACCCCAAACTCCCAGTGCCTCCCTCTCCCTCCCTCTCTTCCTTGGCAACCACAAGTCTGATCTCTATGTCTGTGAGTAGATCCAAATTTATTCCTCTGCCTCAAAAGTGTGTGTGTTGCAGACAAATGATTGTTTTTCAATATGGGAGCATTTTCCCAGAATGCAGGATTTAGCACTCCTGCAAGCACCCTGGGAAATTGTGCATCAAGCTACTAGTATGGTTCCAAGAATCATGCAAAGGGATTGCCCACATATAGTGACGTGAAAATGCCAGAATTACTCTGGCAGAGAGAAGCAACATGTGATGAAATTATTCTATATTCTGATAACTGTATATCAAAATATTAATTTTATAGTATGTCATTTAATACTTTGTGATACCTAATATATAGTTAGTTCACAGGAGAGAAAACTTAGGGGTCAAAGAGTATATGACAAAATGCAGTCTTACAGTCTTAAGATTTATTGAAGATAATGGACATACAGAACATATGTCTATAAAGATTATATTTATCAATATTTAATGTATCTGAAGTTAAAACAAAAAATTCGATATTTATTGTTTAATTTCAAAACAAAAATAATAAACCAATTATACATTAATATACATAACATATTCTTCATAAAACAGCTGCATTTTTCAAAACAGGAAAACAGTGAAAAAGAGACATCGTTATACATTTTTGCAAATCTTTTTACTGCCTGTCTTAATAGAAAACACCTGGAGCTCTCATAACTACTTCCACATTCAATTTGCTGAGAAAACACATTCCGTGTTACTGCTGGAAAACTCCACTCTGCGCTTGTGAGACAATGAGAGTGAAAAAAGCAAATAGTAACTTCTTATTTTATAAAGGTGACTTTGTCCTCACAGACCCCAAACCACATTCTAAGAACTGTTGCCCTAGAGAAACTCCATACTTGTTTATAAAGAGTCATTCAAACATATTTGAATCAAATGATTCAAAGAGTCATTCAACATTTTCTAATGGAAGAAAAATGGAAACAACACAAATATCCATTCATTTGGAATTCAATACACTATTAGTGATAAATTCATACAGTAAATTTCATTTAACAATAAAAATGAATACCTAGAGGTACATGAATCTGTATGGATAAATCTCACAAATAAATTTGAGACCAAAAAAAGAGTTACGGAAGGATGCACACAGTATGATAAAATTAATATAAAATGTTGAAACAGGCAAAGAAAAACATATATTTTATGAGCATACATAGATTTGCCTTAAAAGATAAAAACAAGTATGAGATGGATAAATAATGAATCCATAGGAGTTGCCTGTTTTCTCTGGGTGTAGTAGAAGGAAACACAGGTAAAGAGGGGTACAGGTGATTTTGATTAAATTTGTTTAATTTTTTAAACTTGGTGACTATTTTATGGGTTAACTTAATTTTATTCACTTATACATTTTTGCATGTTTAAAGTAGTTTATACTTTTACTAATAATTATTATTAGTTATTAATAATTACCTGATAATTATGATAATTGCTCTGATAATGATTAAAAATAAATGGCACAGTGATACAGTATGAAAAGGTACAGACTTCCAGTGATGAAATAAATAAGCCTGGGGATGTAATAACTATAGTTAATAATACTGTACTGTACATTTGAAAGTTGCTGAGAGAATAGATCTTTAAAGTCCTCATCACAAGAAAAACATTTTTGTAACTATGTATGGTGACAGATGTTAACTAGACTTATTGCAGTGATCATGTTGCAGTACATACAAATGTTGAATCATGTTGTACACCTGAAACTAATATAATGTTATATGTCAATTATACCTCAATAAGAAAATATGAATGAAAAGGTGAAATAATGAGTGAAGATTCTTTTGAGACACTTAACCACTAAAGGATACAAAAGGATATTATGTAGGAATTTTTTTATAAAAGAAATATAGGAATGAAGGAGATTTTCTTTTCCTTTCCACGGGAGTGACCTGAGCAAGAGAGGGACTTGAAGAGAAGGGAAGACAAAGATACAGGAAAAAAATGGAATAATGGTTGGAGCAGGGTGCATGCATTGTTGAAAGGAGGGGGAATCCACAGCATAAGTAGAAATGGATCTCAGAAGGAAAGAGAACCTTTTAGTTGAGACTCTCTCAGGGGGGACAGAAAGATTAATATTATTGCAGCTAGGTTTAGTAAGAGATAAAAAGTTAAGGAGAGTTCACATCCAATGGATTCTCCTTTATATTTTTTAATAAAGAATGAAGAATGTACTGTGTCAGAGTATGGAGGGCAGGTGGATGGAGCATCTCAAAGAAAAGAAATTGACTTAAAAAATTCCACTTGGAGAGTAAGATATACAAGATTTCTGGTCAGGACTGAGGATTGTACACACGAACTTTTTCTTCCCTATTGTTACAATGAATGAATTGTCTATGTTCCTTTGTAAAGCTTGGGCTTCTGCTGTCTGGTAGATCCCCTCCCCTTTCACCTTCTCAAGACTATCATTCCTTTAGTTATATTCCATATCCCCTACAATATCAATTTTCACATTATCAATTTTCTGCTTTTACTGTGGCATTTCCATAACTTCACTAATACAATATATTATTTCCTATCACTGAAGAAAAACTCTAACCTGACCTCAAGTCCCCTTTTAGTAGTTGTTCCTTTCCTGCTATCCCTTACAGCAAAATTTATATGTGGAATCTAAAAAAGTCAAACCATAGAACCAGAGAATTAACTAGTAGTTTCGAGGGGTTTTCAGGGGTGAGAGAAATGGGGAGAGGTTGGTCATAGGGTACAAACTTTCAGTTATAAGATGAATAAGTTCTGGAGATCCAGTGTACAGCATGATGATTTCAGTTAATAATACTCTATTGGATACTTGAAATTTGCTAAGAGAGTAGATCTTAAATGTTCTCACCACACATACACAACAATATGGTAACTAGTGAGCTGATGGATGTATTAACTTGATAATTATTTTGCAATATATATATATATATAATCATCACATTGTACAGCTTTAAAAAAATTCATATCATACAACCCCCAAAAATAAAAACAATACTTTTCAAAAATATTATTCAGACCTCTCTCCTGTGTTCTCTATTTCATTCAGTCCAATCAAGATTTTGTCCCCAGTCCTCAAATGAAACCATTCCAGTCAAGGTCATTGATGATCTCTCCTTTTATTTTTAATCTAAACAGTATTTCTCAGACTATCCACTCAACATTTCTGCATCTTATGACACAGTTAAACACTCTCTCTTTCTTGGACCTTCACCTGGCATTCGGATAATTTTCACCCATTTTTGATAAATAATTAATTTCATTTTGATAATTAATGCCATTAATATTTATCAATGATCTAACACATGTAAATACATGATTATTTTAAAAATTATTGAAGACCATTTTCAGTAGGAAAAATATTATTTTTCAAAGGTTATAAATCCTTCTGATTCTGAAAGATGAATTGGTTTTTGTAATTCTGTTTTATTCAAATTTTAATAATAGCAATAGTGTTCTGATTGTAAATATCTCCCTTCCTCATGTCAACAATGAGAGTAATTTCATACTACATTAATACATAAAATTGATTTGTTTAAAAGGAAATGAAACTAAGCAGTATTATCAGACTCAATCCCTGCATGCCACATCTCTTCCTGTGTTATTTTTCTTGCAATGTTATCATTTGAGTTGCTAGGCAGAGGTTAGAGAACACCTGATGATTGACTGAGCCTGCCCAGAATTGATTCACTGTGTAATTACTCTTCCCTATATGAGTGTCATGGGGAAAATAAGATAAATCAATGGTTCTTTCATCTGAGGATATATTTCTTAGACCCAAAACGTTGTGTGTGGGTAAGCAAGTATGGTTTTTATTTTGATAATAAGAGCAGCGTTTTGTTGAACCAATTATATTTAGTAATTGTGTAAAGATTTGTTTCTCCTTCAAAGGATATCTGGTCTCAGAGTATCTAGCAGACATATTTATCTTCCCTTTGTCTATTCATTCATTTACATTCTCAACTTTCTGTGCCCCCCCATCCCTCAAAACTCTACCAATGGTTTCCATTTTACATTATTTTTCTCTCTCTTTCTTTTTCATTTATGCCCACTGATGATTTTTGGCAACTCAAGTTCCTACCAAAGTACCCAGTTGTCAATTTTATCATCTGACAGCATTACAAATTCCCTCAAATCCTTAGTGAAACTACAAAATTCTTCCCCATGGGTCAGTATCCAACAAAATATTAAACTCTTTCTATTTGTATTTTCAACATCTCTATATCATTCAGGAAAACCTGTGCCTTTGGGTAAACAAAAGGTAGCTTAAACTTTTGCAGACTTACCCTTTGTCCAAGTGAAGTTATAATAAAAATATCCAGAATATTTTTAATGTAAACATGATTGTCATAATACTGGCAGCACCCAAATGAGTGCCTCAAGGCCTTCCTGATGATGTTATAACCTATTGATGATGATAAAATTTTGACTATTGATGATATTATAACATATTGACATAACCATTTCTGACCTGGCCTTCTTGCATTTCACCAAAAAGCTAACTTCTTAAATAGATTTTCTATTTCAGTCTATTTCTGGCTCCTTAGGCCCTGAAATACCATCTGAAACCTCTAAATAATATTCTCTCAAGTTGCAGGAACAATTCATTCAGGAATTCAATGACTTTAACAAATATGCCAGTTACCACGTAAGAACTAGGAATAGAAGAACAACAGAATAATAAGCATTAATTTTATGCAAGGCTTCATAATGTAGCAGGAGATAGAGACATTAAAGCCTGAACATATGATTACAACTTAAAGGTAAAAGGACACAAATGAACACCAAGCAACATTAGTGACAAGATATCCATGTCAACATACAATGTGCATTCTGTTTTGTTTTTGGAAGATTGGAATTAAGAAAAATTTCTACAATTATCCATGTGGTACCAAACAACTTATAGACACAGAAAAGTAAAAAATTGGATTGGCTCCAGATGATTCACCCACTATAACAATGCTAGAACGCATTTCAAGTGGACAATATTTATTTAAAAAATTCAATTTTAAATCAAGCTATTATTCATGTGTGAGGACATTCTTAGACATAGTCAATGATGTAAAAGTTTCCCATGTATTCTCATAAATAAAAATCTGTCAAAAAATATTTCAGAGAAACCAGAAATTAATAAAAACAATGATCTGAAAAACACTGAAATGTGAAATTTTTTAAAAAGTGGTCAGTGAAATCAATAAAAGTGATCTAAAGTCTAATATATTTTAAACTATTATAAAGCTCAATTCAAGTATTAATATAAACCTTAGAGGAAATATACACTATACAAAAAGGAAATTAATAATAATATTGAGCTCATAACTATCTCACAGGTTTGTTTGTAAGGATTAAATTATTTAATACTTATAAGTGCTTAGAGCTATGAATAGTGCATAGTAAACACCTAATAAGGTTAACCATGATCATTGAATAATAATGCCAAGATGATATTACTATTCTTTAATAGCTCAGATTATTGATACCAAGCATGATCCTGGGGTGCTCCTGGGCACAAAAGCCTTTCTGTGTCCCCCATTTCTTGATTACAGGAAATAGGCTTCATTCAGCCATGACCTTCCCTGATTTCCAACAAGCAGGTTCAAACAGTTGCTAATTAGGGAAGGGAAGTGAGGAAACAAGGGAGGAACAGTTGACAGAAACAATAGTGCAATCCTCAATAGTGAGGCAAGGTGCTGGTTCCCCATCAAGGGATATACATAACAATATCCTTGAACTGTTGTGCAGATACTGAAAGCCCCACCAGGTGGGAGAAGTTAACTGTATGCTGCCACAAGCAAGGAAACCCCAGACCTTTGGAACCACCTGAGTCTCACTTACCTCACCACCAACCAATCAGAAGAATGTCCACAAATTGATGACGCCCTCTTTGAACCATTACCATAAAACTTCTCACTACCCCCTCTGGATTTGGCTTCATTATCTCACTAAATCCAGGGTATAAAATAAAGGGAAGGTGGAGCATTTTACAATCTTACAGAAGAAGAGATCCATAGTGTCCAGTCTCAATTGAGCCTTAATATTATCCATTTTTTTCCTATCCTTAGACAACTCTCTTTCTGAATTCTCACTGGGCTGATTCCAAATATTTAGCTTTAATCCAACAATCATCGCAGCCCTCATAATTCTGAAATAATATTGTTTCCTTCTCTATAGGGAAAATCATGCAGAAACCACCATACTGAAAATTGCTTAATTTTTACACAAGTAATTGTTTGTGTCCTCAACCATTTCTTCTTATTATTCAGAAGAGGTAATTCTGCTCCTATGCAAATAATTAAAATAACCTTAAGGTATCACTTTACCAATTGTACTTTCAATACCTCTATTATAATATCTGAATCTTTTCAATCAGCATTTAAAATGCTTAAGTCTTGCCTATTTAAAGTAATAATAATAATTTAAAATCTAGATGACTATCACTCTGTCTCCCCCTCTTCTTTTCACAGTGAAAGTTCTTGAGATGATGTTAGGAGAGACCAATAGGTATCATTCCTTATACTCCAAAGTCCAGAAAAATGTCAGGTAACAAGACTTAGCAGACTGAGAACCAAAATGTCATCTGCACTTGTAACCACTACTGCCCTACTATTGCTAATAAACATTCACTTTGTATATGTTTATTTTATTAATGCATCACAATATTTAAAATAAATAAATAATAAATTCCCTGCTATTTTGAAAATGTATTTAATGGCTTGCAGAATTAGGCTATCTTCTCATAATTATTCTCACAGTTTTTCTTAAAGACATAGACTGTAATTCTATCTACTGAAAATATTCTTTCTCTCTCTGGTGGAAACTAAATACATGCATAAGGCAGAATTACTTTTACTCTCTGCAAATAAGCTAATGAACATTTCTGGACCCAAGGAATTGGACACAATCTCCAACCAAGCATATGTTTAAACATCACAGAAACATAAAAGAAAAAAATAATATTTGGCATATACAAACCAAAGCTTTTTGATACAATTATAAAGGAATATTTTCATAATTAAAAATTTGCATAAAGTCTTAGAAATATATATATATATATATATATATATATATATATATATATATATATATATATTAGTATTATCTAAGAAAGCCACAAACACAGATATCTCCCATTTGGGGTTTGCTTATTAACAATCATGCTAATGAAGCTGAATCCACCCTCTGTACCCTGACATCAAATTAAATCTCGGAGACAGAGTTCTGGGTAGAGTAGAAAAGAATAGCTTTATTGCTTTGCCAGGCAAAGGGGGCCACAGAACCCTAATGCCCTCAAAACTGTGTGTCCTGACCTGGAGGGGGTAGTGAGGAGTTTTATAGGAATGGTTCAAAAAGGGAATGATCAGCTTGTGCACATTCTTCTGCTTGGTTGGTGGTGAGGTAACTGGAAGTCACCATCATCAATCTTCTGGTTCCAACCAGTCTGAGGTCCACATGTTTGTGGGCAGCACACAGTTAAGTTCTCCCACCTGGTGAAGGTTTCAGTATCCACAAAACAGCTCAAAGATATTGTTATGTATATCCCTTGATGGGGAACAAGGACCCAGCCCCAAGGCTGCATTTTTTTTATTTTGACTGTTCCTCCCTTGTCTCTACATCCCCTGCCTTCCCTAATTAGCAACTGTTTGAACCTGCTTATTGGAAATCAGGGAAGGTCATGGAGGCTGAATGAAGTCTATTTCCTGTAATCAAGAAATGGGGGCACTGAAAGACTTTTGTGCCCAGGAGCCCCACAGCGTCCTGTTCGGTATCACTAATAGGTTTCTGAGAGATTTATATCCAACTAACATAAATAGAATTTAAAGCACAAACATATAATTAGCTGGGATAATGTCCAGAAGGACAATTTTGGTGTACATTTTCAACGAGAAGCTTAAGTGGAGCCTTTGTTTCCCATTAAAACCCACATATAATTCTTAGGACATTAGTAACAGCCTCTGGTTGGCCACACAGAATAAAGAAGTCAGGCAGAGGGAAAGAAAGAAGATCCATTGGCCAGTCTACCACAAGCCAGACATGCTAACTAGATGTGATAAACACAGCATAGTATACTGATCCTTCTGTACTGGCCTCTCAATTCGCAGGGACCCTAAACACTAGAATGTGCAACACAGGCAAGCTTGTGACATTCTGTGTCAAAGACTAGAATTTCTTTGAATGAGAGGACAGGAGAGTCAACAATAAAGTAGTTGGCACTAGTGGCAAGCAGAGACACTGTCACCCCAGAGAAAAACTGCATAATACAAAATTGTCCAGGAAAATAATTATTGCTATCCTCCTTTGTCCCACTTCTTCCATTCCATCAACACTTAGGCTCAGTCTGTTATCACTGCAAAGACTCCTCAGTTTATACTCTTAACCAAGGCTTTATCAATATAATTAAGCCTGTATTAATATTGCTACTTTTTTTTCTTATAAATACCTATAATTAAAAAGTTCCTGACTTGTGTTCAAAGATTTCTTTCATCCCTTGCCTCTTCCTCCCACTAAAGGTCAAAAACATTTTTTTTTTCTTCTCCATTAACCAACCAACAGTGAGTTGAATCCCAGATTCAAGAGAGAATAATGAGTAGGGAAAGGAAGTATCACCAAGGTGGTCTTTGAGGCAGGAATATGTGGGGAATAACTCAGTGAGTAACAGTTCGGGAAGTTTTGCTTCCAAAGGCAAATGGGAAGGGCTTATTGAAAAGCAGAGAGGAGGCAGAAACAGAAGGAGAATAAGGGCAGAGCTTTTCCAAAGGTTGTTTTTCCTCTGATTATTTTCAAATGTTTATGAGTGCAGATGTCTGGAACAGTTGGTTTATCACCCCTGAATTTTGCTTCAACAAAACCTCATAAAAAGGGAGTGGAGATGGATGGGCTAAGTAGCCATTTTATTTATATGAGGAGCTAAAGAAAACTAAGTGAAATATAATCCAAATAAAATACATATTTTAGACAGCAAAAGAGCAACAAAGAAACCAACACGGTATTCAGAAAACCAGAAACCCTAAACAAAAGCTTCAGAGAAACCAAAATTAAAAGGATGTCAGAGCTTCAATTGACATTAAATACTGCAAAAAAGGACGTCATCCTCAAATCAAAGGGCTGTCCCCAATGGTAGTCTTTTCCATATGAAATTAAAAGGCAAAATTACTAGTTCAACTATATTCTCCTATATAAATGACATCTTCAGAGATTTACAAACCAAATACAATAATAGATACATGCTATATATTATACTCAAAGTAGTACTTCAAAAATTCTAACAAGTGAAACAAAAAAATTAGAATTATTAAAGTCACTGAGGAAAACAGTATCTTTAAAAATAAGTCTTGAAATCTGGACCTGATTCTAAATCCAACCTAACAGAAGCATTGAGTCATATTTAGAACTTGTTTAAATCATGAGCTATTAAACATAGGCCATATTAGTTCTGTTGTGCTAGTTTATAGTAAACTTTAAACAACAAAGAATATCTTAACTGTTTAATATAACATCAACCTGAGGGAATCTTATTAGAAAACATATTACTTAAATGTGCTTAACTATCTAAAATAATTGGAATGGTGCAGTTTACAAGTATATAGATTTAAGAGCTAATTTTCAACAGGTGTGTTAGAAATATTATTTTTTTTTCTATATCACAGAATAAATAAAACCAAATGAAATTTCTTCGAAATTTACCGTCACTAATTTTAAATCACTCCCTTTAATTTACAACAAAATTGAACAGATACCTAAATATCTTTTAAAACTGATAGTTGAATATTTCTCTATTTACCTCAGTCTGGTAACAATCTTAAAGAAGATAGCAATATGCTACCCTCACAGAGTGATTACTATGTTCTAAGCATTGTTCTCATAAATTTAATCAACAGCTACCCTACAAAGTATATACTATTGTTATCCCCCTTTCACAGACAAAGAAGCTGAGATTCTGAGAAGTTAAGTGATTTACCTAAAAGGACACACCTGAGATCCAAATGTAGGGACTGCCCTCTTAATCATCTCATTATATGAAGAACCTTTCCAATGACGTTAAATGAAGAATAAAGATTAGGTGAGCTGTGGGGGACCATCCTTTCTAGAGACACCAAATTTTTCTTTTATTGCCTAGTTTTGGTCTGGATATAAAATATGTAATAGTTACCATTATTCTGTGTATTCTTTGTACCCAAATGACTACTTCTAAATTATCCAACAATCCAGAGCCTGCAAGCTCTACACAAATGCCTCTCTCTCTCTCTTTCTATTCCTCCTCCCTCTCTTCCTCCCTCCGTCCTCCCACTCTCTTTTTTAAAAACCACTGATGGACTCAAATGTATCTAGTGAAGAATGTCTTAGGGCATGTGTAACACCTGCACTGATATTGACTGTAAAATGGCTATGTAAGAAGGACCTCAGATAGAACAACCAGGGGAGGATGTTTAATAGAAATACATAGAGAATTCTGAATTATTGTTTCTGCCCTTTGGGAAGCTGTTTTTATTTGGAACTCCAATAAGGAAGCCTCCTTTTCCATCAAAACCAGTCAAAAATGACTCCAATATTATAACATAAAGAGCACAGTCCTTTGAAGAAGAGTATTGTCCTTAGAGAAAGAATATTGGTTCAAGACCCAGCAGAGAGGACTTCCCTGGTGGTCCAGTGGTTAAGAATCCTCCTGCCAATGCAGGGGACATGGTTTCGGTCTCTGGTCCAGGAAGATCCCACATGCTGCAGGGCAACTAAGCCCCTGCACCACAACTACTGAGCCTGTGCTCTAGAGCCCACTAGCCACAACTACTGAGCCCATGCGCCACAACTCTTGAAGCCCACGTGCTCTCTGGCCCGCGTGCTGCAACTACTGAAGGCCGCGCGCCTAGAACCCAAGCTCCGCAACAAGAGAAGCCATCTCAATGAGAAGCCCGCGCACCTCAACGAACCGTAACCCCCACTCACCGCAACCAAAGAAAGCCTGCACGCAGCAATGAAGACCCAGCGCAGCCAAAAAAAAAGACCCAGCAGAAAGAGAGAGAGCAAAATCAAGTGAGCTCTGAAGTTAAATAAGCAAAAAAAAAAAGAACAAAAACAAACACGTAAACCTTTTTTCTCTGGGGTAATTAAATATGTGTAGTGCAGCCAAGACACTACCAAACAATATATGCAAGGGAGTCACAGAAGAGAATACACAAATGACCTATAAGAATATAAAAATTTGCTCAATCTCAGTGGTAATCACAGCAAATGCTGATTAAAACACAGGTGACAGTTAGATCAAGAATACCAGTTAGAAAATTTAGCTTCCTCTTGCCCAATTAGCTCTCTTTCCTCAAGGAATAATTATTCTGTTTATTTATCTTGGTCTTTTTGTGCTGTTGCTCTCCTTCAAAATTCTGGTAGTCTTTGCCTATCAATCACGTTTATGAATGAAGTCCTTGGTTGCTAAATATAGGTGGTTGGGGCCAGTTTTGTTCTGTTATGTAAGCCTGCTTCCCATTGCCCCAGTAGTCCCAAACTAGAAGGCTGAGAGCAACTTTTAAAAATCATTTAATTTTAATAAGAGACTTCAACCAAAATATTGGTTAAGAACACATCTAGTGTTGGATAGATTTGCAGAATTGGCACAATTCACAAAGCCTCTAGTTGGTGAATAAAATGAGTATCTTACTGCACCACATTGACTCTTGAAAGACCGTTACATAGAAGAAAAGTTAAATATTTGTATGATTACCTACATCCAGATCTACCTAAAGAAAGCAACCTTTATAAATCACTAATATTGTAAAATAAACAATAGCTAGATAAGCAAATGTTAAGGAAAATAAGTGAGGAATGGATAATTTTCTTCTATTTTTTTTTTTTTTTTTTTGTATCTCAAATATGCCCTTGAGGTCTAGAGCTGGCCAGCTTCAAGAAGGATATCATTCAATAAAACAGACATATATAAAAGAAAAACCAGGAGAGGATTCTTATTCAGGATTAGGAGGGATTTTTCCATAATCTTAAAATGTCAAAAAATTTCCTATGGTCAGCTTACTGTCATGTCCCTGCCCTATGCAGTGAGTTTCTTAGGCACTTTCATTTAGGTAATGGCAGCTCCTAACATCATTGGCAGGTGCACAACATGTGGTAGGAATTAAAACAACTATTGTGGAATACATAGATTTATATCACTAGTTTTGAAATTGAATCAGTATGCTTTTGGAAAGTATAAAATAATAAGAATATATATTTTAGAATTTATTGACTGGGATAAACATATTACTTTAAAATACATGGGTTATTCCTCCTTTCTCCATTTTCCTTTCCTAATGTTTATTGCTTCATGAGACACATATCTTCAAATAGCATCTGACTATATTTCCACCAGTCTATTTACAAGTAAGATCTGGACGAGAGATAAACATCCAACTGCATATTTCCCAATGTCCAAGTATACCCATCTCATTAACTTGATCTTTAAACAGCAAAATATAGTAGCAACTGTTTGGCATTTAATGTTACTGTAACATAGCTTTGGCAACAGCAAGAAGTTATTTTTCCAGGAATTAATGGAGAACTACATTTATAATATGCTGGCTTTTGTGAGATAACACAGATCTTCAGAGCTATAATTTGTTATTTAAGAGGCTAAAAATAAAGGTATTATAATCTGTCAGAAATTAAGGTATGCAATTTAATTATCTGCACGTATTTTTGTTGTTGAGTTTTATTGTTAACCAGCCAGCCATCTCTGTGTTTGAGGTAATCTTTTAATACCACATTTAAGTAGAGGAAAGAGGACTGGGCACTGAGTCAAGAAATGTAAACGTGTCCTTAGGCAATTTTCATCAGTAAAATGAAAAATTTAGGACACCTCTTGGATTAGGACATCTCTCATCTTCACGCATAAAAATTTTAAGTTACATGATATAATTTACATAATACAATATAGGGCCTAATGTATCAGTTGGCTAACTGTGGAAAATAAGGAAGAGAATGTAGATGTAGAAGAAAGATAACTGATTGAGAGTCCTTGATCCAGCTCCATCACATGTTCATAATATTACCTGTGAAAGTCATATAAGGTGTCTGGACTTCAGTCTTGTCATGTGCAAGATGCTGAATAGTTTCATTCAGATCATCTCCAAAGTTCCGTCCAGCTCTCAAAACCACATTCATATAATTCATTTTGAAATACTGGGCTTCTTGTCTCAGATTGAATCTCCTTGTTAATTTGGTCAAGGTTAAATCTTTGAGTAGTTTTGAAATCAGGAATGATTTAAGAAAGCAAACTGTCAATACAATTATATAACTTTTTGAAGCTTCTTTTTGAATAGATCACATCTTGAGCCAGTATTGGCATCCAGCAGATGGCACTATGCCATCATTATGGGACCAGCCAGCCCTTAAGAGCGGCACTCATCTCGCAATCAGCAATCTTACTCATTGGCAATAATTAACACTGTCGTACTTTATTTCTTTATGATTATAAGATGAACTTGATACTCTCTAATTTGAATAATTATACTCTATTTTATTCTTCTCTTGGCAGTCAGGTAGATACAGGTTGAAAAGGGAGTTTGCTAATTCTAAAACTTGAGTAAATAGCAGGGGCGAGGTATTGAAATTATCTGTTCTCTGACAGAAAGAGGATTGAATCCCACTTTCTCGGAAGAAAGCTGGACCAAGCAATGAGACTGTGAACTCTGTGAAGACAAGAACCGTGTCTGCTTATGTTTGTATCCCCAAGCCCTCACTTATTAGGAGGTGCTTAATAAATTTGCTGAATGGATTAAAAACAGAATATAGGATCAATGAACATGGGATGCAGAAGGAGGTACTGATGATAATCTGTAGAAAATCTCTACTTATTGCTTCAATTTTCTAAGTAAAGGAGGATGCAAAGGGATCATCTGAGAGTGAAGATGAAGGAGGAGGTGTTAGATGTTTAGAGGGCAGAGAGTTTGTGAAATGTTTTCTAGTACAGTGAGAGAGAGAATGAACCATACTAGAGTAATATGATATGATTACTGCTCAATTTTGGGTTGAGCTGAAGGTTTGGGTTCTGACTTAAAATGAGAAAAATTAAGTTGTGAATTTATCTCTAGCTACATTTGTAAGTCCAGGCATGGTATAGGCCGAAAGTCTGATACAGCTGTGGTTGAGATGTATCAGGCAAGAGCAGAATGGGGACAGGGGAGTAAGCTTATATGCAAGGGAATAATCGTAATGAATGACCATGTAACTTAAGGTGAATAAAGATTGTCAAGGGAGTATCAATGCATTGGAAGTCCTGGCCAGGTTGAAGCGTTGTTGGAGTCCTAGATGAAATCAAATGAAATGATATGATGGTGGTGGTCAGTGAGAGGTGTAGGCAAATATGGAAGGGATGGCATTATTGGCAAGAACAAGTTCTAGGGTATAACCACTAGAGTTAGAGTAGGACGAAGACAAGATTATTGAAGGAGAGAAGTCCTAGAAAGTAAGAGGCAAAGCTACTGGAAATATTATCTAGGTATATTTTGAAATCAACAGGACAAAGTTGGGAGTTACGTTAGAATGACAGTGAACAAAAATATAAATTATTAAGAAATAAAGAAGGGTGAGACAAAGGCTTCTTAGACAATAGCAACAAAGTTGATGATATGATCTAATGAGATGATATTCAAAGATAGAGGATTTTAGGGAAGTGAGAAGAAGAATGTCTGAAAACAACCCTGAGGAACAGTAAGAACCTTTTTTCATCATTTACTCACAGGTAGGATACAAAGTCAGCACTTGAGGGGGGCTGCAAGGAAGGCAGGCTAATCAGAGGCGATCTAGATTTGTGTTAGAGCAAGAAGTTGAGAAAAACTCATATAGGGAGAACACGTAGCATAGAGTATTCAAGGGAGAATGTATATGAGATTTTGCCAATGATGGACCATGAGAGCCAGAGGGCAGAGTGGAAAAGGTGTCAGAATTTGTGAAGGGATGGGGAAAAGGAGCAGGACTTTGTTCTAATTAGTGTAAGAGATGAGGGATGACTTACAGGTGATGAACATTTAAATATAGAATGTAATAGTATTTATAAATATTTATGAGTTCAAGGCAGATAATAGCAGGGAGGCCCTGGATTCAGGGGCAAAGGGAAGAGTGAGTTCTGGGGTTCTTCTTGACTCCTGTTGATGGAGGCAAGGAGATCTATGGAAGCTGGGTTTGGTCCCACTGTATGAAACCCTGTTGACCCATGCTGACAGGATTAGAAGCTGCCTCCCTTATTCTGGGGTTTGCTCTTGACACCTGTTAGAAGAGTGAACCAAAACACCAGTGCTATCTTGAGGCGTGATGATGGAGGTGAAGCATTTCAGGAGGTCACATGTCCCTCTCTGCACGTTAGGGGCCCTCTCAGCAACGATGATGTGTATAGGAGGCATGGATGAGGCCCTCCTCAGAAAGATCCTGTTTTCTCCTTCTGGAATTCCTATTATTTGGATGTTGGGTCCTCCTGGAATGATCTTCTAATTTTCTTGACTTTTTTCTGCATTTTTTTGCCTGTTATACCTGTTCTTTCTGAAAGATTTCTTCATGTTTATATTTTCTACATTTGTATGGGTAATGCGGGTGATATTTAAGAACTCCTTTTCTCTTAAAAAAACAGCATCTAGTGGTTGTTTTATGAATGAAAGTTTTCTTTTTTACCTCCCAGAGAATATCATCATTTCTTTAATGCTTTCTTTTCCCTGAATTATTTCTGTTTTTTTCAAGTTCTTTTCTTTTTTTATTTAGGCACTAAAATGCCAGTTATAATTTCTGTGTTCTGGGGAAAGAGCTTGTCGATTGATGGACTTAACCAAAGTAGACTGAATAAGGACCCAGATGCTTCACTGGACTTCTGCCAAAAAGCAATCTTTGTAGGTATTTTCTTTAGGTCATTTAATTTTTCCAAAGGAAAATATACTTCAATATCCTTAGAAAGTGAAATAGTGAAAGGTATCTAAAGTATATACACTTCAATGTAATTTCTATTTTTAATAAGATAGGTAACTCTCCTTCACTGTGTCCTTTTTCTGTCTAGTTCTAATTATGCAGAGAATAAATGTCCTGCCGTTATGACAGAGAGGGTAGTTGTCTATAAGAACAAGTGAGAAAAAACAAAAAAATTCTAAGAAGTCTGTGGGTTTCTTAAGGAATTGTGTAACAATTGTCTTAGTTTTCGCCCCACTCTTTGCCACATCCTGAGGTTTATAGAGTTTCTAATTCCTTAACCTTTAAGGGCTCTGCCGTGTAAATTTACTTGTTTCTAAATTACATTGCCGGGCTTCCCTGGTGGCACAGTGGTTGAGAGTCTGCCTGCCAGTGCAGGGGACACGGGTTCGAGCCCTGGTCTGGGAAGATCCCACATGCCGCGGAGCAACTGGGCCCGTGAGCCACAACTACTGAGCCTGCGCGTCTGGAGCCTGTGCTCCGCAACAAGAGAGGCCGCTATAGTGAGAGGCCCGCGCACCGCGATGAAGAGTGGCCCCCGCTTGCCGCAACTAGAGAAAGCCCTCGCACAGAAACAAAGACCCAACACAGCCAAAAATAAATAAATAAATAATTAATTAAATTACATTGCCTTCTGCTGGCCCTGGATTTCGGCTTTCTCAGCTCTGTGAAGCCTCTTACTGCTAATACATCTGCTTCCCAACTTCTAAAAATGTACTGATGCTTCTCATGGGCTGCAGTCTCCTCTCTTGTGTTCTTTGATTTGTAGTGCATTCTTTTTTATTCCTGTGCTATTATTTTAGTGGGACGTTTGAATAAGGCAGAGATCTGCACATGTGTGTAAGTTGTCCATTTTCTCATATTCCCTTTCCCCAGTAATAACTAGGACCTGGGTTGTAACATGAAGACCTTTGCTAGGGCTCCCATGAGACTGAATGAGGCCTGGACTTAATGCTCATATGGTCATATCATCAGCAATGATTTACTCGTCACTGCTCTAGAGACCATAGATAAAATGAAGAAGATGATTCTGTGGATTTTGCCATTCTTTCAAAGAAAAGGTGATTTATAGCCCTGTCCTATTTAATCCTATGTATAAATGTCATTAACATTTTGGACATTGCCAGCTGAACTTCACATAGGACAATTTAACAAGGTTGCTAATGGAGAAACGCACATTTGTCCCAGGTCTCTTTGAATCCAGAGACCATCTTCTTGTCAACCTCAAATACCCTTAATTACCTAATTAGGAGAAATTGTCTGGAATATGTTATAATTGAGTGAATTTGCATGAAATTATAATTACTGTAATTCTGTGTCCCAAGTTTGCTGCATTATGTTTAGCATAAAATACTATAAAATTATGCAATATCAATATGAAATATTGTGAAATATTAAAGTATTGTGGGAAATCACACTAATGATTTTGAAACCTCCCAGGTACCTTTACCAAAACAACCCCTAGATTAGTAATTTGTGGACTGTTTCCTGAGATGTCCTTCGGGCATTTGGTGGTGGTGATAGTCAGGAATGGGCAGAGGGAAGAAAGAAACATGAGGAAATGGACTACGTGCTTATTTTATGCCTGTCCATCATGTCCCAGGACAACATCCTCAATTCACTTCAGGGTGAGATACCAAAACTTAATACAATAAAATATAACATTCCCCAGCCTGAAAAAAAATGGACTACCTTAAAACCAATGTAGGTATTTGAAATATTTGCAAGTGAATTTCATGACAGAGACAAGACAAATGTGTTGCCATAATTCAGCAGATGAGAGGTAAGAATCCTTGGAGACATGGTCATTACTCCTTCTACAAATTGGATTTACATGCTTGTATAGTCCATCAGTGCTTCCCCATCAAATCTATCACATCCTAAATGGCATTACAAAAACAAATGCTCTTTTTCTAATGAGTTTTTCATGGTTTTTTCCTCTGTTTCCCTGCCAACATGCTTTTCTCATCAGGGAAGGCAACACATTTGTTCTTTAAAATAAATCTGAATTGAAATTCCAGAAGAAAAGTGGGTGGCAAATGCCTGGCAAGGTAAATAATTTGATGAGACATAAAAATAATGAAATTTCAGCCACCTTCACTGGAGCTTGAATGTTTAATTCTACCAAGAAGCACCAAGATTAATCCTTAATGAAAGCAGAAAGTAGGATGACTTACTGATGGAAGCTCTCATGGGTGAGCCAGTGATAGCAATATTCTTTTAACATAATACCTAGAATCTGGATTGTTATCTATTTTTACCATTTCTGTGCAGCTTTTGTTTTCAACGTTTAAAAAATGTACAGAGGGAACTCACTTCAAGTATGATCAGGTTCATGATAGAACTTTATCTCCACCTCCCCTGCCTATTATCCCTTAGCCTGATGATAATAAAGACCACAGAGCTGCTTGAAAAGAACCAGTTGCCATGTTTCTATAATGTTCATTTTTGTCTTTGCTTCTTTCTTATTTTCATTGTAAGATTTATCTCAGAGAATTACCCAAAAAATGTTTTAAGTGCACTAAGGTAAAGATACTTTTTCATCATCATCAAATAATATACTGAGTACATATTTTGGCACTGTGCAAAGCATGTTACATTATTTGACTTGGTTTACTACTCAAAATTACCATTCTAGGAATGCTATTATTTTTACCAACTTGCTTTTGAGAAACACAAGGTTTAAATGGTTAAACAAAATGCTCAAGGTCACACAAGTGAGAAGTGAGTTAGGCAATTCTCTCCAAGTATTCATCATTAATAACTATTTAAATTAAATCAGTAACGACATACTTTTTAGTAGAGTCTGTTAACTTAAAATCAAGTAATAGTGAACTTTAAAAAATGTCAGCTCAAGCATCTATTAAACTTTCTTGAAATGTAAGTAATTTAATGATCTTAATTAGAAATGATTTAGTCACACCTGGAATACATTATTCCTTTTGGAAATGTCTAACATAATGGCCTGAAGGAAGTTAATGATACCCCAAACTTGGGCCACAATTGAGCCAACACATTTGTCTTATAGAAAATATGCCCTGCCCAGTTCACACTGGAAGAGTCTAAAGAATCCTGGACAAAAAGATCAAAATGTGTCTTCTAACCCAAACTTATAGTTCTCTTTGCTTAATAAATACCTCAGCAGCATATCGTTGAGTTGGTGTTAAATATATTGCCAAAGGTACGGGTAAACATGCTTTACAGTCAATAAACAGTGGATTTATTCACAAACTTTATTACATAGGAAAATAGTTTTTTAAGTTCAGTCAGGAAACAATGCATGTCTTCATAAGCTTTTTCTTTCTGAATTGATCTCATCTTGTGGAAGACTAGACTTCAACGAGGCAGAGGCTCGCCAAAAACGAAATCCCTCAATATGGTTATAGCTAATGAAACAAAGAAAAGAAACAAAACAAACAAAAAACCCATATTCCTCAATCACACAGGCCTAAAGAGAAGGCAATAAATAGTCAATTCAATTCCCTGTAATTTTCCCCTTTCTGCACCTTTGAAACTGATTATATTTGAATTCTTTGTGAGTGGCAAACAAATGTTAGATTACTTGTTTTGCAAGAATAACAAATGTGTTGTTTGCCATTGAAATATTCAGAACATCTCAAAAATAATAGGAGCTGTCATTTGGGGGGGCACTTCCTATATGCCATCCACTGGGAGTGTTTTATTTATATACTTTCACTATATTTTTACCCTCTTGAAAACTGCTACAAACATTTATCTCTAAGATTACTATACTATTCAGTGATGTAGTTGGCACTCCCACCTGTACTATAGAAATAGAATACAAACAGGAGAAATATCAAGTTTTAAAGAAAGCATGCTATGTCTCTGTAAAATAAAATGTGCCAATTTAAAGGAAAATCTGACATAAAGATGCCAAGACTGATGGCAGAGTGAGGTTCCTAAAGTCTGAACTGCGAAGTTCAATGGGTCAGCCTCATGGGTGACTGTCACTGCCATCAGCATTTCCGTGCAGGCCCAAACAGCTCCTTCTAATTTGTAAGGATAATGAAATATATCAGATTGATCCTATTCACTGTTAGAAACTGTTGCACTAACAGACAGAGCATTATGGCCTTATTCTTGCCGGACTCGTTCTATTAAAGGCAAATCAGAGCAAAATGTGTCTAGGCAAAACCTCAAATGTTTTTTCCCCGCAATTTTCTTCATTTCGAATGAGACATGTGTCGTTTCCAGTAAGTAGCTTCTAGGCTCATGCAGTGCAGAGATAAATTTATGCACCTTGTGATTAACTGACTAAGCATAATTAACTTAATTAGGAATATTATTTTGCCTGTCTCTATTGCTCCTATTCTAGAACAGGAACAAAAATAATACCTAAAAGACAAGAGCCTTGATTAGAGTCATGTCGTGACTCCAAAAAGATGCCGTACATAAGAAAAACAATCAAGAAATACTGAACACCATTAGCACTTATAAACATTTCTTATCTTCATTGCTTGCAATGTGATTTGGAGGTGAGGAAATTCTCAACTCTTGCAAGTAAGTGAAAGCTCATGAAACATTAGATTGCTTCTTTTGTAAGGATACTAAACACGTTGCATTGTTTGTCACTTAAATATAAAAAATATCTAAAAAGAATAGGGGCTGTCATTTGGAGGCACTTGCTGTGTGTCATACACTATGAGACCTTTATTTATATAATTTCACTTACTTTCACCATTACCTAATAAGGTAATAGTTCACACCCAGTGAATAAATGAAGAAAATGAGAGCTTGAGAGGGTGAACATTTTGCCCAAGATCAAACGACTAGTAAATGATGGTCCCTGATCCTGAACTATAGTTGTCTGACCCCCAAACCTGTTTTCTCCATGACTCTGCTACCCTCTTCTTATCAAGTATTTGACTCGCAGTAAATCTATTGATTAAATTATAAAGCGTAACCCTCTGGATTTACAAATGCCCTTTTAAGTTTTTAAAGCCTGTTTTAGGCTACGTACCTCCATAGAACAGGCTGTGCACATACTAAGGTGGGTGTCTGAATTTCTAGATGCTACAGATTGAAGACCCTCCCACTCTTGCTGGAAAAGCAGTGAGAAAGTTCAAGTCATCCTCTTGACTCAGCAAATGCCCATTTGTTCTCTTAACTAGACTGATCTTTCAAGAAATATACAGCACCCCTTAGTTTCATAAAGTGTTTAACGTAGGAATAACAGGTTCTGTAACAATAAGGAAATAGTAATCATAAATCAAATATATTATCAAGTTGCATTTCTTGGTTTAATTCTCAATCCTTGGAATCTGTTTTTGCATCAGATAGCCAGGTAATGGTCCATTAGGATACCTTCCAATTAGGTAGTGTTGCTTGATCAAGAAATAATTTTTCCCTGATTGAAATGCTAAAAATTTTGGAACAGGATATGTTGCTATGACTTTGTTTATTGTCCTTGTTAAATATAATTTCAATGATAAATATTTTTCAGTGGTGTTCTTGTGACTCCACATCAAGTAATGAAAGGGCTTGAACTCAACTTGTCTTTGGTTGCTGCATTTTATCCTAGTCAATATTTAGTGTGTAACTATTATAGCATCATTTAAAGCTATTTATCAACAGTTTATGAAGCATATTGAGAAAAAGCAATATAAAAAACATTGGAAACAAATATTAAGGGGTTCTTTCTGCTCAGATTTATAGATAGTAACAAATGATTCAAAAAATGGGATGGATTGTAAAAAAAAAAAAAAAAGGGACAATTTTTAAAAAGTAGAACAGTGAAATAATGGTATTTTCCAAGTTATAATATCATGGATTAATTTGAGGGGAAGAGAGGGATTAAACAGTTTTAAAAGTCAATATATTACAATATATTAGAAATAAACATTGATAAATAGCCATAACAACAGAGATAACAAATACATGTCCTTTAAATGCTTATTTGCTACTTTCTATTATGTATTGTGATATATGATTATTATGAATATTTTTTTAAAAAATTTAGTCTCAGAACTTAATTAATTTCTCTTAAACTCCACAGCCAATATTACTGGAGCAAAATTTAAAGCACTATATTTAACTCATTTTTTTATCTTGTTTCATGCTATTTATT
This sequence comes from Balaenoptera acutorostrata, assembly GCF_949987535.1. Taxonomy (NCBI): domain Eukaryota; kingdom Metazoa; phylum Chordata; class Mammalia; order Artiodactyla; family Balaenopteridae; genus Balaenoptera; species Balaenoptera acutorostrata. The sequence goes on from NC_080077.1 coordinate 13,520,540, forward strand.
TTAAAGCTTCTACATTGTACATTTGATATGTGTTTGCTATATAAATATTTTTAAATGTTTTACGTGCATTTTGTTTGCAACACAGTCTTCTAGTACTTCTATTAATGTCAACATTTGTTTTTATAAGTAGTTTATACTGTCTTTAGTTATCAACATTAGAAATAAAATTATATTTTTAAATTCTGCTTATGATAAAAAAGGAGTTTATGATGCATTTACCTTCTTTCTCTCACTTCAATTTTTTTTCGATAAAACAATTTGGAAATTTAAAAACAAGAGTATTGGACTAAGTTGTATTTTTAAATTATTAATTTTCACTAAAATGTGTTTTGTATTTACAATCCATCTTATAAGAATACTGGTAGTATATATCAAAAAATACATCCATAATAATTATCCAGTAATTTATATATTACATATATTTAGTTTGATCATAAACAATATTTTATTCCAAATCTTTTGAATCATTATTTTTTAATTTATTTCGTTTTTTATTCAAATGTATGTAATTCTTTCAAGAGTGAAAGGTTTTAAACCCAAATATACTCTTTTCCCCATGGCTCACTTCTCAATATATTTTACAAACATTGTGCAACTAATGTACACAAAATGATGTGTGAACATTTCTGATGTTCATATTAGAAAAAAATTTTAGAAGTTGGTAAATTTGGAAAAAATGCACAAAATCAATGTAAATGATAAATAAACATATTTTAAAATGATCAACGTAACCAGTGCGCAAATCTACAAAATATCCATTTTTGCCTTTCAAATTGGTAGATATGTTTTAAATGTTAATACTGAACATTTACATGCATATAATGAAATGGGCCTTCTCATACACTACTAAGGGGCATCCAGCCGTTAAGTATTTTTGGAGGGTCTTTGGGCATCATATTTCCAAAGATTTAAATATACTTAATTCCTTGATTCTGTAATTCCCTTCAAGAAAATTCCCCTAAAAAGCTGTCTTAGATTGTGGTATTTGAATGCTCAACAGCTGTTTTGTATAATGTCAAAAACAGGACACCGCACAAGGGCCCAACAATTTGGAAAAGGTTAATTAAATCATAATCCACACAAGAAATCCAACATTATGCATTATTAAAATGTTAGTTTAAAGAATATATCATGACACGGGTGAGAATAAACAAACTAATGTTAAGTGAAAATTTGGAATAGAAGTTCAGTATATAATTTGAGCCTATGATGAAAAAAATATAATTAAGGATCAACAATTTGGTCAGATTTAAAGTACACGTTGAGAGTAAGCACACTTTTTTTAAGATATAGTTAAAGTCACCTTCATACTTTCCTTTTAAATAAAAGTGAAGGAGGTATCAATCATTTTTTATGAATTCATTTTCACATTTCTTTTGAGATACACCTCCATTTGTGCATATTACAGAAAATCTATGTTTCTTTTCCCCATTTCCTTCAGAAGCAATGATTATTCCTTAATAGTTAAGGCATTTTTATATTTCCAAAATTTCTCCAGTGGCTTGATTCCTTTTTTTCTTTCTTTCTTTCTAGGGTCAGGATTCTTAGCGTTACAATTCTGTTAACCTTTTGTGATACAGTTTTAATTGAATTCTGGTTCTACTTCTTCCACTTATAACTCTATACTTCCCTTTCTTTAATCTCTACTTTTCCTATAACTTCAGACACCATAGTATTCTTATTTTCTTTTGTCCTTTTTTAAATTATTAATCTCCAAATGCCTATCTCTGACCTTTTTCTAATAGTTCCTCACAATTTTTTATACTTCTATAAGCTTCAGATAGAGCTGTATCTTCTGCAGCATTTTTTTTCCTCTTCTAACACCAGTCTATTTTCTGCTTTGTTGCTACAGTTTCCTAAAATATTCTAAATTTTGATCATTTTACTACTTCGGATATATTTGTTGATTCTCCTCCATCCGACACTTTTAGTTTAGTCTACAGGAGTCCTTTTCAAGATAGCCCTAACAAATCATTATGGAATCAACTCTCTCATTTTCTCTCCCCTCCTCACCACCATCAGCCCATCTCCCAGACCATCACCATTTATTATGTACCAGAAAATGTTTCTCAATTTTACTTTACTCTCTTTCCAACACATTTCTGAACCTTTCTGGCCCCCATGATGTTGAACCTGCTGATCTTCATAGGTAGAATATTACCATCCACGCCTTAATTAGTAGCAAGGAAAGGCCAACTAATTCTCCAAGTTCCAATTAATGTTATCTCTTTGGTAGACTCTTCACAATCTACCATAGGCAAGAGTTAAATTATCTTTGTTCTCCTGGTATTTTGCATACTTCTTACAATGCTGTATTAAATATTATCTGTTTATCTATTCCTAAGTGCAAAATGGACTCAGATGATTTTTTTCCAATGCTCTATTTCTGTTGGTATTTTCCAGTTCCAGTTCCAAACAAATTTGACTATTTTGCATGGATTTTTTTGTACCGCAAAAATGTCTTGCTAACTAAGCCCCTCTGCCTCCTCTACTCACTGCTTTATTCCTGTTGAGTGTAAATTGAATCTTCAACCTTAGCCCTCTGGGTGGAATTACCAAAATAAATTCTCCCAGCAGTCTTTTTCTTTGTTTTTTTTAATACTTTCTCCATCATAAATGCATGTTCCTGCTGATTAAATTGCATTGAAATTCTCTACACAAGATTTTTTAATTAAGCTCAGCAAGAAAAAAATTAAATAAATATCAGTGCAAAATAAAATGAACCTACTGATCTGTAGTTACTCATTTCCTTTTAAATAAATATTTATATAATTTCATTCCTGCATTAGAAATGGAAAATATTTTCTACATAGAGCACCTTCCTTTCTGCCAAAATGGATGGATGACGACATGTCATATGTGAGCGAATGCCAATACCTGTAGTCAGAACTGCAAACAAATGGTTAATTATTTGGAACTCTATGGATTATTTGCATGTTGCTTCCAGAAATTCTAGGTTGATTTTTTATGTAAGGTTTGATCACTCATACCCTAACTGGAGGTATCCTTTCATCAAGCCTTTGAAAAATACACTCAGCATCTGTGAAGAGCTCCATGCTGGTTCTTCTCTGAAGACCAAAAAAGCTATAGGAACCTTTACCATCAATGTGGGCTCTCTGGATCCAGTGAGGATAGTGAGATCCATAAGTGATAGGGACCAGGTATAAGCAGAGACCAGCCAGAGACCAGCAACCACAATGGGTAGCAGATCCAGGGCAGTTATCAGAAAGAATCAGGATGGTTTGACTTATGGGAAACTTTGATGTGATGTCACTGAGCATGTGTCCCTAGGACTGAAACTGATGGCAGGCCACTAAAATCTTACTTGATTTGTATAACTGGAAAAGCTGCAGATATTGTGAAGTCTAACCTTAATCAGCAAAAAGAGGGTGTACCATATCAACCATTTTCTAGAATTGTACCAGTTTGTGAATAGAGCCCTTAGAATGAAAAGTGAGTTCATTTTATGCCAAATGAAGAGTAGAAGTGAGGCCATGGAATTCATTATTCTCACCATATTCCCCATCTCTATGAATCAATTGGCCTTTTAGAGTAAAATGGCATTTTGAAGAGCCAATTATGTCACAAACTGAGTAATAACTCCTGTGTGTCTATGCCCACAAGATCTATACAGGACATGCTCCTATGAAGTGGTCAAAATACAGTGGTGTTTCTTCCATAGCAAGGACACTAGAAGTTCTAATCAGACAAATCGGTGGGGAAAAGGAAATAAAAGGCATGCAGATAAAAGAGGAAGAAATAAACACCTGATGCTATTTGATGCTAGATGACATAATAATCTACGTGGAAAATAGCCAGAACTCCAAAAATTCCAACTTACTGCTTAACCTCCACAAATTCCTGTGATTTCCACTGAAATCAGTTAAAAGGTTAGTACCTACAGCCTTCAATCACTACAAAGATTTCTGCAGAGCTAAAGTTCTCTGGACTGAGCTGTATGTAGGAACCTCAACCTTTTGTAGAAGGAACTACTGCTTCCTGGATGCTGATTTGTAAACCTAAGTTAGATGAGCAAGTTCCATTCAGGCAACATGAACCTGCTTAGTATTCAAATGATCTTTGACCCCTACTGTATAATGAAGAGAAACCTGACAAAAATCAATTAAATACAGGAGAGATGCCTAGGGTTAATAGGATTAGCTTTAGCTTCAGATAACACAGTTTGTATTTTCTAGGCTCTGTACTTCTTACCTCTAATTTAGACAAGGTTTTGGACAAGCTCTCAGTTTCATTATATAGAAAATGAACATAATTTCAGGGTTGAGGTAAGAATTAAATGTATTATGTAAAGAGCTTTGTTTAATGTCTAGTACAGATTAAGCAAAAATAACTTGGTGGTTCCTTTCATTAATATCAGTATAGTCGTGTTTTTTTTGTTGTTGTTGTTGTTGTTTTTTAATTTGAGAGACAGTTTTTTTTTTTAATTGATTAATTAATTAATTTATTTTTGGCTGTGTTGGGTCTTCGTTTCTGTGCGAGGGCTTTCTCTAGTTGTGGCAAGCGGGGGCCACGCTTCATCGCGGTGCGTGGGCCTCTCACTGTCGCGGCCTCTCTTGTTGCGGAGCACAGGCTCCAGATGCGCAGGCTCAGCAGTTGTGGCTCACGGGCCTAGTTGCTCCGTGGCATGTGGGATCTTCCCAGACCAGGGCTCGAACCCGTGTCCCCTGCATTAGCAGGCAGATTCTCAACCACTGCGCCACCAGGGAAGCCCTATAGTCGTGTTTTTATAGTACACTAGAAACATAGTAAAAGATACAGTAGAAACAAAATAATTTCTGTCTGATTTTATTTCATATCCTTGAATGCTTTTTCTGTCATCATATCTTTCTTATATTTTTCTGATGTATGTTGTCTTGCTCATTTGTATCCAGTATTATAAGCTACTTCTAATTGTTTTGTAACAATGTGGACTTTATATAAAAACAGAGATCAATATATAGGTATATAAACATATAAATAATCTTGGGCTACAGAGGAATAAAATGTCACAGAATCTTAAAAATTTGGCATTTGCATAATAAAAAAGATGAAGTGGAAGACATGATCTCAAGGAATTACACAAATGAACTACACTTTAAAATGTATCTACCACCTCTTATCAAATCTAAATATGAAAACTACTAAAAACTAAATAGGTTAAAACATTAAAATATTTTGAAAGAGAGAGTGATTGGAGCAATTGTTTTATGAATGTATTCAGTTTCCAACCACACTAAGGAACATATATCCCCAAATCTCCATACTCCTCATTAGCTGGTTTACTCAAGTTACCTCTCTTTATACACCCTGATCCAAAAAGAAAGTTAATTCTATGCTGTTTTGTATTTTTCTAGTATAGCTACAGCTTATAAAATTTACATGTTGCTAGGAATAAACCAAGTGAGGCAGGATCCTGAGAGAACTCACACCGTTATTCATGTACACTTCTTATTTTTGATTGAATCATTCAGTTTAATTACATATTGAGAAAAATACCTAGGTATTTTTAACTAACATATACTGTGAATACTAGAAATATCCATCTGCATTAGAAAAACATTTTCTTTCAAAACTAAAGACTTGTGGTAATTTTCAAATATAGTAGAAAACAGTTTGTATTGAAAATGTTATAACAACAATGTAGTATTTACTCTTTGGTCAACATATGCTTTCAAATGATAATTTATTAATGCAGGTGTTTGGATAAACACTACCATATGGTAAGAAACACAAAATCAAAAATGGGAGGTGAGGCGTAAAGGGTTAACAAATAGCATTCAATGTTGTGTTGCCCATAATTCAGGTTGTTTAGTAATTTCAGAAATTTCTGTTAAAACATCATCATGCAGAATTGAAATTTTCCTATATTATATGTAATATTAATATGACATTCTGGATTTTAAAAAGCAAATTATAAAGCTGAATAGTTAATTAATGTGACCTTTGGGTATATCAATAATCATTACTGACATTACTTTAAAAATTAAAGTTGGATTTTTTTTTTTTTCAAACATCTTTATTGAAGTATAATTGCCTTACAATAGTGTGTTAGCATCTGCTTTATAACAAAGTGAATCTGTTATACATATACAATATGTTCCCATTTCTCTTCCCTCTTGCATCTCCCTCCCTCCCACCCTCCCCATCCCACCCCTCTAGGTGGTCACAAAGCACCGAGCTGATCTCCCTGTGCTATGCGGCTGCTTCCCACTAGCTATCTATTTTACATTTGGTAGTGTATATATGTCCATGACACTCTCTTACCCTGTCACATCTCACCCCACCCCCTCCCCATATCCTCAAGTCCATTCTCTAGTAGGTCTGTGTCTTTATTCCCGTCTTGCCACTAGGTTCTTCATGGCCTTTTTTTTTTTTTTTTCCCTTAGATTCCATATATATGTGTTAGCATATAAAGTTGGATTTTTGAATAAACATAATTTTGGACTTTTTAAATGCTTATTTCAAAAATTTATGCATAAATTATTTCCTTTAAACATGTCTATTTTAACATGTTTTGTAATTGTGTAGAAGATGTCTGAGGATAGCTAAGATGCAAAAGCACATTTCTCATCTTTGAATATGCTTTTTTCTTGATAAAAAAATCTCTGGAGACTGCAGTGCTGTGCAGACTAGACTATTAAGAACTAGGCTTACTCTCACTAGGATGTTAGAATGTATTCAAATTGACCATAAAAATCTCACATCTGAAACACATATTTTGTTCTATAAGTATATTATTTATCGCTGTTATTTTCAGTAGAGATTTGAGTTATTAGATTTGCCAAATAATATTCTACTTTTGAAGGGAGTACTTTTATTCTAAAACTAGAAAAGCAGAACAATCAATAAACAAAAGACATAATTTACAAACAGACTTTTATTGCTATTCTTTTGCAGTCTTAAAATACAATTGCTTTGCTGTTTTCTTATTAAAGGGTTACATTATGGAATGCTTACCAGAAAATTATATCTTACACATATTTTCTGAATTTATGAGGTTCAACTTCCTAATGTTACTTTTACTGAATCAATTCAGTCACATTTTTATGAAAAGTAAACCATGTATTTACTGGACAACATGCATAGATAAATAAAATAAATGTTGTAAATGGAATGCACTTTGATATAAACTTAAATTGTTCACAACCACATATGTTACTAATTGTGAGGTTACACAGGGGTAAACAAAGCAGTCATCTATTTATATGCATGACCTTATGGTATGACGACAAATATGTGTTTCCCATTTATTTAAGAATTTAAGGAGTTCATTTTGAAAGACGAATTTATTCAGATCTTGAAAGAACTTTTATCTGTTAAGAATTTTGGGTAAAAATATAAATCCAAATAAATGGAAGTTGTATCATATGGCTGACATTGATAACTCACTAATTCATTATCAAACAATATTTTTCAAGCACAATTTGCCTGTTCTCTGTGCATTGGGTATTCCAGGCAAAGAACCCACTGTCAAGTAGTTTTAGGAATTAAGGGAGTTGTCCAGTGACAAAGCAAACACATGGGTAATTTCAAATTGTACTGATATAAAGTTTTATGTCCCAGAAAGTAATGTGATAAGGAAGTTTTGCCTTCATTGACCAAGATAGGCCTTGTCTTGTTTTTAGGAGTTTGTGGCTATGAAAAGATGAGGAAGAATCACTATTCTTCTCCCTCTTTGTTTCCCTATTAAAAAAAAAAAAAAATGCCCCGCTTGTAGTGAATCAAACTGGGAACAAAGAGACTTCTACAGGAGTCCAGGCAAGATTAGATGGGTGACTCAGACCAGGGTGGTTGCAGTGGGAGCTGAGAGAAGTAAATTCATTCAGGATATATTTTGAAGATAGAACTGACAGATTTGAATGTTGCATTTATTTCTAAAACGAGAAAATAGAAGGAGCTAAGAATGACTCTCAAACTCTAAGGTAAGGAAAGAACTTAATTGATTTTTAATTTAAATTTTTTATAGGTATGTGCATCAATGTAAGGGATCAAGATATATGTTTTAGTCATGCTAGTTTTAAGATAACTCTTGGGCTTCCCTGGTGGCTCAGTGGTTGAGAATCTGCCTGCTAATGCAGGGGACACGGGTTCGAGCCCTGGTCTGGGAGGATCCCACATGCCGCGGAGCAACTAGGCCCGTGAGCCACAATTACTGAGCCTGCGCGTCTGGAGCCTGTGCTCCGCAACAAGAGAGGCCGTGATAGTGAGAGGCCTGCGCACCGCGATGAAGAGTGGCCCCCGCTTGCCACAACTAGAGAAAGCCCTCGCACAGAAACGAAGACCCAACACAGCCAAAAATAAATAAATTAATTAAAAAAAAAAACTCAAGGCAGAAATTCATTAAAAAAAAAAAAAAAAAAAAGATAACTCTTTGATACCTGGAGACATCAATTAGGCCATTTGATGTGTGTTTGAGAGTTCATGGGAGAAATAAATTTTTGAGGCATCAGCATTAGGTACCGTTTAGACTATATGAGCAAAATGGATTGTCTAGGGAGAAAGAATGTAGATAGATACAAAAAAAAAAAACACATTCCCAGGACAAAGTCCTGGGGTTTTACAAAATATTGATGTCTAGCAGAGGAGAAGGAAAAACTCAAGAAGACTGAGAAGGAGCCAAGGAGAGGATGGTATCACAGAAGCTAAGAGAGGAAAGTACCTTAATAAGGAGAAGGCAGTTAACATGCTGAATGCTATTAAGAGGTCAATTGAAGAAGACAGGGAAGTTGCCTTTGGATTTGACAATATGGATGTGGTTAGAGACATAATCCTGAGCAGTATCAGCGGATCAGAAACTAGAATCTACTGGGTGAAGGGCCTATGGAACTTTCCAGTTCAACATGGTGGATAGAACACATGCTTCTACCTTCATCTGCTCCCAAAACTACACTAAAATGACAGCAAAGAAATTTAAAGGATAAAAGGTCAATATATAGCACTCTTTGACTTAATTAAAAACTGTGATCTGGCTATAGTGGTAAAATAGAGAGATGGGTGATGTGTGTTTTATCTGACAAGGTAAAAGAGCTAACGCATTATGAATATGAGGTAATCTATAGTTACTGTCTTAATACTAAAAATCAAGACCTATTAGTGTAAACTTTTCATTTGGAATTGTGCAATTAATAGTAATAACAAAAACAACTACAGTAATATTTATACACTATATATACAGTGTGCTAAACATTGTTCCAAACATTTTATCCTCACAATAACCCTTTTGCTAGGTAATATGGTTATACTTATTATGAAGAAAAGGCAACTAAAATACAGGCAGTTAGTTAAGTGGCTTGACCAAAGTCACACGGCCAGCAAAGAGCAGAGCTTTGAAGCAAATCTTGCAGCCTGACTTCCATTTCGGCTCTGAAGAGGTTAAAGTGTTGTCTCCAGAGAACCAGCATCAGGGCTGAGTAAGTAGGGAGGAACAAGTTTTCTCACACTAGTGTCTTTGTTCCTTAAAAAATATATACATGTATTACTTGATATAATTTCAAATTAAACTGTTTAAAAAGGAAGAAAATACATCCAGTTTTAAGCTTGATTTTCTCTAGGTGAAGGAATTATTGATAGTTTTAAATTTGTTCCTTTTCCTTGTCTGTATTCTGGTTTTCTTACAATTGAATCCTATCAGTTGTATAATTAAAAGAATGCTTTTTTATAAAAAAATTTTTAAAGTGTGAATAGGAGTTGAAAAAGTAAAATATAGACATGTCTTTCTAGAAATAATGCTCCGAAAGGGGAAATAGAAATGAGGTGTTGAAGATGTGAGACCAAGATAGGAAATTCCAGAGCACATTGGTATGGTGATACGAATAATCCAGCAGTGAGGGGAAAAGAGATGAAGGAGAGAGGAGGTAATTGCTGGATGAAGTCTTTGAAGAGTTGAGAGGGAATAGGATATAAAAAATACGTCTTCTTGGGAGCATGAATATTTCATCTGATCCATTTCTATAGGAGTGAAGGCAGAAAGTATAAAATTCAGATTAGGAACTTCAATTCTGATATTCTACATTTTCCGAATGACATTTGAGGCCAGTTCATCAGTTAATGGGCAGTGGGGGAAGGACGGAATATGGAGATTTTGAGGAAAAATTAGAAGTTATGGAAGGGTCTGCAATTGACTCATTAGTAAAACAGATTTCTTGACCATATTATTTGCCTAATTGAGATTTGTGGCCACTAATTGAAAGTGAGAATAGACAAATTGATTATAATAAAAGTAAGTAATAGTCTGAAAGATTGCAGGTTATCTCATAGTGTTGCATATTATTTAATCATCACACACATCCCTAAGCAGAAATCTCAGAGTTCAGAACCTCTGTCCCTGGCTTCACCCCTCTCAGATAGCCTGAGACTTGATTCCAAATCATCGCCTAGATACCCACAGATCTCCCTGCACCATACAGATCTGTAATACAGCATTCTCCATCCACTTTCCACAATATACAAGCAAGAAAAGCAGGCCAAATGCTTTCTCCATTTAATATCCTCATACTTTCTCTGGGGATGAGAGAATAATTGGAAGCGGTTAAGCCAGGCTGTTACATGGGAATGGTTCTCTAAAACTCATTTTTCAATTGCTTCTTGCCAAGCCAAATATCTTGCACACTCATATTTGTTTTAGTCTCTGGGAGAAAAATCCCATAAGATCTCCCCTTTAAAATAAGAATTTCCAGAATTTCTTGTTCCTTGTATCTGTTGATTACTCTAGACTATTGACTGTTGACTCAGAATCTGCTTTCCTGAATCCATTCAGCTGTTCCCAAAAATTAGTGTTTAATCTTCATGATCTTAGGTGTACATGTTGAATTCCACCTTACTAATCATTTGCGTGGGTGTTGAGACAATCAATATAACAATATTGTTCATAGTTTTCAATAAGGTAGCAGAAATACAGTTGGGCTGAGTGACCTGTCCAAGGTAATATGGCTAAAACCCAGCAGAATAGGATTTAGGTTTAGTTCAATTACCTTCTTTGTAACTGCAGTTCCCAGATTTCATAATGTATCATAATCACCTGGAGTGTTTGTTAAAACATATTTCTAGCTTCCAATTCCAAAGACGCTGATTAAATAGGTCTGTGGTGATGACTGAAAATCTAAACTTCTAGCAAGTTCCCAGGGAATGTTGATGTTGCTAGTCCTCTGTTATAGAACAAAATTAAGCTTTTTGAAGTTCTGCCTTTCCAAATCTCACCTTCTGGCACCAAGTCCAAGAAAATTACTAATTCTTTCTATCTCCCAGTATGTAGATGATCTCTTTAGATGTGCATGCCCTAGTTTTGGGCTCAATCGGTGCTATTTCTGCAGTTTAGACAGAATACTGGTAATGTCTCCTTGCAATATTGTTTTTAAACCTCTAGAAGTTACTCTTGGAAGGGTCCCCTGTTAATACTTCTACATAAATATCTATATGATTTGTAGAATCTCAGTTAATGAACAGTTCCTCTATAAGAATGGACTTGTAACATCTCCATGTATCAAGAGTGTAACATCCTTGGCTCTCTCCTCTACGCTCTACTATGTGGGTTCCATTTTCCCCAACTGTCTTCTCAAGGCATTGATATTTGAAAGCCAATCATTTATTTCAAGTAGTGCTGAGATTCACGTATGCATAAAAATTCAAATTATTTTTTCACAGGCTACAAGGTACATGCAATTAAGTTGATCCCAAGAGAAGCTTCTAGTTCCTCAAGAAAAATATATAGCCAAATTAAACACTACTATGCCATTTTATATAAGGGACTTGAACACTCTTGGAATTTGGTGTCTGCGGGGGTCCTAGAACCAATCTCCCACAGATACTGAGGAACGACTGTATCTAAAACCCCAGCTGAATCTCATCTTCATGTTTTAAATGTGAAACATGATTCTTTAAGTGTAAAATGTCCCTTTAAATTTAGTTATCTATATCTTAAAGCTTAGGTACTGACAAGATTTTAGACACCAGTATAATCAATCGTCAGGAATATAGCTGTTTTTTGTTTTGTTTTATTTCCCTTTGCCAATTGAAAAAAAAGTGCTGTGGGAAGATACCTTTAGACAAATGAAACAACCTCCAAATAAAACTGACTTTTTGCCAAAGTTTTATTTGAATGTGAGTTACGACAATCCTAGAAGAGATTTTCTCACTTTAAAAACAGTGGATTTGAAAGTATACTTTGACATGGAACACTGTGTACAAAAAAAATCTAAAAAGCATTAAAAGAACCTAAGATAGTAAGGATTTTTCATTAAATTGTCACGAAAGATTTCTAAACAATAAAACAAAGTCATATCATAAAAATGTTAGACGACGTATCAACTCAGATAAGTACTTTGTGACGGGAGACATGAAGACTAAATGGCACTAAAAAGACATTATTATGCCATTGAAGATATTTATTTGGTTTGATAACAAGTATAAATTTCTAAAATGAACAACCTTAATTAAGAATAATAATGTCAAGAAAATCTCTATATCTGTGCTTATTGTTCTATATCTCAATTTTGAATATATGTCTCTAAACCTGTAATAAGAATCGTTATGTACCCTTGGAAAATAATAAGGCAAAAATACATCCAAAAAATGAAAGTTAGCAAATCATTTGTAAGGTCTCTATCCCTGGGAAAACAGGACAGCTTCTCATCTAAAGACTAAGCTGTAAAACCTTGTTTCATGTTTTTTTTCTGGGCTTACAGGGCTATCAGCTTCAGTTGAGGTCAGCCCATCCTCAATATCTCCATCTCTGACTCAGCAAGGGCTTCTGTGAATCTTCCTGAATACTTCCTGCCTTTTAAAATTCCTTTCTTACTTTATTTAATGTTATTAATAGTGACTTGTTCATTCACAATTCTCATTCAGCGATTATTGTCTTCCTCTTCACCCTCTTCCCAGTCTCTCAAAAAAAAAAAAAAAACCAAAAAACATATTTTGCTTTCACCAGTAATTCCATGTTGGAGTGTACAATACATATCCAATTCTTTCCTAGAAGAAATGCCCCAGCATACAGCCCAAGCACACAGCACCATTTAGCATAGACCATCTCGAGTCTGACTCCGTTTACTTAACAATCACCTTTAAGTGAAAAGCTACAAGAAATTTTTGGAGAAGTGTTTTGTTTTATTTTGTTTTGTTTTGTTTTAATTACCTAAAATTCATGAAGTTATCACGATAATGTGCCTAAATAACATTGATGTAAAGAATCCCTAACTTCAGAAGAACTCAAGAGTTCTCTAATCAGTTATAAATACTACTTGGTATAAAGAAGGTAATGCATCTACATTTTGAAAATATGAAAACAAATGAGTGAAAGTGATAGGCACAATCATGGTGAGAAAGTTGCAAATAAAGCCCACCTCTTTTGATTTTCTGTGATATTATTTCAAAATAGTTCAAAGCTAATAGTACTATATATAGCATACTTTGACCTCAATCTGCATTAGCACTCATGAATATTAACTTCCTCACGAGTTCCAAAAGTACTGCATCTTTGCCAATTTGGTAAAAAAAAATAATACCACTTGTCTTTTATTTCTTATTCCAATCATATACCCACTTTTCCCTCAGCAAGAAATGTCTTTATCCCTTTGCTGTGATTAGTTCAAGAACTCCAGCTTAGTCATTTCAAGAGTTCAGTCCTGATTATGAAGTGGTAGCCAGGATCACTTATTTGTCTGTTCCAGAGGTCTCTTTTTCCTGCTGATATGGCTACTCTCAGCACCCTACAGTATCCCTACAAAACACTGGGGCTACAGACTTCAGGGAAGAAGCCTGTTGCTACCAAGTATCTATTACTCTTGACGGCTTGGATTTGTGGATTGTGGTTTCAGGGAGATAGTGTGAGAAAAAAATCCTCTCTCTAAGAAGTGGGTCTCATTCTCTTCCATCTGGTCAACTTCAAATAATTTCTCAACCAATGTCAATGAAAGTTAAAACAAAAATCAGAAGTTTTCCTTGCCTCTAGTCCTGCTCTACATAGCCAGGAGCAGCACACTGCCACCTATGAAATGCTTTTTTAGAATGATCTTGCAACAGCTGGGCAAGAAAGACTAGATTGTCCCTTTTTTTTCAGTTTTTAAACCTACCTCTATGCCCCTGTATTAACCACATTCCAATATTATTAACAGAAGTTCATTTCTTTCATTCTTATTGCAAAAGAGGCTTTGTAACAAGTAATATTCAATACTGACATGCTGATTATCCATTCTAAAACAATAATACATGGCTGAGCCAAATTGGAGACATTGAGAAAATATTCTGGGTTGAAAAAATGAAGTCCTATTCTTATGGCTCCTTGAAGACATACTGAAAAAAATTAAGGATAAATAAAGATGTTTTTACATGTAAATATTACTATTTGCTGAAAATATTACACTCATTGGTTTGCCTCTTGGAACTCAAAGCATTCTAGAATGGAAAAGTCTCTGGGTCAAAAGCCAAGAGGCCTGGTCTCTGCTCCCTGCTTTCTACTGGTTAACTATGTCATCTTAACCAAGTCATGAGGTTTCCTGAACTTCATCTCTAAAATTAGGGCATTAAAATTTATAAAACCTAAAATTCTCCAGTTACTGAATTTCCATATAAGAGAGCAAAAGTTTAGCAAATATTCAGATCACAAAATCTTTGTCTATCATTCTTTAAATAAAAAAAATACTTGCATACATATTAGCATTTCATTTCCATAAATATTCACTGCACATCTGCTTTCAAGGTATTGTCAAGTCTAAGTATTGTTTGAGATGTAAAAGAAAAAAAATCTCCAAATTTTGGTACAACAATGGAAATTAGAAATATTATATGCTAATATCTGAAATTATGATGTGGAACTTAAGGTCACAGGTAAACCATGGCACAAGATCCTGATATTTTGACTTTTATTCTAGTGACCCTTTTTGTAGTATGCCTCATTGAACAATGTATCCTATATCCTTTTCCTCTGAAAACCAGTATCATCTGTGAGAGGACAGAGTGAGTTGGTATGACATGTACAGTTATTACAGCATCTACAAAAATTTCTTTAGTAAAAACACATCACACTAGATTCCCCATTCATTAATTCATGTCAACATTTATGCAAAGCACTATGTTAGTGACTGTGAGAATCCAAAAGTAAGTCAATTTTAGTTGTTCACCTCCAAGAACTAAATCTAATAATATAGAGACATGAAGATAAGTAACTATAATTAAGGCCTAATGTGATTGTTACACTTACAGGGATAGAAAACAAGTTCAGACAAAGAACTGAGATGGTTTCCTGATGTGAAGTTAGTTGGGTTCAGTTTGAAAAAAGGAGAAAGATTAACAGAGTTAGATCTGAGGGTAAAGAAACATTTTACTTTTTAAAAAAATGTAAAATTAATATCAGAGAGTTCAGATAGAGAAGGTGGAAAAAGAAGAGAGAATAATGTTCACATTGTTCAGGAGATCCATTTTAATTGTATAAGGTCATCCAACATACAATATCTGGGCAAATCAATCTACAATGGTAAATAAAGTACGGATTTTAGAGGCAAGAGTTGGGATGAAGAGTGCCACTTTTGCTTTTACCAAATGTATGTGTAGGCAATGAATGTCAGAAATGAGGACCTTAAAAAAGAATAATTGCAGTGAGAGTATACAATAATATTTATTCAGAAGAATAATTTATAGAACATACAGAACACTTTAATTACTCTACCAAAAAGAACTCATAACATTTTTCAATTTGTACCATTCTCTGTATTTTACAGATGAGAAAAATAGAATTAGAGAAGTTAAATGACTCTGTCTAAGATCACACAGTTTATAAATAGTGATACCAGGGTTAAAGTTCAGATTAATCTGATTCCAGAGTCAGTGTTCTTTCCACTTTACTACCCTCTCTCTGAATGTATTTATAAATCAAAAGAATGAATAAATGGAAAGTATAATAAATGTAGACAGAAAGTAATAGATAAGAAGCAAACAAACACCCCCCCACAAAAAAACCCCTTATGATTATAATTATCCAGTGGAAGAAATAAAGCTAGAAGGGAGGAAATAGTCAAACATATAATACTTAAAAATCTGAGCTGAGAAAAAAACAACTCCACAAATCGAAAAGGGGCTATGATTTCTAGGCAAAATTAGTGATGAAATTCATCTAAAGTCAATCAAATTTTGGAACTTGTTCATATTTAAAGGGTTGGAAATAATCCCATGAGTTCCAATGTAGAAAAATATACAGTACTTATAAAGGAAGAAAAAGATTAATACTCAGTCATATTTCCTTGGCAAGCTGAATGACAAAAAAATGATGAATATCTTAATTGTTGGAGGGAAAAAATGCTGTGAACCAAATATTCCATATCTAGTACATATTAAACATTTAGAGTTATGTGTCATACTAATGGTAAATACTGAATAAATGATAATTATTATCACTCCCAATTCACAGATTAAAAAAAAAACAGAACACAGAGAGATGGAAAACCTTGCTCAACTCACACACCTAATAAATGGTGGAACCAAAGTTTAAAGGTAAACACCCAGACTCCAGAGCTCGGCCACCACAAAACACGATTCTTAGCCATGACACCAAGGCTACCTTCCTGAGAACAGAAGGGTACACTGAGATATGTAGGAAAACCATAGTCATGTTATTCATCTACTGAAAAAGCAGACAGAAAGGAAAATCAAGGACTCAGTAAAATGAATTAGTCAAAAGTAAGTTTTGTATGCATATATATCAGTTAATTAGATGAGGTGAGTTTAAACAGATGTTATAAAATTATATGCAAGCATTTAAAAATTATCTTTAAAAATAATGAGTTTGCCTTTACCAAACTTGGTTTCAAAAGGCTTTGAGAAAACTTGAATTAGTTACCAAATCATTAGGAAAACAACTTTTTATTAAGAATCTTAAAAGAATAGGAAATGTTAAAAAAAGTACAAAAAAAAGAGGTTATCAGGTTTATTCTATAAGCCATTATACCAAAATAAGACTACTGTCCAATCCTAAAGTAAACTGAAAAATCTAAGTACAATGGGCATATGGGTGGGGAGAATAAAAGAAATATGCCAAAATGTTAACAGTTTTGAAAACTATATGTAAATTAATTTTCTTCTTTTTTCCTCAATTATATTTATAAGTCATGTTAATTTTATAGTTTATTTTAAATTATTTTAAAGTGATATGTTGTAATTTAATACAGTTATAAATGTGATGTGGATGGATTTACTTCAAACCAATAGGATTTATCATTAAGAATTAAACTTTACTTGGAAAATAGTCCAAAAACTTCCAGCAATTTCAAAATGTTCCACATTACAATATATTTCAAATGAATTGTTTTAGGAAAAATAAAATTCATGGTATCATTTAGCATATAGTAATTAGCATTGCCATTCTGTTCACACAGTGTTATTCATTTAAGTCAAGCTATGGCATTTATAAGACTAAGTTGTTATTTCTTGGTTATTAATAGTAGATATCAAGCTGTCTTCATTATGCTATTTCAAAAGCTATAAAAGTTTTGTACCACTTATTCCTGTAAATGACCATTCATGACACTTTATGTTCAATCAACAGAATTTTTTCTGCACATAGTCATGTCATAAAGTAACTCTGGCCAAAAATTAGTTCTGCAAATTAAATTTTCTTTTAAAAATTGTTAAAGAGAGATAAACGATCAATGTTTCTAGCATTACTGAAAAATAAACTCTTCTTAATTTATAGTAAAAATATAATTTTATAAAATGTATTAGCACAGAATACAGACTTATTTAAAGGATTATTTTCACATGTAGACATCAGTGTTCCTGGATGCTTAGCTTTCTTTTCCCATTCTTCTGGTAAGAACACCCAAATTCTCATAGGGAAAACTGTCCTGCTTATTCTGTGATTCTGATAGTGCTGTCAATCACATTCTGGGCACATGTCCATTGATGATGGATTTGAGGATATACCACTATCCACAACACCTGCTGGTTGATTCAAGCACAGGCATGTATTCTAATCCAAATTTGATGTATGAATACTAGGAAATAAAATTCCCTTTTTACCTTTTGGGTCCAACCAAGATTTAGACTTAGAACTGCCAATATCACTATTCCTGTGGAAAAACTCTGCTTGAGAGGGAAATCAATACATATAGGAACAAAGTGGAGAAATACAAAAAGAGAATGAGGGTAAGAAAGAGTGGGAGTGCCTTGAGGCTGCTCTTTGGATACTGAAACAAATACCCCAAACCAGATACACCTTTCCTAGTTACATGACCCAAAACATTCCATTTTTAATAAATCTAGTTTGAGACTGATTTCTATCATCAGCTACCAAAAAGGCTGCGGGTGTGTATAAACTTCAACTTAATTTAAAATCACTAATACTTTCCTGCTCAGAGTTTGCCTATCAGAAAGCCATATCCATTAGATGTTGTAAAATAAAGAGTTCCAGAAATGTTTGGT
This sequence comes from Balaenoptera acutorostrata, assembly GCF_949987535.1. Lineage (NCBI taxonomy): Eukaryota > Metazoa > Chordata > Mammalia > Artiodactyla > Balaenopteridae > Balaenoptera > Balaenoptera acutorostrata. The sequence goes on from NC_080077.1 coordinate 13,538,945, forward strand.
TAAACACTTTGATATTTTCCACGCACATTAAACTAAAGGTTTTTAGAATAGGTTCAATAAGAAAATGTCAAACTGGCTTAATTCAGATTATCTCACAGCTATTGGCACTGAACACCACTTTTCTTCTTTTTTTTCCCTCCTAGGAAAACTGCTAATATAGACATATTTGGGGAAACATTATATTAGGTTAAAAGGAAAAATGGAAAAAGCAAAAAAGAAATTTTTAATGCAATTTTAAATATGCTTGAGATATTTCAACTTAATGCTTTTGGAGACAGTCTACATATGGACATCAGCAAGAATATTTTGCAGTTTATAAATGTTAACCTGTTAATAAAAGGTAAAAACACTGATAGCTCATGAGTGACTCAGACACTCTATGATCCAGGAATTACATTTTGTTCATTGGTTTGCTCACAGTCTCTAATTTTGGGTTATACTCTTCTCTTTCCTCACAGGAATTCCTCACCAATCACAGGAATTGGGTAAGAATTTCTAAAAGTCATAAAATTGAAATGGAAAAACAAGACATGCAGACAAAAATTATAGTTCCTACAGAGTATACATAAGATTTATTAAATTTACTCTCAGCTCTACAGAAACAAATAACTATGAGTAAGTGATAAATTGCTGAGAAGTTTTGCATGGTTCTTCAGAACATACTGATATATTACAGCACACAAAATGATTCTGCCATCAGACTAGGAAACCTGAAAATAGTAAATGATACTGTACTGTAAACTGCTAGAGAGTCAGAGAAAAACACAATATATATTTATATGACACTAAAAGTCCAGTCTTGACTTTATTTCAATGGAGTGAAATTCCACAGAGAAGAAAAAATGATTTCCACATTAGCATATTGGGCCAAAGATATATTATTATCCATATCTCCTATGCCTTAACAACTTGTCATAAATACAGTTAGACAGAGAGCTCTAAAGTTTGCAAACACGGAAAAATGGATCAGTGAAATTGGGGCTATATTTGGCACATGTTACATAATGGTTTGAAAACAAAATACAACATATATGTACAGTTCTATAATATATTCCTTAAAGTAAAAATATAAAATAAAACAAAGCTGTACATTCAGCTGTACATTAATGATTGGAAAAGAACAACTCCAGAAAGAAGTAAAGATGTTATGGATTTTATACCACCAAGTAAAAAAAAAATAGTTAAAGATTGAATTATGTATGTCATTTAACTCTAGACCTTAATAAGTACAAAAGTAGTAAGTTTTATTTCTCTCAATCTCTCACTCACAAAAACACATGCACTCTAAGTTTTTTCATCTCACTTCTACTCTGCCTCATCTAAGAAAGAGGAATAAAAGTCATTCAGTATGGAAGAGCTTGAGAAGCATTTGTATTAATTCTTGTTTGAATGTTTGGTAGAATTCACCAGTAAAGCTGTCTTATCATGGACTTTTGTTTGTTGAAAGGTTTTTTAATTACTGATTCAGTCTCCTTTCTAGTAATCAATCTGTTCAGATTTTCCATTTCATGATGATTTGGTCTTGGTAGGTTGTATGTTTCTAGGAATTTACCCATTTCTTCCAGACTGCCCAATTTTTAGTGTGTAATTATTCATATAGTCTCTTATGATGTTTTTATTGCTGTGATATCAATTGTAAGATCTCTTTCATGTCCAATTTTATTTTTTTGAGTCCTCTCTCTTTTTTCCTTGATGTTTCTAACTAAAAATTTGTTAATTTTGTTTATCTTTTCAAAGAATCAACTCTTTGTTTTATTGATTTATTCTACTGTCTTTGTAGTCTCTATTTCATTTATTTCTGCTCTAATATTTCTTATATTTTTCTTTTACTAACTTTGGGCTTCAATTTTTCTTTTTCTAGTTCCTTGAGGTGTAAAGTTAGATTGAGACTTTCCTTGTTTCTTGAGGTAGGCATTTGTCACTATGAATGTTCCTCTTAGAACTGTTTTTGCTGCATCTCATACATTTTGGTATGTTACATTTCCATTTTTAGTTGTCTTAAAGTATTTTTGTTTTCTCTTTTTATTTCTTCTTTGACCCCTTGATTGTTCAATAGCATATTGTTTAATCTTCACATATTTGTAAATTTTCCAATTTTTTTCATGTAATTAATTTTAGTTTTATGCCATTGGTGTTGAAAAAGATGTGTGATATGATTTCAGTCCTCAAATTTATTAAGACTTGTTTTGTGGCCTAACATGTGATCTATCTTGGAAAATGTTCCATGTGCCCCTGAGAAGAATGTGTGTTCTGTTGCTTTTAAATGGAATGTTCTATAAATATCTGTTAAGTTTATCTGGTCTAACGTGTCATTTAAGGCCAACGTTTCCATATTAATTTCCTGTCTGGAAAATCTATCCATTGACATAAGTGGGGCATTAAAGTCCCCTACTATTATTATATTCTTGAACTCTTCCAAAAATTAGAAGAGGAGGGATCTCTTCCAAACTTGTTTTATAGGGCTAACATTACTCTGATATCAAAACCAGACAAGAATGCCAAAAGAAAAGAACATTACAGGCCAATATCTCTGATAAACATATTTGTAAAAATCCTCAACAAAATATTAGCAAATTCAATAATACACTAAAAGGATCAAACACCATGATCAAGTGGGGGTTATTCCAATGATACAAATCAGTCAATGTGATACACCACATTAACAAAATGAAGGGTAAAAAAATCATATGATTATACAACACGTGCAGAAAAAGCATTTGAAAAAATTCAACATCAATTTATAATGAAAACTCTCAAAAAAATTGGTATAGAGGAAATGTACCTCAACATAATAAAGGCCATGTGTAACAAGCCCACAGCTAACATCATACTCAATGGTGAAAAGCTAACAACTTTTTCTCTGAGATCAGGAACAAGACAAGGATACTCAGTCTCACCATTTTTATTCAACATAGTATTGGAAGTCCTAGCCAAAGCAATTAAGCAAAAAAAAAAGGCATCTAAATTGGAAAGGAAGAAACAAACTGTCACTCTTTGCAAATTACATAATATTATTTATGGAAAAACTTAAAGACTCCATCAAAAAACTGTTAGAACTAATAAATTTAGTAACATTGCAGGATAAAAATCAATACACAAAAATGCATAACATTTCTATATACTAATAGTTTAATAGTAAACTATCAGAAAGAGAAATTCAGAAAATAATCCCATTTACAATTGCATCAAAAAGAATAAAATACCTAGGAAAACATACTGAACCAAGGAGAGGAAAGATCTGTATATTGAAAATGACAAGACATTAATGAATGAAATTGAAAAAGACACAAATAAATAAAAAGATATTCCATGTTCATAGATTGGAAGAATCAATATTATTAAAATATCCATACTACCTAAGGCAATCTATGTAATCCCTATCAAAATTCCAACAGCATTTTTCAAAGAAATAGAACAAATAATGCCCAAATTTGTATGAAACCACAAAAAATTTTTGAATAGTCAAAGAAATCTTGAGAAAGAAGAGCAAACCTGGAGGCATCGTGTTCCCTGATTTCAAACTTTACTACAAAGTTATAATTAGGACAGTATGGTATTGGCATAGAAACAGACACACAGATCAATGGAACAAAATAGACCAGAAATAAACCCACCCATATATGGTCAATTAATTTATGACAAAGGAACCAAGGATATACAGTGGGGAAAGAACAGTCTCTTCAATAAATGATGTTGCCAAAACTGGACAGCCATATGCAAAAGAATGTACACCATACAGAAAAATCAACTCCAAATTGATTAAAGACTTGAACATTAGACCTGAAACCATAAACTCCTAGAAGAAAACATAGGCAGTAAACTCCTTGATGTCGGCCTCAGCTATGACTCTTTAAATCTGACACCAAAAGCAAAAGCAACAAAAGCAAAAAGAAACAAGTGGGACTACATCAAACCAAAAAGTTTCGGCACAGCAAAAGTAACCATCAACAAAATGAAAAGGCAACTTATTGAATGAGATAAAATATTTGCAAATCATATATCTGATAAGGGGTTAATGTCCAAAATACTAATATACAAAGAACTCATATGACTCAATAGCAAAACAAACAATATAATTGAAAATGGCAGATCTTAATAGACATTTTTTCAAAGAAGACATACAGATGCCCAACAGACATATGAAATGATGCTCTACATCTTTAATCATCAGGAGAATGCAAATCAGAACCACAATGAGATATAACCTCACACGTATTAGGAGGCTATTATCAAAAAATTAGAAATCACGAGTATTGGTGAGGATGTGGAGAAAAGGGAACCCTTGTGCACTATTGTGGGAATGTAAATTGGCGATTCCTCAAAAAGTTAAAAATAAACTACTGACTAGAGAGAACTTCATGGATCAGCTCATTAGTGAGTTAGAGAAAGGAATGGCTCCCTGTGGAACTTAAAAATGACAGTGTCCAATAATCAGTTGCTTAAGAGTCTCAATCAGGAAAGAGAATTTGAAGTACAGATTTGAGACTAATAAGGGTGAGTATAGATGGTAATTAAAGCCATGAGAATAGATGGGATGGTGTAGAAAGAAGGAAGGGACTAGAAGGTATCCAACAGCAAGTTCATCCAGCAGAGCAGATTTATTTCCTTTGATCTGCAGTTTACCTTCTTCTTTAGTTTTTACCTTTTGAATTTTAATGCCTTTAATCAAGTCATGTATTCTCTATTTGGTTAAAAGTTACATTATTTTCACTATTTTACCAGTCCATTTCACGCATATATATTATTTGCTTGGGTCTCGTTTGCTATATGTAGTGTGGTAAGAAGTGCACAGCTTTAAATAGAATCCTGCGAACATCAACATCTAAGAGAGGAAAAACAAAGAGAAATCTGAAATAAAGATAGTAAAGGAGCAGTCAGAAAAAGAGTAGGAGAACCAGAAATGTATGGTATCATGACAGAAGTCAACCATGCCAAATGCTAATGAAGTTAGGTAAGATGAGGACTGAAATATTGTTTATGGTTTTTGCGACAAGGAGGTCATTGGTGACCCTGGAAAGAGCAGTTTCAATACAGTATTAGGTGCAAAGTCATATTACTGTGGGCTAATAAATAAGTGACTTGAGGAAATAGGGGCATAGAGCAAGCAGGAATAGACAATTGTTTCAGTAAGCTCGCCTATGTAGGATGGAAAGAAAATCCGGCTAGAAGGAAGAATTGAGTCATGGAAAAGTCTTAGAATGACTATTATTACAGTATTTATGAATCCTAAGATGAACGTTTTTGTTAGTCTCATAAAACAAATGCAACTTATAGTCATGGTCAGGCAGATGCAGGTGACCATGGTGGCTCATCTGTCTGCCTGGAATCACTTCAACTGAGTTACGTGCAACACTGATACCACATGTTGTCTTGTTTAATGTCTTAAGAAAGTATTACATTAAAATTATGTATTAAAATGAAATGATTGTTCATAGAAAAACATAAGAGCAGTAGCATGAAATAAAAAGGCAGTGTGATGTAAAAATCTTTGTCCAAAAATTCTTTAAAAACTCATTTATAAAACATAAAATGAAAGGTAAAGATGAAGCATTGTATCATGGTTTAACTGGCATCATCTGTTTCCTAATAACATGTAAAATATAGGTCATCTGATGGTCAATGTGATTTTAGATTTGAAATACTTTATAGTATTACAAGTAATGCATGAATATACTTTTCTTGAAAAATATAAATGAGTACAGATAAACACCTATTCTCAGTCCCCTTTCCCAGTTCTAATAATGGTTATCTTATTTAGTCCTGGTAATCAAAACAATTTCTTCTTTTAGAGCTTTTCTATGCATTGAAATACAGACACAAATACTAAAATAAAATATGTAGTTGGTTTATTGTTTCTTTTCTCCATTAAATACTATCATTCTGTATTTCTAAAGCTACCTATTTTAATAGTATAATACCATGTTTTATTGTAGAGATTGGAAAAGGTATACTGCCAGAGAGTTAAAATTGATACAAACTTTTCAAAGTAATCTGACAATGCATATTAAAGTTTAAAATGTCCATATCATATAACCTGAAATATTATATTTATTTCTACCCTAATGCAAAATCTCCCACCAATGCACAACGAGGCACACTGTTCTTTTTATAATAGGGAAATAATGAAACATCATAGGTGTTTCAGTAGAGAAATTGATAAAAAGAAAACAAACTCTGATATACACACACTATGGAATACCACACAGTAGTTTAAAAGAAGGAAGTAGACCCGTATGTACACATATGGATAGTTTCTCAAGATATCTTATTAAGAGTTTCTTCTTGTTTGTGTTTTAGATGAAACTTACCCAGATATGTTTAAATGCTAACAGGAAAGAGACTGTAAAGAGGGTAAAGATAAAGGACCCAGAGGGAGAATAATAGTAACTTGAAGTCTCTGAGAAGAGATAGGACTGGAGGTTTGGCTGAGGATGGACACTTCTTCAGTAACAGGAGGAAAGGAGAAAGGGTGAGCGCAAATGCTGAGGGGCAGAACAGTTTTTATTCTACTGTTCTCAATTTTTCTTTATCTTAAGTTTTTTTTTTAATTTTTATTGGAGTATAGTTGATTTACAATGTTGTGTTAGTTTCTGCTGTACAGCAAAGTGAATCAGTTATACATGTACATATATCCACTCTTTTTTAGATTTTTTTCCACATAGGTCATTATACAATATTGAGAAGAGTTCCCTGTGCTATACAGTTATATATAGTAGTGTGTATATGTCAATCCCAGTCTCCCAATTTATCTCTCCCCTTTCCCCCCCTGGAAACCATAAGGTTGTTTTCTACCTCTGTGACTCTATTTCTGTTTTGTAAATAAGTTCATTTGTACCATTTTTTTGTTTTTAAATTCGACATATAAGCAATATCATGTGATATTTGTCTTTCTCTGTCTGACTTTTTATGTTGAATCTCTACCCACAAGCCTGCTCAATCTAACTAACCCTTTGTATGTCCTTCTAAATTTTGGGAATGCCCTCTGTATTACTTTCCCAGGGTTATTGTAACATATCACCACAAACTGAGTGGTTTACAACTACAGAAACTCATTCTTACAGTTCTAGAGACCACATGTCAAAAATCAAGATGTCAGTAGAGCCGTGCTCTCTCCTAAATTTCTGGGCAAGTACCCTTTCTTGCCTCTTCCAACTTCTGGTGGATTCCTAGTTTTCCTTGGCTATGGCTTCACAAGGCTGTCTCTGTCTTCACATGACATTCTCCTCTGGTTCTTTCCTCTTCTGTCCGTGTCTTCCATGAGGACATTTATAATTAAATTCATGGCTCATATTTCAGAATGTCTCACCTCAAGATCTTTAACTTAATTACATCTGCAAAGACCCTTTTTCCATATAAGGTCACATTTATGGGTTCCGGGAGTTGAGATGTAGACAAATCTTTTGGGGGAACACATTCAATCCACTACACACTCTTATTTTTCCCCCCTTTGATGAGGACCTAGGTTTCTCTACTTCTGTGTCTGAAGTCCCTATAACTTTAGATCTTAAGGGAAACGTATATGAAATTGAGGTATCATAACATGTACCAAATGGTGCAGAAATGTTGGAGAAGTCTAGTATTTAAAAAGCTCAATATCCAATGCTAGTCACCAGTGAAAAGAATGGGAAGAGAGGAGGAATTATTGTATAAACAAACTCTCTTATCAATAAATCTTTCATTATAGGAAGAGGCTGTTACTGTGATTGGAACAGGAAACCAATTAGGAGATTGCAGAAGATACGTATAGGAAGGGCCTCATCTATAAAAGAAATCTTTACATAATTTACTTTTCTTTGGCACATTTAAACAGGGTTGGCTGGGTCTGATTATTCTGATAACAACTTGAAATTTTCAAAAAAAACAAAAAACAGTGCTACTGTCTTGTGAATTAAACTTTCCTCTGTCTCCTCTATGTAATCCAGGGAGTCAAAGAGAAAACTGTTACAGTCTTGCTGTGGGTAATTTTACTGATAACAGCGACCTGTCTAGTGTCATTAGCCTATTATGTCATGTCTCATTTTCCTTGAGAGATTACAAACTCCAGGAGCATAAGAACAAGGAATCGAATGCTTTTTATCTCCCATTAACATTGCTGAGCATATCCTCAAGGAGCAAATATTTCCCAACTTAAAAAACATAGAGATGAAAAGCTAACATTATAACACTGGTTCTGTAACATCAGGAAGAGGAAACCATGTCTCTTGATTCACAGAGCTGTTAATTCCAAGGAGACTCAGAACAGACTCTCCTGAACCAAACAGTAGAGCTATGTATGGAGAGAGTGGCGTGAATCCCCATGACATCAGGACAGCGGGGACCAAGGAAGACAACAGCTTCTAAAAGTCTCTAAACCTGCAATGTCTTCTTAGCAGGTTTGCTCCCACTGTGAAGCTCAGAACTTTCTGAGTTTCATTTTTCTCATAGGTCAAAATAATGGAAGAATCCAACAAAATAATATGAGCAAGGAAAGGAGTAAAGGATAGTGTCTGTGTGGTTGGAGGATTATTTTGTTAGAAACTCTAGGTAGAGTAATCTATGCCAAACCCATTGTATCAAATAAGCAGAGATGATCTTAGAAGCGGTTGTGTAAGGAAAGACTGACTGTACTTAAGCAACAAGGTTACTAGTTACATGAATCAGTGGAGTCTCTAAAGGATTCCATTGCCTAGTTTTCTTTTGTTGTAATCTTCATTTAAAAAATAAACCATGGAGGGTTCCAGAAGCAGGCTGTAGCTACACCCACATTTTACCTCATGAGCCCCTAATTTCAGAAGTATCTGGTGGGCTTCTGTGTGTTTCTCTAGTTCCCAGGTCAGTTAGCCAACCTCAGGGAAAGAAAGACTAGGGCAAGTGGAAAAGCTGCCTCGTTGCAAGATAGGGCATGTACCCAAGTCGGGACCCAGGACTATGAAGGACTCTTTCTACAGAAAACTTCTCCAAGGTGGAAGTGCTTCAATGCAGTCAGTGTTCTACCAGTTGGACAAACCGGTCTTCAAGGAATGTGTGCAGTGGGAATCAGCATTGATTTTTGTTGCTGCTGTGTGGCTGACAGGGTCTTTGTGCTCTGCCCTGGTGTCAGGACCCTGAGCCTCTGAAGTTGGAGAGCCAAGTTCAGGACATTGGACCACCAGAGACCGCCTGGCCCCATGTAATTTCAATTGGTGAGAGCTCTCCCAGAGATCTCTGTCTCAAGGCTAAGACCCAGCTCCACCCAACGGCCAGCAAGCTCAAGTGCTGGACAACCCATGCCAAACAACTAGCAAGACAGGAACACAACCCCACCTATTAGCAGAGAGGCTGTCTAAAATCATACTAAGTTCACAGACACCCCAAAACACACCACTGGATGCGGCCCCACCCACCAGAGAGACAAGATCCAGCTCCACCCACCAGAACACAGGCACCAGTCCCCTCCACCAGGAACGTTACACAAGCCAGTGAACCAACCTTACCCACTTGGGGCAGACGCCAAAAAAATAGGAACTACGAACCTGCAGCCTGCAAAAAGGAGACCCCAAACACAGTAAGTTAAACAAAATGAGAAGACAGAGAAATATACAGCAGATGAAGGAGCAAGGTAAAAACCCACCAGACCAAACAAATGAACAAGAAATAGGCAGTCTACCTGAAAAGGAATTCAGAGTAATGATAGTAAAGATGATCCCAAATCTTGGAAACAGAATGGAAGAAATACAAGAAATATTTAACAAGGACCTAGAAGAACTAAAGGGCAAACAAACAATGATGAACAACACAATAAATGAAATTAAAAATTATCTAGAAGGAATCAATAGCAGAATAACTAAGGCAGAAGAACAGATGAGTGACCTGAATGATAAAAATGTGGAAATAACTACTGCAGAGCAGAATAAAGAAAAAAGAATAAAAGAATTGAGGACAGTCTCAGAGACCTTTGGGACAACATTAAATGCACCAACATTCGAATTATAGGGGTCCCAGAAGAAGAGAAAAAGAAAGGGTCTGAGAAATTATTTGAAGAGATTATAGTTGAAAACTTCCTTAACATGGGAAAGGAAATAGTCAGTCAAGACCAAGAAGTGCAGAGAGCCCTATATAGGATAAATCCAAGGAGAAACATGCCAAGACACATATTAATCAAACTATCAAAAATTAAGTACAAAGAAAAAGTATTAAAAGCAGCAAGGGAAAAGCAGCAAATAACATACAAGGGAATGCCAATAAAGTTAACAGCTGATCTTTCAGCAGAAACTCTGCAAGCCAGAAAGGAGTGGCAGGACATATTTAAAGTGATGAAAGGGAAAAATCTACAGCCAAGATTACTCTACTGAGCAAGGATCTCATTCAGATTTGACAGAGAAATTAAAATCTTAACAGACAAGCAAAAGCTAAGAGAATTCAGCACCACCAAACCAGCTTTACAACAAATGCTAAAGGAACTTCTCTAGGCAGGAAACACAAGAGAAGGAAAACACCTGCAAAAACAAACCCCAAACAATTAAGAAAACAGTAATAGGAACATATGTATCAATAACTACATTAAATGTAAATGGATTAAATGCTCCAACCAAAAGACATAGCCGGGCTGAATGGATACAAAAACAAGACCCGTATATATGCTGTCTACAAGAGACCCACTTCAGACCTAGGGACACATACAGACTGAAAGTGAGGGGATGGAAAAAGATATTCCATGCAAATGGAAATCAAAAGAAAGCTGCAGTAGCAATTCTCATATCAGACAAAATAGACTTTAAAATAGACTATTACAAGAGACAAAGAACAACACCAAAAAAATGATCAAGGGATCAATCCAAGAAGAAGATATAACAATGGTAAATATTTATGCACCCAACATAGGAGCACCTCAATACATAAGGCAAATGCTAACAGCCATAAAAGAGGAAATTGACAGTAACACAATAATGGTAGGGGACTTCAGCACCCCACTTTCACCAATGGACAGATCATCAAAATGAAAATAAATAAGGAAACACAAGCTTCAAATGACACATTAAACAGGATGGACTCAATTGATATTTATAGGACATTCCATCCAAAAACAAGAGAATACACTTTCTTCTCAAGTGCTCATGGAACATTCTCCAGGATAGATCATATCTTGGGTCACAAATCGAGCCTTGGTAAATTTAGGAAAATTGAAATCATATCAAATATCTTTTCTGACCACAACGCTATAAGACTAGATATCAATTACAGGAAAAAAACCTGTAAAAAATACAAACACATGGAGGCTACACAATACACTACTAAATAACCAAGAGACACCGAAGAAATCAAAGAGGAAATAAAAAAATACCTAGAAACAAATGGAAATAAACACATGATGATCCAAAACCTATGGGATGCAGCAAAAGCAGTTCTAAGAGGGAAGTTTATAACAATACAATCCTACCTCAAGAAACAAGAAATATCTCAAATAAACAATCTAACCGTACACCTAAAGCAATTAGAGAAAGAAGAACAACAACAACAAAAAAAAAAAACAAAGTTACCTGAAGGAAAGAAATCATAAAGATCAGATCAAAAATAAATGAAAAAGAAATGAAGGAAACAATAGCAAAGATCAATAAAACTAAAAGCTGCTTCTTTGAGAAGATAAACAAAATTGATAAACCATTAGCCTGACTCATCAAGAAAAAAAGGGAGAAGACTCAACTCAACAGAATTAGAAATGAAAAAGGAGAAGTAACAACTGACACTGCAGAAATACAAAGGATCATGAGAGATTACTACAAGCAACTATACACCAGTAAAATGGACAACCTGGAACAAATGGACACATTCTTAGAAGAGCACAACCTTCCAAGACTGAACCAGGAAGAAATAGAAAATATAAACAGACCTATCAGAAGCACTGAAATTGAGACTGATGAAAAATCTTCCAACAAACCAAACCCTGCGACCAGATGGCTTCTCAGGGGAATTCTATCAAACATTTAGAGAAGAGTTAACACCTATCTTTCTCAAACTCTTCCAAAATATAGCAGATGGAAGAACACTCCCAAACTCATTCTATGAGGCCACCATCACCCTGGTACCAAAACCAGACAAAGATGTCACAAAAAAAGAAAACTACAGGCCAATATCACGATGAACATGGATGTGAAAATCCTCAACAAAATACTAACAAACAGAATCCAACAGCACATTAAAAGGATCATACAACATGATCTAGTGGGGTTTATCCCAGGAATGCAAGCATTCTTCAATATATGCAAATCAATCAAGGTGATATACCATATTACAAACTGAAGGATAAAAACCATATGATAATCTCATTAGATGCGGAAAAAGCTTTTGACAATATTCAAAACCCATTTATGATAAAAACTCTCCAGAAAGTAAGCATAGAGGGAACCTACCTCAACATAATAAAGACCATATATGAGAAACCCACAGCTAACATTGTTCTCAGTGGTGAAAAACTGAAAGCATTATCCTCTAAGATCAGGAAAAAGATCAAGGTTGCCCACTCTCACCATTATTATTCAACATAGTTTTGGAAGTTTAGCCATGGCCATAAGAGAAGAAAAAGAAATAAAAGGAATACAAATTGGAAAAGAAGAAGTAAAACTGTCACTGTTTGCAGATGACATGATACTACACATAGAGAATCGTAAAGATGATACCAGAAAACTACTAGAGCTAATCAATGAATTTGGTAAAGTAGCAGAATACAGAATTAATGCACAGAAATCTCTTGCATTCCTATACACTAATGATGAAAAATCTGAAAGAGAAATTAAGGAAACACTCCCATTTACCATTGCAACGAAAAGAATAAAATACCTAGTGATACACCTACCTAAGGAGACAAAAGACCTGTATACAGAAAACTATAAGACACTGATGAAAGAAATTAGACAATACAAACAGTTGGAGAGATATACCATGTTCTTGGACTGGAAGAATCAACATTGTGAAAATGACTATACTATCCAAAGCAATCTACAGATTCAATGTAATCCCTATCAAACTACCAATGGCATTTTTCACAGAATTAGAACAAAAAAATTCACAATTTATATGGAAACACAAAAGACCCTGAATAACCAAGGCAATCTTGAGAAAGAAAAACGGGGCTGGAGGAATCAGGTTCCCTGACTTCAGACTATACTACAAAGCTACAGTAATCAAGACAGTATAGTACTGGCACAAAAATAGAAATATAGATCAATGGAACAGGATAGAAAGCCCAGAGATAAGCCCACGCACATATGGTCACCTTATCTTTGATAAAGGAGGCAAGAATGTACAGTGGAGAAAAAGACCACCTCTTCAATAAGTGGTGCTGTGAAAACTGGAAACTACATGTAAAAGAATGAAATTAGAACACTCCCTAATACCGTATACAAAAATAAACTCAAAATGGATTGAAGACCTAAATGTAAGGCCAGAAACTATAAAACTCTTAGAGGAAAACATAGGCAGAACACTCTATGACATAAATCACAGCAAGATGCTTTTTGACCCACCTCCTAGAGAAATGGAGATAAAAACAAAAATAAACAAATGGGACCTCATGAAACTTAAAAGCTTTTGCACAGCAAAGGAAACCATAGACAAGACGAAAAGATAGCCCTCAGAATGGGACAAAATATTTGTAAATGAAGCAACTGACAAAGGATTAATTTCCAAAATTTACAAGCAGCTCATGCAGCTCAATATCAAAAAAACAAACAACCCAAAAAACAAACAAACAAACAAACAAACAAACAAAACAACCCAATCCAAAAATGGGCAGAAGACCTAAACAGACATTTCTCCAAAGAAGATATACAGATTGCCAACAAACACATGAAAGGATGCTCAACATCACTAATCATTAGAGAAATGCAAATCAAAACTACAATGAGGTATCACTTCACACTAGTCAGAATGGCCATCATTTAAAAATCTACAAACAAATGCTGGAGAGGGTATGGAGAGAAGGGAACCCTCTTGCACTGTTGGTGGGAATGTAAATTGATACAGCCACTATGGAGAACAGTTTGGAGGCTCCTTAAAAAATAAAACTAGAACTACCATATGACCCAGCAATCCCACTACTGGGCATATACCCTGAGAAAACCATAATTCAAAAAGAGTCATGTACCACAATGTTCATTGCAGCACTATTTAAAATAGCCAGGACATGGAAGCAACCTAAGTGTCCATTGACAGATGAATGGATAAAGAAGATGTGGCACATATATACAATGGAATATTACTCAGCCTTGAAAAGAAATGAGATTGAGTTATTTGTTGTGAGGTGGATGGACCTAGAGTCTGTCATACAGAGTGAAGTAAGTGAGACAGGAAAAACAAACACCATATGCTAACACATATATATGGAATCTAAAAAAAAAAAAAAAAGGTTCTGAAGAACCTAGGGGCAGGACAGGAATAAAGATGCAGACGTAGAGAATGGACTTGAGGACACAGGGAGGTGAAGGGTAAGCTGGGATGAAGTGAGAGAGTAGCATTGATATATATACACTGCCAAATGTAAAATAGCTAGTGGGAAGCAGCTGCATCGCACAGGGAGATCAGCTCGGTGCTTTGTGACCACCTAGAGGGGTGGGATAGAGAGAGTGGGAGGGAGACACAATAGGGAGGGGATATGGGGATTTATGTATACATATAGCTGATTCGCTTTGTTATACAGCAGAAAGTAACACAATATTGTAAAGCAATTATATTCCAATAAAGATGTTAAATAAATTAAATAAATAAATAAATAAACCATGAGTCTATTATAAGACACTCCTTGGCTAAATTCGCCTATCAGAAGGGTTAGTAAAGAGAGGGGGAATAAACTTTGGTAGCTGAGAACTGTGTCACAGGAATTATAGATCAAAACTGTTGCTCCAGGTGGTACAGGCAGCTGATCAATAACAAAATGCTTTCTGAAAGAGGCAGCAGGGAAGAGGAAAATCTATTTTATCTCTTTTTGTACAATCTGGCTTTACAAACAAGACACCAAAAAGCAGAGAGAATTCAATACACCCTTTCACTCAATTTTTTTTTGAGGATATGCTCACTAATCCTACAAGGTGTTTTATGTCACAAAATGACACAGTAGGAAAAACAGCTTCACAAACCATCTGGCTAGTTTCCCAAAGAAAGTGCAGAAGAAGAAAACTATTCTACCTTAGCACCTTCCCAGTTTCACAGTACATAGCTGAATAGTCCCCGGGGGAATTATTGTGTGTGAAAATGCTAGACACAGAGAGATGGACGAAGTATAATGAGCTCTATAATGTATTTGGTACAAGCAACAGTGTGATAAAATTCATAAAAATAACGATCTAATGTGTTGGAATATTTTGTAGCTAAAATAAAAGTAAGAATATTAAATAACTATGTTATGAACTATTAGAAATGCTTTTGGGGGTAGGAGGGGTGATGAGGGAAGGATGGACCTCCAGGCTACATTTAATGAAGCATAATAACATTAAATAAGTGTAAATAAACAATAAAATAAATGTCTTGGGCTTCCCTGGTGGCGCAGTGGTTGAGAATCTGCCTGCTAATGCAGGGGACACGGGTTCGAGCCCTGGCTTGGGAAGATCCCACATGCCGCGGAGCGGCTGGGCCCGTGAGCCACAACTGCTGAGCCTGCGCGTCTGGAGCCTGTGCTCCGCAACGAGAGAGGCCGCGACGGTGAGAGGCCCGCGCATCGCGATGAAGAGTGGCCCCCGCTTGCCACAACTGGAGAAAGCCCTCGCACAGAAACGAAGACCCAACACAGCCAAAAATCAATCAATCAATCAATCAATCAAAACATACGCATCTGATTCAAGATCCTCATTAAAAAAAAAAAAAAAAAAAAAAAAAAAAAAATGTCTTATTTTTCTGATGTCTCCTCATGACTAGATTTATACATGAATTTTTTACAGGAATATCACAGAAGTGATGTTTCATCCTTCTCAGTACAACATATCAGGAAGCACATCATATCAATTTGTCCCATTATTGGTGATGTTAACTTTGATTGCTTGGTTAAGGCAGGGCTCTCCAGATTTCTCTACTCTAACATTATTATTGTAATTAATAAGTTTGTTGTGGGAACTCACTTTGAGACTGTGCAAATATAGTGCTTTGCATATCACTGCCCTCTCATTTTAATATCCATTGATTATTATTACTGTAATTCTAGAAAAACAGTTATTTCCTAATACCATCATTTCTTCTACATTTTTAGTTGGAAACTTTCTATAGAGAAGAACTTTCCCTTTAATGTATTTACTCATTTATTTGTTCACTTCAGTATAAACGCATTGGATTTTTAAAATATTCAGTGGATTATAATTTTTTACTCTCATTAATTTTTTGTTGTAGTTCAGATTGTTCCATATTCAAGATGATCTCTGTGTCTTTTTGACATATCCTCATTTTTAAGATTTCCTTATTTTCTGTAGTCAAAGATATTCCAGGCTCATTTTACACTTTCTCTGTCTGTATTATTTTGCTAGGGATGCTGTAACAGAGAACCACAGGCTAGGTAGCTTAAATAATAGACGTTGCACAATCAAGGTGTCAGCAGGGCAGGTTCTGTCTGAGTGTTGTGAGAGAAGGATCTGTTCCAGGCCTCTCTCCTTGGCTTATATAAATCCACCTTATCCCCATGTCTCTTCACATTATCTTTCTTCTATGCATGTCTCCGTATCTTCAAATTATGTTCTCCCTTTTTATAATAACACCAGTCATATTGATTTTGGACCCATAAGTAATTACTACTGCAATGACATTATTTCCAACAAGGAAATATTCCAAGATTCTAGGGATTAGGACGTCAACATATGAGTTTTGGGAGGACACAATTCAACCAAGAGCACTGTCTCAGCATTGAAATCAGTCATTTCTCCAAGGAGTTCTAACTTCTTTTATTGGAAATTTGTACGTAGAGACCAGTATCTAGGTGCTAAATGGGCTCTCTAATGTTGGGATGTTATAAGTACTAGGCCCTCTCAATGGACACAGCTTGGAAATATGTGTATATATGCCAACACATCTACTTCTGTTTCCTTATCTAGATCTAGATATATGTATTTGTGTGTACATATGCATACTAAATTCACAGTGAGACTTATTGTACAATTCTAATCCAACACCACAGGATTTATTCTAACCTTTCCCTTTCCTTATTTTAAGCTTCTCTCCAACAGTTAAAAACCTAAATTTCATTTTCCATAGAATGTTGATTTGTTGGTTCAAGCCAAGAATATAAATATAGTAGTTTTGGAATTGATAAGTCATACCATTGTGAAAAGTATGCATTCTGAGTTCTTGTTCCAACATATGAGGAGCTTAGAAATTAACATTCTATCTGAAGATAAGTAAAAAGCTGAACAAACTGAAGAACCAATAACTTTTCTTAGATCCATGAGAGAAGTGAGGTCAGAGAGCAAACTGTTACCTTAAAATTAAACAGAGATAGTTGAATACAAAGATTCCCAATGTATAAGAGCAAACCCCCCAAGCAGAAACCTTTGAAGAAACCAACACAAAAACCTCTGTAGGAACCAGTGTAGGGTAGGGAAACCTGAACTATGCTTGACAAATTGCTGAAGGTTTAGAGTCAACAAGCCTGAGAGTTAAAAACTCCAGGGAGGCCTAGATGCAGGGGGAGGAGGGAACCACACTTCTGTGAGTTTTACCTCCAGGAGCTTACCCAGGTTCTCACTGAATATTGGAGAAAAATTCCCTCATGCTTCTGGCAGGGGGACAGCAGAAGGAAGCATTTTGAGTTCCAGAGCATTCTGTGCTTTTTCACAAGACCTGCCCTCAGGGGAAACTGTTTTACCTGAGGCTAAGTTATTGGGGATTTATCAGCACTGAACTGACCTGGAGGAAGGAAAATACCCAACTTCAGTGTCCTCTAGCCATTCTGTTCCACCTAAGTGAGAAAAGGACTTGTGAAGTTCCATAGTTCTGAGGCACAGGCTCAATAAAAGACCAAGACCTCATCATAGGACTATAGAATGAAGACTTCCTTTTCCCCAGCACCTTACCACCACATTACTAAAGGCCTACTTATTGAAGTTTGACTATTAAGAAAAAATTAAAGGTATATTAAAAGGCAGAAAATACAGTTTAAAAAGACAGAACAGGGAATTCCCTGGTGGCCCAGTGGTTAGGACTCAGCACTTTCACTTCCAGGGGCCCAGGTTCAATCCCTGGTCAAGGAACTAAGATCCCACAAGTGGAGGCATGGCCAAAAAACAAAAAACAAAACAAAACAAAAAAGACAGAACAAGTATCAGAACCAGATTCAGATATTGTAGGATGCTGGAATTTTCAGTCCATGAATTAATTTTTTAAAATATATGATTAACATGTAAGGGCTCTAATGGATAATGTAGACAGCATGCAAAATCAGATAGACAATGTAAGCAGACAGATGGAAATTCTAAGAAAGAATCAAAAAGAAATTCTAGAAATCAGAAACACTGTAACTGAAATGAAGAATGCCTTTAATGAGTTCATTAGTAGACTGGACATGGCTGAGGAAAGAATCTCCGATCTTGTGGATATGTTTTCCAAATTGGAAAAATAGAGAAGAAAGCAAAAAAAAAAAAAAAAAAAGAAAAGAAAAACCCACAGTATCCAAGAACTGTGGTACAACTACAAACCGTGTGATATATGCGTAATGTGAATACCAGAAGGAGAAGTGAGAAAGGAAGAGAAGAAATATTTGAAGAAATAATGACTCAGAATTCTTCAAATTAATGTCAGACACCAAACCATAGATCAGGAAGTTCACAGGACACCAAGAAGGATAAATGCCAAACACAAAAACATAAACAAAACAAAACAAAAAACTATACCTAGGCATATCATTTTCAAAATACAGAAAATTAAAAATGAAAAGAATTTTTTTAAAAAATGCAGAGGGAAAAAAATAGAGTCTGTAAAATGGATGATAAAGAGTTTCCCATATTTTAAAGTATTGGAAGGCACTGCCTTCGTTTTTTAAATTGACTGTAATTGCTAGGGCAGAAAAAGTCTACAAAGCCAGCCTGCTAACAGTGATCAGTAAATAGAGAATGCAGTAGACATCCATTAATCCATGGCACTGATGTACTATAAATAAATATATGGTGTGCTAGGCACACAGCTTATGGGCAGGGGTTCCAGGAGTCACTAGCATGAGTTCAAATCTCTACCTCTTTTACTTACTATTGATCTAGGTCAAATTATTCAAATTAATTCCAGCTTTCTCACTATAAAAAGCACAAAATATTACCAATATCTTAAGGTTATTGTGAGAAGTTAATTATGAAAAGTTTACAGCACAATTAGCATATTATCTGGCACTTTGTAATAAGAGCAAAATAGCAACTGCCATTTATTGAAGACTTACCAAGTGTCCAAATTTGTTCTTAGATGTGAAAACTCAATTCAAGAAATCCCTGGTCTTTGGAGATAAGGTTCTTTTGTCTACACAAAGTTGTGAATGTCAGTGTAGGGCGCCAGAACTTTAATCATTATATAGAGAGTAGAGGGGTACTGAATCAAAGAAATAACTACTTACCAGGAAAAAATTAATCTGGGACATATAGGAAAGGAATTATACCACCTAGTTCAGGAGCTATTCACCATGCTATGCATAAATGCACTAATGTCATTGACAGATAATTTTGAAACTACAGATGGTAAGGGATCCAGAATAAAATCTGTAGGATAATCATGCATTTTTGTGAGCAAAGAAATGAAAAGCAGTTATTCCTGTAAAATTTAGCTGTTTTTAGTTGTTACAGGTTTCAGTGCTACTGAAGAAACTACCATAGGAAAATCTGCTTATTTCAGACACTGTTATTCCACAGGGTGGTCATTCTATCAATTAGCAGCTGTATTGTTTCTCTAATATTTGTATAATGTTTCAAACATTCTAGAATCTATCCAAATAATATAAATATACAGTTAGTCTATGAGCCCTAAGAAGAGATAAGGAAGGCCCTATTTTTTCTGGCATAGAGAACAATTCTCACCAAAAAGCTTCCTCCTGCAAAGCAGTATTCTCTCTTTATGCAAAACCACAGGCTTTGCATTTTTTGTTGCTTTGTTTGCATTCTGTGGAATATAAAAATAAACACATTTAGTGAGTCTTTTAACTCATGTTTTGTGAACCTCCACTGTGACCATCAGATACTTATCAACACAATAAAACAAATGGACAAAACTCCTGCATTTATATGGTTTGTATTTAGTAGGAATAAACAAAGGACAAAAACGTTAATATAGAAAATTTACATCAAAGATGTGAAGTGGGCTGTGGGATATACCAGTCCAAACCTTCAAAGAGAGGGTCAAGATGGAGATGTAAACTTGGGAATCAAATGCACAAATATTTAAAGGTTTTAAGATTTAAAGTATTTAAAGCCATGAAACTGGATGACATCACCTTGGGAATCCATGTCCTTAGAAAAGATGTGAGAACCAAACTGCGCCCAAGGGCATTCTAACATGTTGAGGCTGAGGAGATGGTGGAGAGTCTAAGTGAAGGAATCAGTGAGATCAGGTGGAAAAAAGAGAAATAGTTTTTTCAAGGAAGTAGCAGTGATCAAATGTGCCAAAGCGTTCAAATCTATAATATAGATTTAGTGCAAAAACTCTCAGAAAGGACCATGTGGTGACTACTGTCTACTAAAATTGACCAGTTAATATATTGGTCACTGACTCCACTGTCTTTTTATATTGTAATGTTTTAAGTTATTCTATCTCCAATGCTCCTAATTAACCCCTCATATTTTTCTTGGTGAGAATGATTCCCCAACCTGACTATTTAAATAGGTCAATTATTACAACAGTATTTAAGCAATATGTGTTTAAAATAGAGTTGATTTATTTAACACACTAATAATTCATGGATAATAATAGCATCCATACAACAAGCAATTTAGATTGAGAGATAGAAATGGCCGTGTTTATGATCTAAAATTAAATCTGTTGATGCTCAATCATATTTTTTATCTTGGATAAGTACCAACTACATTCAGCTGGGAATATTTCTTTATGCTTTCTAAGTAATCTATTGAGACATCCATTACACTGAGTTGAGAAAAACAGTACTTTAAAATCAACTAAGTCAGTAAAACAATGTCACAATTTTTTGAACTCTGCATTTTCTTAATATCTTGGTTTTTTTAACTCATAGTGAAATCAATAAAGAGTTTGGTAATTTGATTATTTTAAATTCTCTTTGCTCTGCCAACTCGGCAAAAGTGTTTTTCGGTTTTTTTTCTTTTTTTTTTTTAAATGAACTTCATTGATTTTAATACGTGGAACAAGTTTTACATTCTGTGTTTTGGCTGTCTGTCTGCTGATTTAAAGAATGGATGATTCATTTTAAGTGGGCCAGTGTATCCACTTGGCAATAAAAAAATATTAATCTTCTGTGTGCTTACTGACCTTACAACTTATTATTAGGCTATTTATATGCTCTATCTGGACATTAATCAATTATGTGAAACATTTACTTATTTATTAGAATAAGCATTAAGCATTCCATAATTTAGACAGTGATGGAAAATAAGTCATTAAAATACAATTTCAACTGTAAACTAATGCTCAAGGTCTTAGTACCTCCCTCAATCTGTTATTGATTCTTACTAGGATAGTTATTTGCTACCATACTTACCTAGATGGCAAAAACAAAAATATTTTGCTGGTTAACATTTTTTCCATCTAGGTTTAAAAGGAGTTAGCGTATATAAATCATATACATTGCAAATTGTTGGATATTGTAGGTATTGTGCATTTATATGTTTCAGTGAACAAGATACATGTATAGGGGTGTTACACATCTACACAGATCAATTAATGAAAGTTACTTAACATTTAAATAAATAGATTTATCTCTTTGAATAATAAATTTTGAACACTCAACCTTTGTATTCTAGCATGGCTCACTCAACCAGTGGCTTTATTAGAAAGAAAACCTACATGGCATCTCCCTAAATTCAGAATATTTTAGGCTGCATAGAACTTCATCACCTCCTTCAAACAATAGCCAAGCAAAATTATTACAACATTGTAGAGGTGAAAATCACAAGAGAAAAGGAAGAAAAGAGTAGAAAGACAGCTAATATTTGTGGACCTCCTATTACATATAATTGAAATTCAGACGTTAGATGAGTATTTTCATCATGATACCTTTTGAAAGCTCCTTGGTTAATATTAATATATTTTTTCTTTCAATATACTCTCCAGTCACCTTAACCTAAATTAAGTATCAAATGCTGCTTTTATAATAATTTACAGGGGTGGCCAAGATGGCAGAGTAGGAAGACACTGAGCTCACCTCTTCCCATAGGTTGGGGACACCAAAATTATAACTATTTACAGAGCAACTATCAATGAGAACAACCTGAAGATTAGCAGAAAAAAAAATTCCACAACTAAAGACATAAAGAAGGAATCACAAAGAGATGGATAGGAGGGTTGGAGATGCAGTATAGTCAAGACCTACACACCAGGGTAGGCAAACCACATATAAGAGGATAATCACAACTGCAGAGGTCTTCCCCCAAGAGTGAGGGGTCTGAGCTACACATTGGGCCCTCCAGCCCGGGGTTCCTGCACTGGGATGATAAGCCCCCAGGATGTCTGACTTTGGAGGCCAGCAGGCTTGCGTATAGGAGAGCTGGAGGACTGTAGGAAACAGAGACTCCACTCTAAAAGGGCACACACAGAATCTCACACTCGGAGACCCAGTACAGAGGCAGTAATTTGAAAGGAGCCTGGGTCAGATGCACTTGCTGATCTTGGAGAGCCTGTGAGAGAAGCAGGAGGCAACTGGGACTCTTCATGGGGACATAGACACGGGCTGCAGCCATTCATGAGAGCTTGTTGTACCATGAGAACAGTGGTGCAGACAAGCACCCTCTAGCCTGTGATTGCACAGGACTTACCCACCCACCAGAAAATCTACACCAGTTCTGGGATCTCCAGGCCAGCACCCAGCTGCATGGGAACCTGGCCCTGCCTACTGGCAGACTGGCACCAATCCTAGGATTCCGCAGACCATGCAGCCAGCTGTCCAAGGACCCAGGCCAGCCCTTCAGTGGGCTGGCGCCAGCTCCAGGGCCCACCAAGCCCCACAGCCAGATGCACCAGGACCCAGCCCTGTGCACCAACAGCCGTCAAACTCTGCACAAGGCAGAGCCTGGCAGCCAACTGGTCAAGGGGCCAAACAGCCTACTAGTATTCCCACAGTAGTCAGCCCCACCGCTACAGAAGGGTCCCTGATGCCCACATAGTGGGCACCTCACATAGTTCGGGTGATCAGAGGGGAGAAATAAAAACAGAGAATTCAACAAAATGAGGTGACAGGAATATGCTCAAGGAACAAGATAGAAACCCAGGAAAAGAAACAAGAGAAGTAGAAATAAGAAATTCTTCCCAATAAAAATTTCAAGTAATGATTATAAAGATGCTCAATGACCTTGGGAGAAGAATGGATGAATACATGAGAAGTTTAACAGGGAGTTAGGAAGTATAAAGAAGAATGAAACATAGCTAAAGAATAAAATAAATGAAATAAAAAATACACTAGCACAATCAAGAGTAGATTAAATAACACAGAGGAACAGATCAGTGAATTGCAAGACAGAGTAGTGGAAATCATGCCAGCTGAACAAAAAAAAAAAAGAATTTTAAAAAATGAGGACAATTTAAGAGACTTCTGGGACAACATCAAACTAACATTTACATTATAGTTGTCCCAGAAGGAGAAGAGAGAGAAAGGGGCAGAGAACTTATGTGGAGAAATAATAGCTGAAATAATAGCAGCCAAAGAAAAAGAAAAAAGTGCTTCATAATATATATATATATATATATATATATATATATATATATAAAATAGTTTAAAAATAAACAAAATAAAATTATGAAACAAAATATATTTTTGAGTTTCATAATAAAGAAAAAATAAACATCAAAGCAATATAATTATATAAATGAATAATATAATAGAAATATTGTGAAAACATGGGCGGATCTTGAAGGCATTATGCTAAGTGCGAAAAGTTAGAAAAAGATAAATACTGTATGATCTCACTTTTATGTGGAATGTAAAAAGAAAAAACAAAAAGAAACAAAAAAACCCTGAATTCATAGATACAGAGAACAGTTTAGTGTTTGCCTGAGGTGAGGGAATGGAGGGTAGACAAAATTGGTGAATGGGGTCAAAAGATACAAATTTCCAGTTATAAAATAAATAAATCATAGGGATGTGATGTAAATCATGGTGGCTATAGAAAATAGTACTGTATTGCATATTTTTAATTTACATATAGTTGATATGCAATATTGGTTTCAGGTGTACAACACAATGGTTCAACATTTATATACACTACAAAATAATCTCCATGATAAACTAGTAACCATTTGTCACCATCCAAAGTTATTACAATATTGTTGACTGCATTGCCTATGCTGTACATTACATCCCTGTGACTTATTTCTTGTATGACTGGAAGTTTGGACTTCTTAATCCCCTCCAACTACTTCATCCATTTCCCCACTCTCCCTTCCCTCCGGCAACCACTAGTTTGTTCTCTGTATATGTGTGTCTGTTTCTGTTTTGCTTCACTTGTCCATTTGTTTTGTTTTTTAGATTCCACATATAAGTGAAATCATACAGTATTTGTTTTTCTTTGTCTGACTTATTTCACTTAGCATAATACACTCTATATCCATCCATTCTGTTGCAAATGGCAGTATTTCATTCCTTTTTATGGCTGAGTAGTATTCCATTTATATATATATATACATATTTATGTATTATATATTACCACATATTCTTTATCCATTTATCCATTGATAAACACTTGGATTGCTTCCATATCTTGACTATTGCAAACAAACTTTCAGTGAATACAGGGGTGCATATATCTCTTCAGATCAGTGTTTTTATTTTCTTAAGACAGATATCCAGGATTGGAATTACTGGATCATATGGTAGTTCTATTTTTAGTTGTTTGAGAAACCTCCATATTGTTTTCTGTAGTGATGGTTCCAATTTACATTCCCACCAATAGTGTGCAAGGGTTCTTTTTTCTCCACAACCTTACCAACACTTGTAATTTGTTTTCTTTTGATAATATTCATTCTGACAAGTGTGAAGTGTTATGTATTGGGGTTTTGGTTTGCATTTCCCTGATGATTAGTGATATTGAACATCTTTTCATGTGTCCATTGGCCATCTGTATGTTTTCTTTGGAAAACTATTCAGGTCCTCTGCTCATTTTTTAAACAGATTGCTTGCCTTTTTCATTGTTGTTGTTGTTGAGTTGTATGAGCTCTTTGTCTATTTTGGATATTAACCCCTTATCAAATATATCATTTGCAAGTATCTTTTCCCATTCAGCAGGTTGCATTTTTGTTTTGTTGATGGTTTCCTTCATTGTGCAAAAGCTTTTAAATTTGCTGTAGTCTCATTTGTTTATTTTTGTTGTTGTTGGCCTGTCCTGAGAAGATAGATCCAAAAATACATTGATAAGACTTTCAGTGAAAGTACTGCCTATGTTTTCTTCTAGGATTTTATGGTTTTGTGTCTTATATTTAAGTCTCTAATCCATTTTTAGTTTATTTTTATATGGTATAAAAAAGTGGTCTAATTTTATTATTTTACATGTATCTGTCTCCTGTTCTAACAGGTATTTTTTGGTGGAGTCATTAGGATTTTCAATGTATAGTATCACGTTTTCTGCAAACAGTGACAGTTTTTTCTTCCTTTCCAAACTGGATGCCTTTTACTTCTTTCACTTGTCTGATTGCTGTGGCTAGCATTTCCAATACCATGTTGAATAAAAGTGGTGAGAGTGGGCATCCTTTTCTTATTCCTGATCTTAGAGGAAAAGTTTTCAGCTTTTCACCATTGAGTACAATATTAGCTGTGAGTTTGTCATAAATGACCTTTATTATGTTGAGGTATGTCCCCACTATACCAACTTTATTGAGAGTTTTTATCATAAATAGAAGTTAGATTTTGTCAAATGCTTCTGGTGTATCTATTGAGATGATTGTATGATTTTATCTTTCATCTTGTTAAAGTGGTGTATCATGTTGATTAATTTGTAGATATTGAACCATCTTTATATCCCTGCACTAATTCCCACTTAATTATGGTGTGTAATCGTTTTAATGTATTGCATATTTTAAAGTAGCTGAGAGAGTGGATCTGTTTTTCTTATCACAAGAAAAAAGTTTTTGTAATTGTGTGTGGTGATGGATGTTGGATTTATTGTAGTGATCATTTTGCAATATATACGAATATCAAGTCATTATTTTGTACACCTGAAACTAATATAATCTTATATCAATTATACCTCAATTTTTTTTAAAGAAAGAAATAACAAGAAACAAAGCTGAAAATAAAACATTGAATACCAGTAGTGTATGAAGTAATTACAGAGAATATAGATGAAAAAGAAACAATTAAAGCAATTATTAAGAACTTTGTAGTGTAAGGAAGCAAAATTTGTCACCACAAAATGTGGTGCATTTTAATCTTCTTTAGCATGAGGGTTATTTTAGACAAATTATTTTATAGAAACAGATGACCCAGGAAGAACCTTGACCTTCCCCTAACTTCCTAAAAGAATTTAGAAGACCTGTTCTAGGAAGGGAGGTATCATCACAGAAAACTATAGTATAATATGTACTAGGTATGGTAGACAGGGAGGAACGTAGCAAAATCTGTTAAAATTCTTCTCTATGTCCCATTGTTTTCTATGGCCCAGTAAATATTTGTTTACCAAACATTTGTCCTTTCATCTTACTGTGAATTGTCATTCTTCTCTTTGAAGTCCCAAATCACTATTCCTAATATCTTCTTCTGTCTTTAGCTGAAGATGGTATTTAAGGTGAAGTTTTCAGCCATTTTGGGAGTGACTCAGTTTTTCTGGGTCTCTCCAATGTATGCAGGAAGTATGCATGTTATTAAACTTTTATTTGTTTTTCTTCTCTTAATCTGTCTCTCTTCAATTTAATGCTTAGGCAAGCCAGAAAAACCAAGGAGAGTAGTAAAGAGTTTATTTTTTCTACCCCACAATAGATATGAAGGTCAGATAAAAATTAAAGCATTCAGTAAATTATATTTTATAAAATTTTATAACTATATTTTATAAAATATGTGACCCTAAAGAACTGAAAAAAAAGAACAGAAAATATATTTCAAAATATAAAAAGAAATTTATTTTAAATTAAATAGAACTGAATCTGCAGATTAAAAGATGCTTCAAGTTTGAGAAAATAATGACACAGTGGACTGACACCAAGATATCTCCTGATTGTTACTAAATTTAAAGGAAAAGGAAATAATTCTTCAAACATCTTGGGAGAGGGGGAAGATTTCTTACATGGAAGAGGAAATCAGACAGACTTATGATTTCTTCATAGAAACATCCAGAATCAAGAGAAAATGAAACAATATCCACTGAGTATTGACATAAAGTTTGACTCAAGATCATATAACTAGTCATTTAATAATGAAAAGCTGGCAGGCAAACATTCTCTAATATGAAAGATCTCAGGAAATATAGCAAACACAATTAAAAGCTTAATAAATCTATATTGGAATTGAGGAAACTAAAAATATAAAAGAAGAAACCATGAGGGAGGGTGGGAGGGAGGGAGTCACAAGAGGGAGGAGATATGGGGATATATGTATATGTAAAGCTGATTCACTTTGTTATAAAGCAGAAACTAACACACCATTGTAAAGCAATTATACTCCAATAAAGATGTTAAAAAATGAAATAAAATAAAAATAATATGCCTATGACTCCCTAAATAATATTTCTTGCTGAGGCATCTCTCCTGAAATCCAGCCTCATATACAGACTACCTATGCCACTTCTGCACTTGGCTGTCCAACAGACATCTCAGTCTTGTGCAAAACTGAATGCCTGATCTTTTCCCCAAAACGATTTCACCATCTCTCTTTATACCCTGAAATACTCTTTTCACAGATATCCTCATAGTTACCTGCTTCACCTTCTTCAGATCATTGTTCAAATGTCACTTTCTCAGTGAGGTCTACTCTGATTAACCTAATATAAAATTTTACATCCCAAACCTCCACATTCAGCACTATTACCCCCTTACATTGGCCTGTTTTTTCCAAAGCATCTACTGTGTTCTACAGCACTTTATTTATTCATTATGTTTATTGTTTATAGTCTCACACCCCCAGATAGAATATCAGCTTCATTAGGTTAAGAATTTTTGTCTGGTTTTTTTTTAGCTGATATATCTCAAATTTGGCACAGAGTTGATATTCAACACATATTATTTGTATTAATGACATATAGCAATTTTTGTTTGCCTAAGTTAGCTATTTAGCAATTATGTAAGCATGGCATTGAGACATCAGTCCTATAGTTAATATAAACTATAATTTCAATCTGCTATTATATTTTCTGAATATTTCCTATAATTATATATTTTATCTCAAACCTGCGCTAACTTCTTCAAGGGTTAAAATTATGTTTTGGAATTTTAGTCCCTCCACTATTATTACTGCATTGTTTTATAAATAGTTAGAAGTATAGGCTAGAGGAAAATAATATTCTTAATTTTTATTTTATTCTGGAGACCTGGTTTCTAATACTGGCTATTTTAATAATGCAGCTAGTGAGTTTTAAAAAACACTTATTTCATTCCATATCATCTTGGTTTTGTCTATACCAGAACCTTCTGTTTTTGTTCTATTTATTCCCATTTTTCTCCTATTTTCAATTTATATTCCTCTCCCCCTTTCATAGGCAATCATTTTAGTATGTTTTATTTATATAAATCTATTGATGTGTCTCCTTCTAAAATATTTGATGTTATTTTGGACACATTTATCATCTTATACACATTGTGCTGTACTCATACATCTCATTCTATTTTCCTCTTTTTTTTACTCCATATTCTTGAAATCTGTCTATAATGCCATGTACACAGCTAGTCTACAAATAATCCACTGTATTTGTCCCTTGAGCTGTTATTCTTCAGTTAATGAAGGTAGGTAATAATAACTCTTCTGCTTATTTCATCATGTGATTATGAAGTTGTAATATGAAAATACAGATGAAAACACTTGGAAAACATTAAAAAATTTCGCTGCAAATGTTAAGTATAATATTGTGCAGAACACCATAATAGTAGAGATTACAACAGAAGCTTAAGAGACAGGATGAAGAAGATAGTAATTGTGTGCTCACCTTGTTCAGGAAGGACCTTGAGCTTTGCTGCTCTGGGAAGCCATAGAGAGCTCTTCCTGTCTTGGAGACTGGTGTGACTGATCTATAAACCAGAATGCCAACACCTTTAGTTCAATTGTCTTTCTGATAACCAGAATACTCACCATTAACTTGCAATATCAGTTGAATTTATGATCAGAATTCTACTGTTAAATCTAACTCAGAACAAAGAGACTTAGACGGACAGCCGGGTTAGGTGGTTGAAGGGCCAGGAGCAGGCGGGGCTTATTTCATGCAAGATGAGATAACATGTATAAGGTTACATTTATAGTCTCTTGTCCAACTGATTATACTTCTTTCTGCCTTGAATACTACTAATATGTACTGATAAATTATTTTTCTAAGTATCTTTTGAAAAATATATGTCCTGAAGAACAATTATTCCTTAACAATGTATTTTGTTTACATTATTTTTTATTTAATGTCTCTAAATACCTAGATATATCTCGTACGTGGAGTATACCAAATGCGTGTGTATGATTTTGTGATTATACATCAAAAATCCTAATTAAGTGTATAATCTTGGAAACAAGACACAGATTAAGAAATGAACATTGCCCATACCCTAGGAGACTCTTACCTCCCTTTCTGCTGTCTTCCTCTTCCTATCTCTTAGGAAACCACTATGCTGACATTTGTGATGATTATGTGATGATTTTTGTTTTTAGTTTTATCAAACCCATGCTTACTACTATACAATATATTTTAATTTTTAAATTTCCTATGAATAGAATCATAGTGTATATAGTTTTTGATAACAGACTTCTTTCTCTAGCTGTGAGGATTGTGAAATTTTCAGTGGCAATATATGTAGCCATAACTCATTTATTTTCATTGTTCTATAGCATTCATATGTATGAAGAGACCATAACTTAGTGTACATTCTCTTACTGAGGAAAATTTTGTTGTTCCCAGTTTCCTTACTACTATGAAAAGTATTTCTGTGTACATTATTTATGGGTCTCCTGGTACCAATATGGAAGAGTTTCTAGGCTTTATTCCTAGACCTTGAGTTATAGGTCATAGCATATGTGCATCACCAGCTTTATTAGATATTGTTAGGCAATTTTCCAAAGTGTTTGTACCAATATACATTCCTTCTAGCAATGTGTGAGAATCCCCTTTGCTACACAGCTTCACTCATTGTGCACATTAGTTATTCATGCAACCCCCATGATTAAACTATTACTTTCTCTCATATAATTATATTTTCAATTCTAAATTTCCTAGACTACAGTGCTTCTACTGACCCTCTGTTCTGAATTGAAAGCTACTCTGTCTCCCAAGGTAGCTTTCGGCAATTCCCACCTATTGTTTGCTGAGTAATAGGTACTAGTTTATCTAGTGAGGGAGCACATGACAGCAGCAGCGTTTCTTGACCTCATCACTATTGACATTTTGGACTAGAGAATTCTTTATTGGGAGATTATGTCCTGTACACATTGGGATTTTTAGCAGCAACTCTGGCCTCTAGTCACTAGGTACTATGAGAACATCCCTCCTCAGTTGTGAATACTAAAAATCTCCCTAGGTATTTCCAAATGTCACACCTGGGGGCAAAATAGCTTTCAGTTAAGAGTCACATTGTTAGAGTATCACCCCATGTCCTGACTGGAGAAGTGAGGCTGACAGTTGTAGCCAGTTATTTGAGAGACATTACAGCCTCTAAACGCAAATGAGCAAAAATGTTCCTGGATGTAAATGAGGTTCTGAAAAGGGCTGTGAACTTAGAACATGTTTCAGACAAATGAAGAGTGAGGTAATTTCAGGATGTATTAGTTTATGTTATCATTTTTGTTGGTTTGATTGCTTTGATGAAGTGCACAAGTATTTTACTTGTAAGCAATTTCTGTCCGGGAAAGGAGACAGCCAGTTAAAGATGGTGGACCCCAAATTCCCCCTAACAAAGTAGTTACACACAAAAGCAAAAGTGTGCTTGAAATGGACTCGCACTTCTGGGAACATACAGTAAACATACATCCTTCTATTCTTCTTGTTAAGTACAACTAAGAACCCTAGACATTATATTTAAACAAGAAGACTCTGAAAGGTGGAGAGAAAATGGGTCCAGAGATCTCAGGACCCAATACAGGACCCAGTTGTGAGTTCTGTGTGTTTTCTTTTAGCCTCTTATAATCTCAGACTTGGAGTTGAAGGAGCCAACAACCTGGAAACACCAAGATGTACAAAGAAAAAACATACACACACACACAAAATGCCTACTTTCCCTAGCCAAAGGACCAGGAAAGGGACAGCTAACAAAGACAGAAAACTTGCAGACAATAACCACTCTACTTTAGCCAAGCAACCCAGAAAAATCCATGCCTTCCCCCACTCAGGCAGCAAAGACCAAGTAAGAAGCCTAGACTTCTACCCCTATGAAACTGTAAAGAAAAGCATTAGCATCACCCTGCCGCAGTGGTGTCAGAGAAGGCCAAGTAGGGAGGCAAGGCAAGACCACCTACCCTACTGGCTGGTTATGAGGTCCTGCCCACGGTATCAGTACAGAAGACATGGCAAACCTGGACTCTCACTTTCACCTGCAGTGGTGAAGCTCCTGTCTGCTGGGGAGTTGTCAGAGAAAGCCTAAGGAGAGTCAGAACTATAATCACTGCCAGTGGTAACTAGGCTACCCTACCACAGTGTCAGTGGAGGTGACATGGGGAGTGGGAAAACCCACCCCATCCAGCAGTAACAAGGAGTACACCCTACCTTGTGTGTCAGCAGGTGGGACACCTGACCCCTGCCAGAGCAGTTGCAGAAAAAGAGAGTTAAAATAGAATGATTAAATAAGATCCAGAGGCTCATAACATAATGCAAAACTGTCCAGGTTTCAATTATAAATTTCTATTATAGCAAGAACCAGGAAGGTCTCAAACTGAATGAAAAAGGACAACCAAGAGCAGCCAACACTGAGATGGCAGAGATGTTAGAATTATCTTACAAGAATTTTAAAGCCACCATGATAAAAAGCTTCAGTGATCAATTACAAAAAACTCTTGAAACAAATGAAAATAAAGAATGTCTCAGCAAAGAAATTAAGCTATAATGAATGTTAAAATAAAATAAAGTGGAGACCTGGCTTAAAACAGGTTATTTCTTGTAAATGCTTCTGATAATCATAAAAAAAACTTATCATCCTAAAAATAGTATAAGATAACCACTTTTAACCAATCCCTTGCTGTCTGAAAACCCACATTGTAATAACGAATATTGTAAAGGTTAAACAACTTCCTCACTTTCACTTTATAAGCCATTCTGTAACATCATGCCTCTGAGTTTCCTATCAGTTTTGGGTTTGAAAGTTCCCAGTTTGTGTACTGTTCTTCCATGCACAATAAACTCTTACTAAGTAATATTTTACCCATCCGCTTTTAATTATTACTATTTCTGGATTTTTTTACAAGAATTATATGGAGATTTTAAAACCTAAAAATACAATAACCAAAATTAAAAGCTCAGTGAATGAATTCAACTCAGACGATAGGTGACAGGAAGGAATCAGTGAACGGGGAGATAGAACAACAGAAATTATACAATCTGAACAATGGGGGGAAAATAGACTCAAAAAAATGAGCAGAGCCTCAGGGACAGGTGGTACTATGACACAAGGTCTAACATTTATGTCATTGGATTTCTAGAAGA